>NC_142096.1:38828696-39148339 GCF_054644295.1 Miniopterus natalensis | reverse complement strand
GCTTGCTGTGAGCTGGTGGCCACCAGATGTGACAAAGTCTGTAATGTGAACTAGAAAACTTGACTCTGGCCCTTTGCAGTAAGCAACCTGGGAGGTCAAGACTATGCCTTCAGCCAAGCGGGTCTTCAGTTGGATTCTCCTCCACAGTTTTTCCAGTCCGTATTTCTTCTTGCTGCTGTTTAGAACACACCAACTCTAGCTCAGCTCGCTCCTTGCGTCTTCTGTCCTGACACGTGACAATGGACTTTGGCACGGCCCCTGACCTTTGGTTTTACTTCCTGGGTTAGAATTAGTAGTTGGCCTCTGGTGCAGACCCTCAAATGCAGTAGGATTGCACCCCACCTCCTGATCTCATTCATTGCAGAAGGAAATAAATGGTAACCACCGATCTGTAGGACCCAGGCAGGAGCAAAGAGCAGGCAGATGGGACAAAGAAATCCACTGGGATAGGTGTCACAGCCCCCAAATATCCCAGAAGCCAGGAGTCACAGCAGCAGGAGCCTGGTAGATCACAGGGTGCTACTGGTGACTGAAGGCATGGGTGTCCTGCGAGGACAGGTGCATTCTGAAACCAGAAAGGGAAACTAAAAAACTGGCAGATCTCTGTGACTGAACCAGAGAAAGCTGGGTTCAGGTCAGGAGTAAGAGTGGGTGGAAATATAAAAAGTGGTACTAGGTGCAGAAATGTGGGGTAAAAGACTGAGCCCCACAGGCATTTGTTAACCATGGCAGATGGACTTCGACTGCTGGGTACCCCGTCTTCGCCAGTCTTTAAGAGGCAACACTCTTGCGCCATTGCCTGTAAGCAGCAGATATGAATTTGGCATCAGACCTGACGATGAGAGCCTCCGGCTGATTTTGTGTCTGGGCACTCCATCATAAAGTCTGCTTTCTTTTTTCTGTTGAGTAGCACTTCTGTTTAAAAGGCATATGCCTGTGTTGCATTCAACCCAAGAAACCCAAGTCGTAAGCATCTCAGATCACTTTTTGGAACACCAGATTATAAATCACTGTGCATACAAGGACAGTGCTAAAATCGCCCTTTTTCTAACAAATCTCTCCCCTCTTCCCCTCTCTCTCTCCCTTCTATTCACATAATGGAAAGAATTATTAAGCTATCACATTTCTGATATGTCAACATATGGATTTCCTGAAAACTTTTCTTGGTATGATATTGTGCCTGTGTAAGATTGGGATTCCACTGTCCTACGATGCTGCTCCATTTCAGGAAAGAATCTTTGTCTTTTGATTCAGTGGGTCCTCATGATGTGAAAAAATGGCAAGGGACAGGCTTGGGTCATTGGGTCCACCCAGGATGGTGACCTGGAGTCAACTTCAACTGGTAAAAGAGGTTCTGTCCAGTGGCCTTGGCCAATTCACTTCACCTCTGTGACCTTCAGTTTTCAGCTGATAAACCAGAGATAATATTAGCTCTGTAGGGGGTTCAAAGAGAGTTACGCAAGATGGCATATAGAAGATGGCATATAGAAGTCGTCAGCGCAGTGCCGGGGTCACTGGACACAGCAGAGGACCATTATTTTTAGATATTGAGACTACTCGTGTTGGGGTAACGGTGACAAATTCATGTGAGTGGAGGGTAGCCTGCTAAAATAATACACCAGGTGCAAGGTGAAGACTTGAAAGGGTTAGCTTTTTCTTAAATTGACTTTTTAGAGAGAGACGAAGGGAGAGAGAGAGAAACACTGATAAGAGAGAAACATCGATCAGCTGCCTCCTGCACCCCCCCCCCCCACTGGGGATCGAGCCCGCAACCTGGGCATGGGCCCCGACTGGAAATCGAACCCACAGCCTTTCAGTGTACGGGATGACGCTCCAACCAGCTGAGCCACACAGGCCAGGGCAAGGGTTAGCTTTTAAAATTGACGTCCTCTTATCCAGAGCCTGAGTATTTTCCACCCTCTGATTCGCCTCTTTCCTTTAGTTTATGTTAAATAAAATTATACTGGACCTCACCATCCAGAGCCTGACTTCCCTAACGAGGCCAGTGCGAGAGAAGCGCGTCCGCGTGACCAGCGCTGTGCCCCACTGTCACCCACGGCACGGCGTCCGTCATGTGTCTATGTCCGCCACTGCGTTCCTTTTCTTATGTGTCTCAGGCACTCAGCGCCTCTCGGGTGTGGACGGCACGGGCTCTGTTGCTTTAATTTCTGTGCATCGGCACCTGTACCTGTGCTCGCTCAGGCCAGGGCTGCATTCAGCTGAAACTCTCCCATAGGTTTGTTTTGGCTTCTTTGGGGGCTGGGGGTGGAGGGGCTTGTTCTTTGATGGCAGATCTGTTCTGACTGGGCAGTGACCATGTGTTCCCCTTCATTGTAAGTGCTGCTACCAGGTAGGTATTCAGTAAGGGCTGAAAGGTACATTTTATCCTTATATACTTGAATTTGCAGATAAGGAAACTGAGGCTAAGAGAGGGCTTATGCAATTTCCACATCCTTTCGGAGTGTGGGAGGGAGCCAGGATTTAAAATCTGTTTAGTCTGTTCCCGAGACCAAATGCCTTCTCTATTTTGTGTTGGTTGCCTGCTATGAATCTTTACTTTCTTAAACAGCCTGGCATTGAAGACGGGGCATTGCATAACTCAAGACTTACTTGAAAACGCCATGTCAAAAATAAAAATTAAAAGAATAAATGCCACATCATACAGGAAAGAAAAGCCAGGAGGATCTGTGCATAGAGCCCACTTTGTACCTCATGACCTGCCAGTTGGGCGTGAGCCAGACTTTCCAGTGTGTAGACAAAACCTAACCTAACCCACGAGTGAAAGACATTCACATGCAAATGGAAAATCACACAGCCAATAATCAAAACCCTCACCTCCTTTTAAAATCCAACTTTTAAAGATCTGCAAGACAGAAGGAAGAGGGAGAGGGGGTGGGGGTAGGCGGAGTGGGCCGAGGGGAAGAATGGGATTGAAAAGCCTTTGCTGAGGCCATGGGCACACCCTGCAGTGCCCGGTGAGGTTTTATTGAGTTGTACGCGTGAAACCTGTATGGTTTTGGTTTTGTGAACCAGTCACCCCAATAAATTCAATTTAAAAAAAGAAAAGAAAAAGTTTCTGTTACTTAAGCCCCCCAGTTGGTGGCATTTTGTTACATCCGCTTGAGCCGACCGTGACACAGTGAAAACAGCTTTTCCCAAGGGCAGCCTGGGCGAGTCGCAGCCCAGCCAAGCTCGGTTGACCCATAACATAGATACTGGCAGAAAACGGGTGGTTATCAGACGCTGTATTCTCATGCTATAAATCAGTACTGCCTGTCAACAGACACTTACGGGCCCACGTTTGTGCAGTCAAGCCTAGAAGAAGAGATCACAAAAAATGCTCTTTGAGAGCAAGCCAGCTCTGATTGCAATTTTCAGTATGTTTAGTTTCACCTTCTTTGTAAAATCATGGGCGTAGATGAGAAGGGCCTTGAAGGTTCTCTTCATATTTGGGACTTTGGGGGTGGGGGCCAGCTGGTCTCCTTTTACTCAGTCGTTTTTGTTGGGAAGTGGAGGAAGTTTGAATCTCAGCCTGCCTGTCAGTGATGCCAGGAGATCTGGGGGCGGGCCCGGCATCCAGGCATTTTAAAGCTTCCCAGCTTGTTGTACTGTGTGGTCGGGGCTCAAACACACTAAGAATTCTCCGAGTCCAAAGACCACCCTGGGCTCTCCAGCTGGGGCCTCCCCACGAACAACAGAAGGGACTCAGTCCTGCTTGGGCGCTGGCAAGGGGACCCTGAGGGACCCCTGCATGCAGGCGGGGTTCTCCGATGAAGTCCAGGAGAGCTGTGAGAGGCACAGGCCCCCTCCTGGTGTTGGGTGAAAGGGCCACAGAGCTCACGCTGCCCTTGGCTCGTCTTCGCCTTGTGTTGTTTCCTGTCGGCTTCCCTTGCAGTTAGGAGCACTGCTGTCTATAAGTATTTAACTAAGTTAAGTAGCCTTGTCTATTCTTGTCTGCAAACTAAAAATCAAATCATTGCTGATACAAATGTAGCTAATGAGCTGAGCAGGAAATCAGGAACTCTGCAGAGGCATGACCAGTTGCAGTAATGAATTCTGCTGGTTACCAAGCCCTCACACTTGGTAGTGTCTTCTTCTTGGGCCTGCTCTTGAGTTTATCTTAGACTTTCTTCACCTTCCAGTGGTTAACGGGTATAGTCTAAGGGCTGTGTCTGTGATGATACCATGTAGGATTTCACAGGGATAAATCTCAACTCTCAGTGAATACATGTTCCTGCCTTTGTTTCATAGGCTTTGAGAGAGAAAATAATTCTGCAAGGTTTCCAACCAAAGATTGTGTGTCTGGGGCTCATCTGAGTTTATTGACATTTATGGGAACTTCTCCTGCCCTGTCCTGAGAGGGTCACGGTCTCTCAGCTGTTTCCCAAACCCTTAGAAGAAGAGCTGGGTTGAGCCCGTGATCTCTCGGGCTTTCTTCTCTGACCACATCCCCCGACCACACTCTCCCTCCAGCACTTCCTTCCCCTGGCGCCTTTGGTCTGTGTTTCTCCACCAGCCCCTTTCTCTCTGTATGTAAAAATATACACGTCTCCTTCCTCAACAGATCTACTTAAAATAAACAAAACTGCCTTTTCCTGATTACAGGGTAGCAATGGAAAAATTACAGAGACTCCCACGACACTGTCCAAGGCAGAACAGCATGGTCTGCTGTTATAAACACCACCAAAATCTCAGTCGGCTAGTGGTGGTCCGGGAGATATTCCAGGGCGAGTGTCCTCCATGATGGCGCAGCATTCATGCCAATTCAACACACAGTCACCAGCCATCACCACTGTGGGAGAGGGCAGAGCTGGAGAGTTAAACACGGGTCGTTAAATACTTGCACCCAGACGCAACTCAGTCCACTTGGCCAAAGCAAGTCGCATGGCTTTGCAAGCAGAGAAGGGGGGATTACTGGAATGAAGGGTGTCCACCTCCTAAAACTAGGACAGTCCTGGGCTAGTCACCCTGGGGGAGATGGATATTGAACCTAGTAGGTCTGCCATATCAACTATGCGAGATACTGAGATTTTCTGAGCCTCCATGACTGTGTAAAAAACTAGCATAACGCTGCTCTCATAAGCTAGTTGTGATGGGTAAATGATACCATGTTGTGTTAATCAGGGTTCTCCAGAGAAACAGAACCAAGAACCAGAGAGAGAGAAGAGGAGAGAGGGGGATTTTAAGGAACTGGCTCACAAGACTATGGGTCCTGACAAGGCCGGAATTTGCTGGCAGGCTGGCAGGCTGGCAATCCTGGTGAGAGTCCATGCTTTTGATGTTGCAGTCTGAAGGCAGAATCCTTTCTTGTCTGAGGAACCCATCTTTCTCCTAAGGACCTCAACTGATTGAATGAAGCCCACTTGCATTACCAAGGGCAATCTGCTTTCCTCAAAGTCTTCTGATTTAAATGTTAATGACATCTAAAAACATCTTCACAACAATGCCTGAACTGGCCTTTAGTCCACCCTCTGGCACCATCACCTAGCCAGGTAGACACATAGGGTTCAGCAGCACCCAGCATGCAGTGTCCTAGCTCGGTGCTAGCTTCAGGTGGTGCCCAGCACACACTGGCATGTTCTCCTGGCTTTCTTTCCAAAGCATTTATAAATTTCTTTCAACATAGGCAGACAGGTTTTTAAAACACCCTCAAAAATCATCAAACAAATATGTTTGAAGGATACCTCACAATATAAAAATTTGTCTGGCTGGTGATGGTTATGTGATAGCATTTGTTTACACTCTATGATTGAAATGCATATTTACAAACATGACGAAACCCCCACTATTTGCTTAGAACCCTTCAGGGAACGAAGGGCCCACCATCGTCAGAGATTCCCAAAGTCCAGGGAAGGTGGCCTATATGGAAATAATTACAGTGAAATGGGGTGGACCTAGGAATAGTTGGCATATGCAAGCCAACATGCAAGTACTGTGGAGGGAGACACTAGGACAGAGGCTCACGGTTAGTTTTCTGGACACGCGCCTTGTTTGCTGGCAGGCAGACAATATTTGAAAAGCAGACATGTCTTGGACCTTGGATGGCCCAAAGCAGGGAAGGACATTCTAGGTGTAGTCTAGTGGTGGTGAGACCCTCACGGGTCCTGGAGAGTAGAATGAACAGAACATCATCTCTCAGAGTCACGTTAGACCTCTCACCCATCTAGGAGCCTCTAGAGCTTTCCTCTTAGTGTCACCTGCCAGGTCCTTCACAGTTGGAGCCCTCTGAATGTTCTCACGACTATCTCCGAGCTGTCCCGCACACCATACCTGCCCCGGACAGCATGCCAACGCTGCTTCTGCCGTGTCAGCTCATCCTCGACACAGCTTAATCGCTCCCTCCCCTCAGCCCACACCACTCCACAGGTATTTCTCTGCTGGCAGCCAGTGCTCTGCCATGGGACTGTTCACGTATGTCAGGGTTTTTGCCCCACAGAACGAGAAGGACTCATGTTTTATGACCTGCTGTGTCACAGGGTCTAGACCTGTGGTCAGCACCTACTGAAAGCTCAGTATATTACATATATAACAAATGAGAGCCAGGAGCTCAATGCATAGCTCTTGTTGAGAAGCAAATGTATGGCAAGTTCCATGGGTTATCTATGAGTGTTTTCGAGTCAGTACGTTTCATAACGTCAGTGTCGGAACTGGGAATGACGCTGAGAGGGACAAAGGTGTTGAAATATTTCCCTTGAGGTTCTAAAAAGATTTGTGTGATTTCCATTATGCAAACCCACAAGCTGAGTCATAAACAACAGACCTTTGCTTTTCAGGTTAGTGAAAAGAAAGGTGAAAACAAGCCTTAGCTATAGTTGCAAAGCACTTGAAATGGATGTCTCCAATAAGCACGGCCACAGCACACGCTGGCAGGACCAGGAGAAAGTTGTTTTAATATTTCTTTATTTCTGGAGCAAAACTTACTCTTTGTAAAAATTATTTCTCTTTATTTTTTGAGTAGATTTGCTATAAGTTTGCTTTTTTATTTTATTTTTTTCCCCAAAAAACAACTTTTGGCCCTGGCCGATGTGGCTCGGCTGGTTGAGCGCTGTCCCTGCACCGACAGGTCGCTGGTTCGATTCCCGGTCAGGGCACAGGCCCGGGTTTTGGGCTCGATCCCCAGCAGGGGGTGTGCAGGAGGCAGCCGATCAATGACTCTCATCATTGATGTTTCTCTCTCTCTCCCTCTCCCTCTCTCTCTAAAAACTAATTTTTTAAAAAAGCAACTTTTGGTTATTGATGTTCTTTATTCTTTTTGCTTTTTTCTCACATTAATTTTTGCTCATTTTTATCATTTTCTGCCTTTACATTCTTTAAAAAATTTTTAAAAGTTTTTAAATACATGTTTTATTTGTTTTTTAAGGACGTATTTCATTACCGATTTTGAAGTAATTAAAATTGTTGTCAGAGAATGTGTTGTCTAAGAGTATGACCCAGGGCTGGCACCACTGCCACCGGCTGTCAGCTGAGCTGTTAGGAATGGGCGTTGCTAAACTGCACCCAGATTTACTGAATCGAGTCATAGAGTCCCTAGGGATTGAGCCCAGATATGGACAGTAAAGTTTGAGACGCCCTGGTATCCATCTATAACATTGATTATTTGAATCTTAAGACTACAGACCTTTTGTGGGTTAGTACATGGTCAGTCTTTGTAAGGAGACAATGTGTTGGTTTCTGCTTGTTGAGTGCTGGATTTGCACTGAATTAATTTTATTAGTCAAATAATAAATAATGTATGTACTTCCCAGATTTTTGATATTGAGCTATCAGTTTCTATAAGGGAAGCAATAAATCATGGTGCTTTTTTCCTCATGCTAATTTCATGTATTCATTCAGAAATATTAACTGATGCCCACTGTGTGTCAGATACTCTTCTGGCTATTTTTAGTATCAAGCTGTGAATGCGAATGTCTTCATTCCACCTTTAACAATAGTGACATTTTTCCAGCTCCTTCCTCTTGTTAGCGTCTGTACCGTGTGCACTTTTCCTAACTGTAGGTCTAATTTCTCTGCAGTTTTATTTTAGGTGCGACCAATGAGTAGGAACAGATGGCTCTGTTTCTGCTATTGAGGTAATCTCCATTAAAAAGTTAGTGAGTTGGCTTATATGTACTGTGATCACGTGCAGATTCAGATTCGCCGGTGGACTTCATTCCCTCCTGACTCCCACCTTCTCTGTTTGCCTCTTTCCCCTCGTATTTTGCAAGGTTGATAATTACAGGTCTGGTTTTTAAAATTGTTTTACCTGTTAAAAATTGTATCTCAAATTTCTATTATCTTGACATTTAAAATATGATTCATATTTTAGAATATATAATATTATAAATTATTTATATAATCTATGCATATGTATTATAATGTATAGTAGCATATATATATTGGTGGCATTGACAAACTGATTCTAAAACTCATGTGAAGAGTCAAAGGACCTAGAATAACTGAAACAATCTTTAAATGAACAAATAAATACAAAATTAGATGACTCTCACCAGGTTTCGATTTTAACATAAGCAAAGGATAGAAAAGTAAAAGCTGGGGAAAAAGAACCACTAAAACTCTTGATGTAATTTTTTAAAATGGCCTAAAATTTGACTAATTAAACTTATAGAAAGAAAAGAGAGTGAAACTAGGACAGGAAAAAAAAATGTGAAAAATAATAACAAAAATTTCTCCAAATTTGATGAAAACACATCAAATTGAAGGTGCAATGGGCTGAGCAAACTCCAAATAGAATAAATACAAAGGAAGCCAAACCCAGGAGCATCAGAGCCAAAAAAGTTTAAAACAGCAGTTCAAGAATTAGAACTATCAGCTTAAAACAGAAGACAGAAAGAAATCAACCAGAAATTAAAAGGCAAGGTCAGCAAGGTGGCAGAACACAGGTCCCCGCCTGTATCCCTCTCAGCAACAATCACTTGACAGACATCCTGGGAAAAAGTGCCCTTGTGGGAGCTTTGGGGTCCAGGGAGGAGGCTGTGAGAGCCCAGTGGAGTTCAAGGCCGGGAGGGGCATTTGGGAAGTTAGGCCCACACCCAGGTGGCTGACTCGCTGACTCCAGACTGGGACATAGCTTTGTAGTCCTGTAGACGCGGCTGCAGCCCTGCTTGGCCTTGGTCCTGCTGTGCCTGTCACACACCTGGTGCCAGTTTCACTGTCTGTGAACCTGTCCGTGCGCCTGGTAACCAGGAGAGCCGATGGACGAGTTTCAGTCCAAAGTCTGGCAGGCTCGAGACTCTGCAAGAGCCCATATTTCAGAATGAGACCGAAGGCAAGAAATAACTGATGTTCCAGCTTCAAGGCAGTGAAGCAGGAAGAGTTCCCCTTAATAAGGGGGGGGGGGGTATGCAGCCCTTCAACTGATCGGATGAGGCCCACCCGCACTAGGGTGGGCAATCTCCTCTACTCAGTATATCAATTTAAATGTTAAACTCATCCAAAAATAACCTGACAGAAACATCTGGAATAATGTTTGATCAAATAGCTGTGCACCTCATGGTCCAGCCAAGTTGACATAAATTGTTTATCACAGTTATGCATCTAATGACAGAGTTTCAAACATTAAAAAACAAAACATGATACTAATAGAGATTAAAAATATACATATTTATCATCATAGTTGGAGATTTCATCACCCTTTTTATGGTATTTGGTACAATAAGCGGACAACTCTCTACCGCTCAGTGGAGTTTTCTCTTCTGAGAGTGTACTTTTCGGTTGGAGAGCTTCGGTCTGGCTCTCGTCTACAGCTTTCCTCTCTCCACTAAGGCTCCCATCCAGTTCCTCAGCTGTTCTCCCTCCCAGGAACATCGCTTTAGTCGCTGTCCTACAGGTCTTGTCTGTTGATCCCATCGCCTGAATGAGCTCAGGGCTGTTTCTATTGGCTACTTTATGCCTGGATTATGGGTCACATTTTTTTCATTCTTTGCATTTGTAGGATATAATTTTGTTGTGTTTTTGACCTTGTGAATATATAATCTAGAGGTTTAACAATGGTGTTTGTGTACAAAAGCACAAAGTTTCAAATGTTCGCCCAAACCCTGGTAACAAAGACGCCCCAGAGACCAGCTTCGCACCACGTCTGTCTCCCTTCCCACCACAGCCGTGACAGTCCAGGCCATCATTACACAGGCTGTTCCGCTGGCATATGCCACATGCTGTGGTTGCAAGGGGGCACACTGATGGTAAATATGTCCCCAAGTGGTCGTCAAAATTAAATCATTTTCCTCCAAAATATTCTCTTTCAGTAAGTCCTCTAGGCAGAGGTAGAAAGACCAGAAAAGCCTAGGAAACCTAGAGGGACTCATTACCAGAAAGGTGTCCCCATGGAGAGTAGGGAACTGCCAAAATGAAGAGGCCCCTTTGCAAGCTGAGTTCCTGTCTTGTATCTCAACTGGCACCTTAGTTTGCATTTCAGTTTCCTTCCTTGTAATGATTGGAATAGCACTGACCTCAAGGGATTAATTTAAGAATTCAGTGAGATGAATTGTATCAGAGCTTGGAGTTCATGATAAATACTTGATAAATAAAAGTACGTTGAATCACCTGTAAGACTGTTACACAGGATATTGGGTTTAAATAATTAGGATTCATTGGTAGCTTGTGATTTGGTACATTTCTGGGTCTCAGTTTGCTCTTTGGTAAAATGGGGCTATCGTGAGCTGAACTGAAAGGACCACACAGAATGACCAGTCCTGTGCCCTCCAGAAAGTCCCCAGAGAATTAATATTAGAACTTTCTGCTTACCGTTCATTTTCTCACGTGGGCTCACACAGATGCATCAGGATCTCATTTCCTGAAGCTTTAGGGCGAGAGGGCCGCTCCACTTAATCCATCTTCCCTCCCTCGCACACACTCCCTCCTTCCCAGCAGTTTTTCTTTCTCTATTTCCTTTCTGCTTTAGGCTCAAGTGGATTAACCGCTTCTGAGAGCTGGGGACTGAGCTGAGCCCCCCTAAGAAACCTCATCGCAGACGGTGGGAGCCGTGCAGGTGAGATGCGTGCGTTCCTGTACCGTGCCCGCTCAGAGGTGAGAGATGAAACACATTCCCTCAGGCCGAGGGGCTCCCAGGAGCTAATAGGAAAAAATCTAACTCAAGGTGACAAATGAACACATTACCTGTTCGATGTTTACCTATTACCTGTGAGGAAGAAAGGAATGGCCTTGAGGGGTTCACGTTTAAAATCAGTTACGAACAAAATCAGATGGCAGGGAGTGCACATCAGATAAGCTCCCCAAAGCCTAATTTTCAAAGTCAAAGATTTTATATTTCCATTAGCTTTCCTTTCCACCATTCTCCAATGTAACAAAAAGCGTGCGGGACTAAGGTTCCCGACAGCTGCGTATTGACCCCGCAATTCACAGAAGCACGGCGGCCTCCTTCGGGGGCTCTCTGAAAGGCGAGAGTTACCACCACCTCTTCTACTCCAGCTGCTCCTGTCCCGTGTCAGGGCCTCAGCCTTACCCCCCGGGCGATGTTGAAAAAGGGATCCTTCCTCCAGCATCACCCCTGTAGTCAGCTCTCCAGACCGCTCCTGGGATTATTTTTTGTAAAATGAAAATGTGATATGTTTTGAAGACTCTTCGATCCTTGACTATGGCAGAGATCTCCTTAAACTCCCATCTGCCTGCTGAAACCAAGCATTATAAATAGGATCTTGCTGCATTTAAGGGTGAAAATGCACATTAGTCGCTGTGGCAGACATAGTTCAGTGCGCACCAGGTACCCATGCGTGCAAGTGATGGAGGGCAGGTGACATTCCAGATGACGGTGCCAGCTGCCAAGGCTGTTAGCTAAAGGCACTGCAGTGCTCCTCTCCTGCTTCCACGACCTTGAAGATGGTGGGATTGTGCTGACATGGGTACACGAGGAAGGGAGCTCTCCTACCCACAGTAGACTGTGTGTGAGGGAGAAATGAACCACTAAGATATACCACAGAGCCCTGGGGGCTTCCTTGTTATGACAGCTAGCATAGCATAGACTAATAAAGTTGCCCAGATTTTAAAATGAAGAGATTTCACATAAGAATCTTGAGTTCTAGCTTTATTTGAACCACTAGAAAATCTTATACTCGGTCTGAACACTTGGAAGGCGGCAGTCTGCTGTACCCGGTGCCCTGCGAGGACCTGCGTGTTTCCATCCACCTGCCTTTCCCTTCCTCTTCTCTCAGTCTCACACTCTGGCCAACTGGTGTGCCACGGATTTGGGTGTGTGACCCCTGGTCTGCAGAATACAATTGCAACCCCCATCCTGATTGGGGCTAATTTCCAGCCCTGTACCCCAGCACCACAAACACCAGCAATACTGCACAGCCTGAAGCTGCTCACAGACTCAGGGCATTTCGTGCCTCTGGGGTTTGGGGGATTCTGGTCTCGGCCTCCAGTGTGCTTGCTGTGTTGTTTATTTCGGGATCCTTCATTTTTCCGCGACCTCCTCCTGTTTTCCCTCTGGGAAGTCTGTCCCATGCCCTTCCTGCACTTCTCCCAGCCAGAAGGATTTCTCCACTCTAACCCTCAGCCTCTGTCCAGTCTTAGTCTCTTCATTCCCGAACCCCAGGCAGAGGGGTTGCACAGTTCATGCTGGTGGGGTGACCGCTGAAGGGTACGGTTTGTTTCTCAGGTCTCAGAGCAATGGGTGCACGTGGTAGCGATTCGCACAGCACCTGAAGGCCCCTGGCAGAAGGGCCGCTCCTCGGACGCAGCCTCTTAGCGGCTCTGCTCTCCTGTGTCTGTCGCTGGCCTCCGCTCCTCCCATGACCACATTTGAGACTGTGTCCCCGGTGAGCTGTTTGCTTCCCTCCTTACCCTGTCTTTGTCCCAGCATTTGAGAGGACTCTCGTACGCTTCGAGTTCGTCAGCTGCCTTTAGAACTTGAATAATACGCTTAAATTCTTATTTTCTGTTCCCTTCGATCACGTCTAAAATTGAGCTTCTCCTTCCCTTTCCTCTGCTTCTCCCTCCTGCCCCTAGAGCCTCATTCTGTAGGCAACACGATCTGCTGCCAAGGATGTTTATATTTATGTTATATTTTTTATCCTAATCAGGTCTTTATTTATGCATTCAGCTCACTTCCTTTGCCCTTTCTCAAAAGCAGAAGCCCTGCCCCGCGCATCCTCAGGCCGTCTCCCCACTCCCCCCTTCCTCAGGGCCGTCTCCCCACTCCCCCCTTCCTCAGGGCCGTCTCCCCACTCCCCCCTTCCTCGGACCGTCTCCCCACTCCCACCTTCCTTCCCCTCCAGCCCGCCTCGTCTCTGAAGCAAGGGAGAGCCCTCTTCTGCTGTGCACGCTTCTGGCCGCATCTGCTTTTCCCTCCTTTCAATCTTCTTTCTCTATTATTTCCTGAATCGTCATGAGAGCAGGCTGAGAGCTGAGTCGGGGACTGTCCCAGTAACTCTGCGTGTAGAAAGAAATACAGCCTAGTAAGCTCAGTAAATCAGGAGGGAGCATCTCTCTTTGTAGACACAGATTAGAGCTAATGGGCTGAATTAGTAAACCCAGAAACGTGCCTGTCTAGAGCCAAGCCTATCATTTTATAACAATGTGGTATTTTTGAAACATAATTCTGTAGTCCTTACGGTTCAGAAATGTCAGGCTCACCGTGAGGGAGGGGTGGACATTAGAACCACCTTGGCTCTGCATGTAGTCAGCTCAGCCCGGGAAGGTTGGAGTCTTGGTTCCTGATACAGAACCACCAGTTGTTGGCAAAAGCGTTTAATCTCTCTCTCTCTGAACTTCTTTCCGATGCTTGAGAAGTTTTGGTGAAATAATTTTCCAGGCCATTTCTACCCCTAATAGGCAATGAGATCACTGCCCAGTAAAGATGCTGTGGTCCCCTCACTCACTGCTGCTGTCAGAGCCACCTGTGTTCCCATGGATGAGGGGGACTCTTTGGTGATTTTCTTAATCAATATCTGTGGTTTGATCGACCTAGGATTTCTTCTCCCTCCTTTCAGTAATCTAACTGATTTTCCACACACTGTACCTGCCAGTCTGCATATGTGCCATTGGTGGGGCAGACCACAGTCTCCAGCCTTGGGTAAGCAAGTGACTGAGCCTTGGCTAACTGGCACATTCCAACACCCGGGCCACGAGATTCAGCTCAGGATGGGCATGGACCAGAGTGACTCACACTAGTTCTTAGGAGCTCTCAGAGAGAGGCTCTCTTGGAATGGAGCTACAAAGCTGAGAGCTTAAAAACTATGCCCTTGCCTGGCTGGTGTTGCTCAGTGGTTGAGCATCATCCCAGGCACCAAGAGGTTACTGGTTCAATTCCTATAGTCAGGGCACATGCCCTAGTTGTGGGCTTGATCCCCAGTAGGGGGCTTGTAAGAGGCAGCTGATTGATGTTTCTCTCTCATCAATGTTTCTCTCTCTCCCTCTCCCTTTCTCTTTCTTTAAAAATCAATAAAAATGCCCTAGCCGGTTTGTCTCAGTAGCTAGAGCATTGGTCTATGGACTGAAGGGTGCTGTTCCATTCTGGCCAAGGGCACGTACCTCAGTTGCAGGCTTGGCCCTGGTCAGGGCACAAGTGGGAGGCAACTACTAGATGTGTCTCTCTCACATTGATGTTTCTCTCTCTGCCTCTCTCTTTCTCTCTCTCTCCCTTCCACTCTTCCTGAAAAAGCAATAGACAAAATATCCTTCGGTGAGGATTAAAATAATATTAACTAACTAACTAACACAATCAGAAAAATATATTAAAAAACGAACAAAACAAAAACCATGCCGTCATGCCAGCTGTCTTAATTTGAGTTCTTTTGAAAGGAGAGCCTGAGATGAGAACTTGGGTTCAGGTAGCTTATTTGGGAGGTTCTTTCAGGAAGAAGCAGTGAGGAAGTAGAGAGAGTGAGAAAGGGGAAAAGGAAAGGCCAATGTAAGGGTGTGTTTTCATATATTAGCACTACGTTCAACAGGACTCAGTTGTCCTGGTACATTATCAAGCCCAGATTTGTCTACTGGAGGGTGAGGAGGCTGGAGCATTGCTCTGCGTCATAGTTTTCCCCTGGGTGTGACCCACACTTCTGGGCTGTGTGTACACTCAGGCTAAGAAGGCTCCTGCAGCATCAGAGAAAGCCCTGGGTGAGAAAGTACACAGGACCGTGACACAAATAGTTGTGCAATGCCGTCAGTATGAAATGAGGCTGAGTTTCCCTCTGTGGCCGAGAACTGAGAGGACACATATGAGCTGAAGGCTGAAGTAGGGTCACCACAGCTATCTGCAGAGCTGTGAGTGTGTGAATGAATTAACCATTTTGTGCAACTGAGCTCTGAGACAGCTCGTTATGCAGCAATAGCTGACTGATGCACCTACTCTCAATATCACTTATATTCACTGATGATCCTCATGTATTCATCAATTCAACTAATATTTATATGGCAGTTACTGAAGTTCACCCTAGAAATAAATTATGAATCTCATAGGCACAGGCCTGTTGTCATGGCCTCATGGGGGAGAGCAGTATTGAAAGGAAGTATTATAACAATGAATTCTTAGAGCTGTGATGGGGGATCATCAAAGGGCAAGGAAATTATAACAAAAGCATTATCCCCTTGTGGGTTTATATTCAAGAGAGATTTTTGCAAAAAGGAAAATCTCATCTGAAACCTGAAGTAAAAGTGATATTAAAGTTAGTCAGGATCAGGGAGCCCTTGGGAAGGAGGGAAATAGTGGAAGAGAAGATGTCACAGGCAGAAAGAAAGGACAGCGTGCACAATGGCCTGGGGCAAGGAGAGAAAGGACTGTCCGGGAATGTGAAAGCTTTTCAGTAAACTGGGGGCAACAGGAGGGGTGGGGACAGGATCAGGGTGGAGAGATGGCTGAGTCAGATCATGTGAAGCCTTGTAGGTTTTGTTAAGAAGTTGGGACTTAATTACTAGAGAAAGAGAGGATAAGATTATGTTTTATGAAACTTTTAAAAATCCAAGCATTTTTCTTCTTTTAAAATTATAAATAACTTAGTTTATGCAAATAACACATTTTGAATATTTTAGGGCAAAATTAAAAAAAAGATCTTTTCCAAAATCAACACCCACCCCCACTCCAACAGTACAGCTCTAGAGCATTGCTAATTAACCGGAGCTCGTTCCTGATCCACACTTAGAGGGCCATGTGGATGATTTAATATTAGGGTGTGAATGTGTGCTTTCCTCTGCTCTTTATTGTTTGCTTCAGACGTTGCCATGGGTAACCAAAATCTGTTCCAGAAATTGACAGTCAGTGCTTACAGTGAGGTAGGCAAAGAAGAAAGAGGGTCCTCTTTCATATCCCATATTTTCCCCGTGACCGCTCCTCTTGGCGTCTTCCCAGATCCCACTCACCCTGTGAGCTTCTCCACACGGAAACCATAAACCCCACAAAGACAAAGATTGTTACTCTTGTTCATTCATTGAGCCCCCAGGGTATAGCCCGGGTGCTAGCACACCGTGGGCACTCAGTGTATATCTGTGGAATGAATGAATAAATGAATGACTGATGGACTTGCTCACAGAAACCACAATTAGCTGATCCAGGTCAGTTGCTGCTACTAGACTGAGGGCTTCCTGGGGTCATGAAGCAGGTTTTACTCTCCTGTGTGCTTTCAGTGCTGTCACAGTGCCTCGCAGGTGACAGACGTGCGGCACACACTAAAGTCTGGCTGGCTGGCTGGCTGGATGGACAGACAGACAGGTATCTGAATGAGAGCGATGAATTGCAAGCATCTGCTAACCAGATATAAGTTGAACTCCAAAGAAGTAAGTATCAACAGAAACACTAGTTTAAGAAAAGTGGGTTGAGTAGCGGAGACAGAGGTTGAAAGACATGGGTAAACACAAGGACAAATGGAAAGGGGGGAAACGTAAGTGACCAGAAATAAAAAATTAGAGGGGAGCAGCATGCCTTGCCTCATCCTGTACTATGTGCCTGGGACATTTTCAACTTCTAAGTCCCCCGCCCTGGTCTGGCTTCTCTGTCAAGCTGTTTCCCCCTCAGTTATTAAGACTGAGCCTGGATATGTCAATATCACTGTGATCTTTTAATTCCTATAATTGTGGATATGATAATAATTATCTAGACCAAATTATTATTTTATTTTTCCCTTCAAAGGCACGCAAAGAGAGGGTAGGTGTGGAATGAAAACACATTTTCCCCACTTGATTTCTTTGATATTGTTTAGCCAAGCTTCATGGCTTTTAAAAAAAGAAGACTTGGTCTGGTGACCTTGACATTCCCCATGGCTGTGTAGAAATGTTGGGTTCCACCCATTCCCCAGACTGCTCTTCCTGGCCCCAAAGCTCTTTCCGAGTGCACAGCTGGATTGTGCAACATTTCATCTAGGAACCGAGGAGGAACAGAAAGCCCCAATCCCGTGCTTAGAAAATCCGGACCAGTATGGGCCTCCTCTCCAGCCCCATCCCGGCCCCCACCCTCACCCTGGATCTCTGTGTCTCCTGGGGGAGTCACACCGAGCTTCAGATTCGATGCCTGATTTGAGTTCTGGAAAGGAAAGTGGCTGTGCACAGAGATTCCTATGTACAGCTGGTGGGTGAGGCCTCCATGTGCTTCGTGGGCTCTTTCACAATATGAAGGTTGTGATGAGGAAATGTCTCTGGTTTTATTTATAGGGTGCACTATGTGTTCCTTGTCCATTTTAACTCAAATAACAGACATTGCCTCATCCGTGTGCAGTAACACCGGTTTCCATTCATTCTGGAAACGCTCCTCTGAGGAGTGCAGGTTCCTCTGGGCGTCTCCAGCCCTGATGAGGGGTTCAGCAGATCTCCTGGACTGGAGGCCCCGAATCCCTGAGAGTAGACCAGTGGTGAGAAAACAGTAGCTTGCTCTCCGTTCTTCCACCCCAAACACTTAGTGCGTGGTAACTCGGCACAGGACTGGCTTGATGAGAGCCACACGAAGGGGGACCGGGGAGCAGGTGGAAAAGATTTACTGAACATCCACACTGTGATGGGTTTGCTGCTGAGCCCAACTGCACACTTTTTTTCCCTTGGGGGACACTGTGAGATGGATAGTATTATTCTGGTTGGTTTTCCACAGGAGAAAATCCAGGTTTGGGAATATTAAGCAATGTGTCCCAGTTCATATATCCATGAAGCACCTGGGTCTCCTCACTTTGCCACATGGCAGGCTGTCCCCAGAGTGCTCACTGCCAGGAGGATAGTTAGGAGGCACCAAGCTTTTCCCTCTGGAAAAGGCAGTTCAAGACCCACTGACATCTGGATCTGGCGTCTACAGTCTCCTGTTCTCCCCTTGGGACTTCTACTCCTCCTCTGATCACATTTACTGCCCCGTGGAACAGTCTCTCAGGAAGTCATCAGCAAGGCATCACTGGCACCTTGGTGTGTTCATGTCACAGTGCCCCCCTCTGTCAACAGACGTGCATTCCCCAGTGAGCTTCCGCGGTGGAAAGGAAGGCTGGTCAATGCAAGGTGACCTAAAGCACCATCTGGTAGGAGGAGAGGGATTTCTAGAGGTTATACAAAGGTATAATGCCCTCGCCTAGGTCCCAGGCATCACCACAGACTCAGCCATCCCTGTACCTATGTATCTGGCCAATCCAACCAAAACGACAATCCTGAAACTAAGAGTAGAGAAGGATCCTAATGAAAAGCACCAAGAGGCACAGAGAAGTGACAGCTGTGGGCTATGGTGGGAAGGGGAGGGAGGGGTCAGGTCAGGCAGCCAGGGACCTGGGACAGCCCACTGTGGGAGGCTGACTCCTGGAGCTCCAGGGCCCAAAGAACAGTGAGTAAAGGAGCTGAAAATGCAGGTTTTTTCCAGACAGGATCTATGAACCTTATGAATATAGTTTGTGGGTGAGGGAGGTCCCTAAGCTTCGGAGCTGTAGCAGTAAGTGGGGGGATAAGATACAGTGAAGGTGATGGGCGAGGAGCTGAGGCCTCTGGCAGGGGGACATTTAGGGGTTGCTCTCCGCAGACCTGGAGGCTGAGATAAAGTGCCCTGGGGACACCCAGGGGAAGACCATTTCAGGGAGAAGGTATGGCAAGGAAAGAGCTTGGCATGTTCAAGTGATGGAATGGAGGTGAGTTCCCAGCCTAACAGTGGGAGTGGAAGAATGGGAAGAAATGAAAGAGGGCATTAGAGTCAAGGGTGCCTTCAGCATCTGAGGCATTGGGCAGCAGCTGAAATTTGAGTCTAAGAGTAATGAAACCATTTTCAATATTAGAGCATTAACTGGGTATTAATGTTATAATATTGCAGGATTCCCAAGGCCCTGAGGGACTGCACTGATGATTAGGTAAGGACCCTGCAGGTTAAGCTCCTCATAAATGGGAGGAGTCAGGCCAAGTCTGATCCAACATGCCCGTAAGCCCCACCCCAGAAGCTTCCAGGGAGCCCTCTCACCCCCTCCAGAGCACAGAGCCTGAGCTCAGACTACCTAGGTTCAGTCCCTAGCTGTGTCACCTTGAGCAATTTACTAGCTGTGTGACCATGAACAAGTTCCTTCAACTACCTCTGCCTTGTTTTCGTCTTTGCAAAATAAGGGCCATAGTCACAGGGTCTCACATAACGACACGAGGACTTTATGAATTATCATATATGCTCGTAACAATCCGGCGCATGTATGGGAAGCGCTGTTTGAGTCTTAGCTGCTAACATTACTATGATTACATCAGGTTTCAGCGCCACTGGAGGAGACAGATGCCCAGGGCGATCTTTGTCCTCAATTTAGAGCTGAGGAGACATGATCTCACTTTGATAAATAAAAAAATACATGTGGTCAGGTCCAAGACACACCGTGGAAGCAGTTATGCTAAAATGATGTCTGGATGTGCTTAGAGAGGGGACAGTGCAGGACAGAGACCAGCCTTGGGTGGCCAGCACGTAGAGGAAGGGGACTTGGGCTTAGCAGTGAATTCATTGTGTTTCTCAATTTTTGTCAGCTTTTCTGCAGATCATGGTTCTCAACAAGCCAACTGCTGAATGCTTTTGTCAAACGTGCCCTTGAATTGCTTCGCGGCACATCTGTGGCCACCCTGCAGGGGACATAGCGCTCCATCCGTCTCTCTGCTTCCCACTCTTCATGAGTGCTCTTCTCTGTGCCTTTGAAGGTGCTGCAAAAGGCTTCTGGTATGTAAGCCCCCAAACTAGAGCTATGGCTGACCCAAGGTAAAAATTGGAATTATCATAGGTTTCATACTGGCTGCATTGCTGGCCGTGCATGGGGCTCTCCACAGTCCCACCTGAGCCTCTCACATCACTGCCACCTCTGGCATGTCTGGGACCCCACTGTGTGGTTTCCCTGGGTTTATGACTGCCTGAAAAAAAGTTATGAAAAAGAGCATTTGATTGCCCACAGGAGACAGTTTAGGTGGGACTCAGCAAAGCCCCAAGGTCTGGAGTGTTGCTGATGAAAATCTCACTTCACCCTCACAGAACCACTGAGTTGGGTGATCTATGCTTGTTACAGTTTTTAGGATTAGGAAACTGAGGCAAAGAGAAGTTACGTAATTTGGATAAGGTGATACAGCTTACTAGAGGTAGGGTAGGACTCGAATCCAGGTTCCTGTGATATATAGGCCCAAACCTTCAATTCTTTTATTAGGCTCCCCCCCCCCCCAGTCCAGACCCTGGAAATCAGGGCGTGTTAACGCAGCACTTGAACTGAATGACTTCGAATTGGAACTTGAATGAGAATTGCCCAGACTTTATAATCCTCTGATTCATTGTTTGCGATTAAATATTTGTTCATCCCTTTATTGTGCTTGCTGTTTGTCATAAATTAATCAGATGAGATACAGTATCTACAGAGTTAAAAACTGGTCTTTTCCTCTTTCCTTTTGTGGTCCAACAACATTCATATTTTACCCAAAGGAGTATAGCCAGTCATGCCCAGGGGTGCTGACTCTAGATAGCCTTATCTTATCATAAAACAGCACACTTAATCACTGTTTGCACACAGACTTATCATGAGACTCAATTTAAATAAAACTTAACTTCCTCTATGTTTTACCACACAACCACTCTCATACTCAAAAATGATTTCCAGCTCTTTCTGTCCATGAAAGGAATGAATGTATGGACTGTTTCTAACATTTCCCCCTTAGATGTACCATAATGGAGCAATGAGATTTGTTTTTATTATACCTTGGGGTGTGGCGTCAACCGCCAAAGTTTCTGGAACTTTAACGACAGGTTGCTGGGGAGAAGGGAGAAGCCAAGAATGGCAGACTAGGAGTTTGGGACAGCTGCCTGATCGGGGGGCTGTTCAGGGAGTGCATGGGCCCAATAGCAGTGTCTCGGGGAGGCAGGAGGACTCCTCAGTGCAGGGGCCTCGCCTGGCAGCTGGGAATCTGTGCCCCCAGCAAGACAAGTGGCAGCATCAGGACGGGTGGCGGACGCAGCGAGCGGAAGGCAAGAGGCGAGGAAACAGAGGCGCGTTAGGAAGAGGCCATGAGCGCCTGGGGCCCGACCTGGGGCAGAGCTGCACCGCAGGCGGCCGCGGTCCAGCTCAAGCCAGTAGCTCCAGTCCCAGGACGGTTATCTAATCCTGGCATCCATCTGGCACACACCTCGTGAGTACTGACTCGGCCCGGCCCGGGCAGTGTCTGAACGGAAGGGCCTTGGCCGCTTTTCGGCGGGTGAGGTGGGGAGGGGTGACGGACAGATGCAGCTCCTGCACTTGATTCACCCTGATGAGCTTTGTTTTCCCCAGGTCCAGTAGCACCCGCTCTTTGAAAATCAGCCCAGTTGTACAAGGAATGGCTCCCCTTGCCTTAGCCGTGTTACTGACCAGGTCACGAGATGGCTCTGTCACCACCTAGTCTAGAAATGAAGTCTAATGAGACGGTCTAGTTGTTACCCATGTGGCCCAGGGGTCAGCAGCATTGGCATCATCTAGGAGCTTGTTAGAAATGTCAAACCTCGGACCCCACTCTTGACCTACCAAACCAAAGCCTGCATCTAACAATTGACCTGGGTGACTGAGAAGCACTGATCTGATCGATCCTGCGACTGGAGGGAATTGTGCCCTTTTTTTCTTCCTCGAGTTCTTCAACACAGGATGGAGGAAAGAGCGTGAGCAGGGAGGCTGGCTGTGCAATGCAGTTGTCACGTATTTGGTAAAAAACCTTGGCCCTCAGTCTTGACAGTCTTTTCTGTAAAATGGGGGCAATGTGGATATCCTGTGGCTGTGAGGATTATTAAAACGATACCCTATGTATAAAGTGACTTCGTGCGGTGCCCAAGAAATGACAAGTGGTAGACACGCATATGAGGGTGACACCGATGGTGCCAGTAATCCCTGTTACCACCTGCAGCAGCTTTCACCCCTCTCCCTCGGTCAGTGGGTTCAGCCCACAAGACCGTGGGAACTGAAGGGCAAGTTGGTGGGAAGGGGAGTGAGCCAGGCATGGCGGAGCTGGGCACCACTGCATGGCTTCTGACCGGTAGGCATTCCCACTTCTGCCCTTACCCGCCCAGGGCCCTCCATGGTCCACAGTGTAGTCTTCACTAGACAGTGAAGACCCTCTCAGCAGCTCCTGATCCCTGCTCCAACCCCTCCCCCCCCAGCGGGGAAAGGGGAGAGTCTAGAAGGGGTAGGGCTGACTTCAAATTAGAATTCACTCCCTTGCCTTGGGCCAAAGGGACCTGTGTTCATTCCTGCGGCAGCAATGGCTTCTGAGACCAAGGGAGGGCCCTGTGCTAGGGACCCAGGGAAGGCGATGGTGCAGTTTTCACCAAGCTGACTTCCAACTCTCATTCTCTGCCTGGTACAAAAGGAGCCTCCTAAGAGTGAAGGCCTGGGGGAGGGGGTGGCAGTCCGGGGGAGGGGCCTGTGTCGGCAGGTGTGTATCCTAGGCCTTCATTCCTTCCTGGCCCAGAGGTGCCCTGGAAGTCCCTGTGTCGGGCACTGTGTCCTGAGCTCAGGAACACTCGGACAAGGCGCCTGAGCCCCGAGGGGAGACAGGCCCTGCAGGTGAAGGTGGAGAGTACCGGGGGCGGGGATGAGGGGGTGGCTGGAGAGGGGAGGCTGAGACACCTGAGGACAGAAGGGGCAGCCCCCAAATTCCCAACTGGGAAGTTCACAGGACGGCAGCACTTTGAGGCAGGACACTTGATGGGAAATAGCGCCGTGTCGGTGTCTGGAGGCAGCCAAGTCGTCCAGCCTGGACAGCACCTCCTAAAATCTCTCCTCATCTCCCGGCTCCTGAGCTGTAGGCTGTGCAGGGAAAGTGGGTAGACTCCACTCAGCCCCAGCTTTGTGTCCTCTCTGAAGCCGGCCCTGCACCTAAATTACCCTGAGAACTGAAGGGGAGAAACATGTGAGAGCCACAGGCTCTGGCTCCAGCGAAACACACTCACCTCTCCATCCTGGGGACCTCGTCCATGCTGTCGCTGAGACACGGAGGTGTTCCTGAAGCTTCTTTCTCATCCTAGTGACATCTATTAAATGTCCCCTCCTCACTGAGACAATCTGAGCCCCCTGTTAAAATAGCTGTCCAATTTAGTCTCCATTCTAGACCTGCATGTGTGAACATCAGAGCATGCCTAAGCCTGCAATTCCTTTTCCTGTCCCTTGAGCTTCGTGTGGGTCCTTCTGTGTGTCTCTCTCTTCATGAAGACAAGGACCTGTGTACTGTTGGGGCCCCACTGTCCTGGGCTCCCCAATTATGCAGCGAATCAGTAAATGAGCTCATTCACGCTTGATGGGTTTGTAAATGAGTTCCTTTCGGTTTTATAAGAAGCTTCTGTGAAGACGCCCAAACCACAGATATCAAATATTTCGTAGGAGCAGAGCTGAGGATCAGGATCAATGTGGTTGGGAAGCAGAATCCTTGGACTTTGAGGTCAGGGTACCCAGGTGGGAAGCTGGCCTCAGGGACTGCTCCCAGCCCTACCCCAAGAGCAGCACTAAGCATTTGAAGGGGGCGGAAGGGGCACATCGATGCCTCTTCCTTTTCAGTGTTTTTCCTTCTACGAGAATTTTTGGGCCACAGTAAGTCTGAGCCTCTCTTATGAAATTCCATCGCCCTTGTTCCTTGCGTTCATTCGGGTTCATTTTTAGGGGGGAAGTGCATCTACTGTGATTCCAGCCTGCCTGTGTGACGTGCCCCGCTCTGCTCTGCCTCTAGCTCTTCTGCCAAGTGGATGGTTCTCCTCTCCGTGTGTGCAGATAAGCTCTGGGCTGTGGCAGCTTGTGAAATCCTCAGACATCTTTTGAATTTATAGACAGTGGCCTTGCTAACAAATTGACCCACTAATAGGGATGGATGTTCTCCCTGCCTGTGAGTGAGCAGGAGTCTCCAGCCCAGGCTCACTTCTAATTGGCATTTTTACCTTCTGGAGTGGAAAGTTAAGCTGGGCACAATGGAAGTGCCGCTTCATGTATGCCATTGGCCACTAGTTTCCCAGCGAAGAAGCTGGTGGCCCCTGGCAGTTGCTCTCAGAGACCAGTTTTCCCCCTTCCTCTCCGTTTCCTTCCTCCCGCCTCCCTCCTGGGTTCCGATCCTTGTTTCCCCGATTGCTTGCTGGGTGACCCTGGTTCAGTTATTCCACCTGCTTGTGTTCATTTCCTTCTGTCTAAAACCACAGTCCCTCCTTATAATTCTATTTTAGTATTAAATGAGGTGTTTGTGGGGCCCTTGACCACCTGCCGGGTGCTTAGTAAATGCCCAACACCCTCTCCCTGCCCCTTTCCTTACGCCCTCTGTCTGCTTCCTCCTACAGATGTCCTTCCTCCCTTGCTTCCTTCTTTCCCATCTCCCGTTTGCTAGTCAGCTCTAGCGACCAGTGTCAGCTGGATCAGAAGTTGCATTATGATTCATCTGGAACTTTCGATCAAGCTCCAGGCCCTAGAGAGCATCAAGGAAGGGTTTGTTTGCAGTGGTCCCGATATTTACGGCAGGGGACAGTACCGCCTGGTTTCCTCTCCAGCAGCCAACGGGTTGCAGAGGTCATCTCAAAGGGGTTTATGTTTCTCTAATCAGGATGTAAGAACATCAAAGAAGCCACTTCTTGATCTAGGGTAAGGCTCTTCTCTGGACCAGGCAAGTAAGAAATACGGTTATTATGCTAGGGCTTGTGTCCTCTCTCCTGAACTGAGCAGAGGCTCATAAATTGTTTGCCCAGTGTTTTCAGGCCAGCTGTTAGCTGTGTTTGAGACTCTCTGAGTTACTGGCCAACAAGCTGGCACCTTGTTAATCATGGGGAGGTTTGCGTTGCCCGTCTTGGGGAGAAACCCTGCTTTCTAGAGGAGCACACCGTTGGCCTGTCAGTTCACTGTCCAGTGGCAGCTGCCCTCAGCCTCCGCTGCGTCCTCAGGGGTCGCAGCATTGTTTCCTCAATTCCCAGCACTCTTTGTTAGTATTCCCTTGTTGGAAGAGCAGAGAAGTTTTTCAGAGTGATTTTTTCATTTACCTGCCAAAGAAGCCTGTTTTCGTCTTCCAGTAGTGTGTATCTGTCCATGTGGGCAGTGCACACACTTATAAGTGTGATATTCGCCCTACTGTGTAGATGCAAACATCACCACTTCTTGGTGTTTACTGTGCTTGCCAGGGGACAAGTACCAGCACGTCGAGGTGTGAGAAATGTCAGGCAGCCTTTCCCGAGCATTGTGCCTGCACCTGCTGGTCCCTCCGCACAGTAACTCCGCAGGTCAGGGGCACGACAGGGGCCCTTGCTAATGCAGCAGATGTGGGTGATGGAAGCGAGTGGGCCTGGCACCCCAGACATGGGTTCGAGGAGCAGCCCAGGGCAACCCCTACTCGCCATGTGGCCTCAAATGGCATTTCACGTCCTCACACCTTAGCCAGTTCATCAGTGTGTGCAGGTGGGGAGCCTGCCCCCTCCTGCCGACCCACAGGTCTGGGGTGAGGACCAGGGGACGTAACAAGGCCTGAGGCCAATTGACTGAATGTATAAAACAATGAGGTGCTGCCGTTGTTATTAGACTGTAAGAGCTGAGATGGCACCTAAAGGAAAGGAACTGACATTTACTGAGCATTAGGATGACTCAGTGGGCTCCCAAACACTTTCCCACGTGTCGTCTCATTTGAACCCCACAGAAACCAAATTGCATTTATTACTCATTTTATGAAGGTAAAGAAATTTGCTCCATGATACACAGTAAATGAACAACACGTACGAAGTCTGACCCTCTCTCTCCAACAACAGGGCCTGGTTCTTTTTATTAAAGGAAGGGAGGGAGGGAGGAATGTTCCTTAGGTGGACTGGCGGATGGGTGTGTAGAAGAATGGATAGAGGGATGGGTGAGTGGGTGGGTGGATGGAAGGAAGAAATAATGAGAGAAGGAAAGAAAGGAGGAAAATAAAGCAGAACTTTCTCAAAAGGATGCAAATATAATGTGATATGATCAGATCGCCTTTAACGATCTTTTAAGCTCTGAGTTTGTTCTTTGTTAAATATTTATTGAACAATAGCTTGTATAGAAACCGTAGTTGTTCAGTTGAGTTTTATTGACTTATTTCTCTCCACCCAGCTGAGTGGTGATGAACAGTGCAAAAGAAACAAGCAGTAAGTGAGAACTCCTCCTTCCACAGGCAGGTAAATGTCGGCTTTGTGAGGTTACAGTCACTTTCGCGTTTCAGGTGCTGCCTCTGAGGTTCGGGTAACCAGGTAACTGTTTTATTTGGCAGCTTGGAAGCAAACAAAACGCACAGGGTGGTGGAGCTGGCTTGCGGGCGGTGGATCTTGGCTCTTCCCCTACAAGATCTATCACTTGGGCCAAGACTCTTAACTGACTTGAGCCTCTGTTTCCTTGTCTGAAAAATGAAGATAGTCACAAGTGCCTGTCCTATGTAAAGCACACAGCCCTGCCCCTTGCCTTAGTAGGTCCTCAACTGGTGTGGGTTCCTCCCCCCCAGGCTGCTCTCCCCTTCCACCCCTGTGGCAGAGGAAGGCTCCTCCTGAAATTCCTGAGAGCTGGGATCTCACACAATTATTTCTCCAGATGAAGCCCCGAAGCTATTGGAATAACTTGCCCTCCACCTCCTTTTACTGTGAAATGAGAAAGATTTTTCTGGTGGTCCTGTTTTTCCTTGTTATAAAGTAGCCAGGATTATAAACCTCATGCAATCTTGGCTCTGCAATACATCACCATGCTAATTAATAGCAGCCTCAATTGGGTGACTGTTTTAGGAAAATAAATTACATATATTCAGGTGTCTGGTTTTTACCACCATTAAACTTAACTACCCTGTTTGTATCTCTTTACTGCTCTTATTTTATAAAGGCCATAAAAAAAGAAGCTACAATACTTCAACCAGAGGCCTGGAGGAAGCCGCCTTTTCATATTTCTAATAGCTGCAAATAAAATACGTTTGAGCCCTCGCTGCCATCTGGCTGCAGAAGGTTGTTTAGAGAGCCACCCCCTCCCTGCTCCTGACGTTTATAAGCATCCATTTTATTTTCCGATTCCTTTGCTGGGTTAAATTTATGAGCTGCTCAGCCCTTTGGATGATGAATGTGCTGATTGTGAGCATTTCCTCTTTCCAGTTGCCCACGAATGTGATGGGTGGGAAATCTACAGAGACACTCAGGACTGGGGTCTTTCATCTTGCAGCTCCATGGCTGAGTCAGCGGGTTCAGCATCCCCTCCCACTCTCGGGGGGCTTTCCCTACTCACAGGCCTTTTGGAGCATTTAACAATAGCTCAATATTATTTCCATCTATTTTGGGGGGAAAACACCTGGATTTAAAAATCTGCAGATGCAACTTGTAATTTTTCTTTTAAAAAATTCCATTGAGTACAGGTAATTTTCTATAACTTCCTCATAGTACAGCAGCTTTATATTTGCATAGGAAAATAGGCTGAGCTTCTAATCCGGCAGTATTAGGAGTGATTGTTACGCACATTTTACTAATGCAAAGTGTCTGGGGAGGGTGGAGAGCAATGAAATGGGAATGGCTCAGGGTGTTTGGAAGAGCTGATCACCTCTTCTTGGCATTAGTCCAACAGCCCAGATCCACATCCCCAGAAAAGAGTGGAGGGTCCCCCCTTCCTGTCCTCCTTGTCTTCCATAGTCTTGACCGTCACTGTCACCCGCGGGCAGCTTGACACTGGGGAAAGAATCCAGGCACCAGCTGCAGGGCCAAGCTTGACTCTGCTGTTCGTGATCTTATTGTTTTGGGTGGAGATGCTTAGCTCCCTCCTTCTAATTCTGGCATCTACAGAAAGAGACAAACAACATAGTACCTACCCGTCCAGGAAGCTAACACGCCAGCACAACAGTGCAGTGGCTAACTGCAGAGACTCGAGCCAGAGCGCTTGGGTTCAAATCCCAGCTCCACCTCTTCCTGGCTGTGTAGCCTTGGAAACATTTCTTAACACCTCTTGCTTCAGTTCCCTCATCTATAAAATGAGAATAATCATCATAAAAGATCTTTTATTATTGTGAGATAAAATGTGCTGAGGGCTTACGCTGTGCAATGCTATGTAAATGTAATGATCACCTAAAACATTTATCAATAGCCTATCATTACCTCCTTCAGCCAGTATTTGTTGAGCATCTACTGTATGCCAAGCGCTCTTCTAGGTACTTGTCATAGTCCAGAGATGAATAGGTGCTTTGGATTCAGCTCAAGTGCCACACTCAAAGAGGAGTCTTCTTTGTGCTTAATCTCTGACCAGATGAAATCCCCTTTCATGAGTTCTCATTAAAGCAGGGCCTCTTCTTTTCAGCAGCTGTCACTGTTAGAAGCTTCTCTGTGTGCACTAATTCAATTACTGTTCCTTCCACTAAACCAGCGAGAAGAGGAATTGTGCCTGTTTGGCTCCTTCACCAATGTTAACTCAGGATCTGGTGCATACCAAGAGTTCAACCAAGTTAAATGTGGAATGAAGGTAGAGTTCCTTCCTTTGAGGACCTGTATTTTGGAAGAGTAGGCAAACATGGTAATTTTTGTAATAAAGTTATATGTATAAAAGAGTTATAGAAATTCCAGTGGCAAAGAGCTCTACCCTGGGAATTGAGGAAATCTTCCTAGATTCAGGGCCTTGAAGGATGAGTAGGAGTTCATCAGGCTAAAAGGAGGAAGGGGCATCCCGGGAAGATGGGTGGCATGCCCCAAGGTGTACAGACATGAAAGCGTGTTGGGGGTTGATGGCATGGCTGAAGCTCGGGTAGTGTGGTGGGAGGAGACGACATCTGATGTGTGTACTCTTGTTTGTCGAGCGCGTAGCTCAATGCCTTGCCTGTGTTTGCTGCTCACTGAATTATTTTTTCACTAAATGTCCTATAAAGGGAAAAGGACATCTTCTGGAAGAAAGGACCAGTGCAACTCACACCTGCTAAGGTGAGAAAAGACTCTAATGCGCTTACACCAGTCAGGAGAGGTGTTAGGAACCAGCCACTGCTGTTGAAATGCAAAGCTTGAGAATGAACATTTCTTCTATGGACATGAATTCCAACACCTGTATCTTGAATATGCTTCTTAGTGTGGGAGAGAGATGGGCAGGCTCACAATTAGCTCAGCACCACCTGGGGCCACAGTGATTTGGGGTCACAGTCTGCTTTATCTGTAACTGAGGCTGAGAGCTGGGTATGCTTGGGAACACCCTCCACAATTTGCCACATGGGGCCTGGGGAGAAAAATGAAAGGAATGCAGTCTGGGAAGGAGGGGAATTCACTGAGCTCTTCACTTCAGGATGGGGGTCCGTGACAGTGGTAACTCTGTGAGATTCCACATCCTTTATCAGGTTATTTCCAGCACATTCTCATTCCCTCTCCCTCCCTCTGGGTGGATTGTGCTTTCCTGCTCCACTGGCTTTTGCTTGGACAGTAGAAAATGAGTGTATTTTATAAGAGCAGATAACACATGTACTATGTAAAGTGCTGGACCAGCTGGTTGCAGTCTGGGACTCTAGTGATTCGCCTTGAGACATGCAGGCCCAGGAAAGCTCCTCACCCCCCTCCTGGGCCCCGATGAAGAGGTGGAGCAGCCCTAAACCCAGGGGCAGCTGGAGCCCAGCCTGCAGCCTGAAGCAGAGACTGGCCACAGGGGCCAAACTGCGGCTGACCTGCAGATCCCAAGCCTGGGAATACAAGTGCTAGTGAGCCCTGAGCTTTGAATTGTTTCATTCTGCAACACTAATGCAGGAGCAGCACTAATACACCAAGCATCCGGTGTTGTTTGTTATTGTTTTCTCAAATGCATCACAAATTAAAGGTTCAGTAAGTCCTCAAATTACTTGAGAAAATAAAAATTTCATCAGTGACCAAAAAAAGATCCTGTCCTTTGGGTAGGATCAAAGAAGCAAGAATCAGAAAATTGGAAGGAAAAACTAGGAGCTTTAAGAGTCATAAGAAGCAGATTCAAAAGGGAGGAATCATTAGCTGGAATGCAGCAGAGAGACCCAAGGGCCTGCCACATGCCAAGCATTAGTAGCTACCAGGCCTCCGTGGCTGTGAAGTGGCTGTCTTCCTTTCCCACGTCTTGTGACAAGTGTAGCCCTATCTCAGACCTTAGTTGATAGCATGGAAAAGTCACCTTGCAGGCTCAGAATGACCAGGGGAGCTGGAACTAATGCGAGCTAGTGGGAGGCAGACCTGGACCAAGGAAGGAGCAGGGTCACCACATGTGAGCCCGTCTGAAGCAGAGCAGGAGGCTTCTCCCGGGTCTTTGCCTGGGTTCCACAGAAGCTAAGCCCTGACATGGGGCATTGCGTACAAGTCATTTCTGAGAGGGGGGCCCCCAGGAGAAATTTGTAAGGCCTGGGAAGCACGATGGAGAAAGGGAGGGATTTAAGCAGGGACCGGCTTCCCAAGGAGGTCTAACTTTAGCCAGATCCTGCAGAGAGCTAGCTACTGGGTACAAATTGCATCCCGGCATTTGCCCTGCCTTGGGGCATGGAGACGGGCTTTTGTGCACCCTACCCAAGCCAGTGATTGGATGAGGGTTCCAGAGAGCTGTGTAACTCCAAGCTAAGTCCCGGCGGGACGGCTCCATCCACTCCAGAGCAATCCCGCAGAGAAGATGTAAGTGTGAGCCAGCAGCAACACACCCAGCAACTGAGGATGGGCACCCCAAATTTAAAGGACTCCAGGATCTGTGTGGGGAACCAACAACGTCTACTCCTGACACGCTTTGCCCTGGCCGAACTTGGCTCGTGGGGTTAAACATGGAGAGCCGTTCACAGGGCAAGGGTGGGAGGGGCGAATCTAAGAGCAAACAAGTAAATGATCGGCAGTAAGAGCTCGGTAACATCTGCTAGGCTGAATTACACTTCGACACGTGTTCGCGACTTTGGGAGGCTCTGCAAAAATTGAATCTGTCAACAGCAGCTGAAGATTTACCATCACTAAGAAAATAGTTTTCAGTGAAAAGTTATGATTTGCCTAAGAGTGCATGACAGATACTGACTTTGTGTCAGATCTACTACAATTTACTAACTTCCCTGAAGAGAGTGGAGGGGAAACAAGATTCCAGCCCTGGTTGGATGGGGTCCATCTTCTGAAGTGTTGAATCAAAAATATTTTAAAGTTGCTTTTATCCTCAAAATGTGGAGTGTGCATTTTCAAGGAAAGTGCAACAGTCAGCCGAGGTCCATGTGGGTGTTGTGCAGACTTTGAGCGAAAAGCCCAGAAATGTAGCACGTGGCTCCTTTCTGGTATATTACGTGTCTTTTCCACCTCAGACATTCGTTCTACGGGTTCTTTCTAGAATTAGCAGTGGGCTCCTCCACAGGATGGCTCAGGAGGAATCCGCTGCGGGGCGTGCCAGTGGTTGTTCTCAGGTAATTGTGTGGAACATTTGCTCAGCGTCTCACGCCTCTCAGCAGGTTTGCTGATGGACGTTATCTGGGTCCATAAGAAGAAAAGCATTGAACTCTTTCAGGACAATAGAAAGGGACATGGGCTGTAGCGCTTTAAATGCCAGGCGCAGTGCTGGGTCCTGTATTTCTAAACCTCACCTTTTCCAGCTTTTCCCGTAACATCACCACAAGGTATGAACGAGTTTCCTTGTGATGCAGAAAGAGCAGGTGACTTACCGGAGGCCACACAACAAGAAGTGACAAAACCAGGATCTGAACCTGGATCTCACTGATTCTATAGCCCATGACACCGATGAGATAATAAAATATCAATAAATGACATCTGTGATTTGAACCTCGACCTTTCCCTGCTGTGCCGACGCCTCCTCACTTTCCCCTGCTCGCCTGTTAGATCTCTCTGAGCTCTCACCTTTCTGGGGAGATTTCCTTTTGGCCTCCGAGCTTCTGCGCGGGGCTCCTCCCAGGTGCCCCGAAGCACCTTGTGCTTCCCTCCTCACGGTGCCTACGGCTGCTGCCACGGTGTCCTCGCTGACTGCCGTCTCCCTGGAGCCCTCGGAGAAGAGGGCTTGCCTTGCTTTGCTTCCATGAGTTTCCCAGGCCCCAGCACAGTTGCTGCCACAGGGAAGGCGCCCCATTCACACCCGCCGATCGCTGGGCGCCAGACGGGGCCTAGTCACCACCCTCTCAGTCCCTGAAGGCCACTGGCCAGAACAGGCGCTTGGCGCCTCCGCAGAGCCTGATGGACGCCGCTTCCTTCCCCAGCCTGTCTTCCCGCCACTCTACCGGCTCGAAGCATAAACACACACTAACATACACTCACACGCATACCACACGCACTCACACTCACGCCAGCACACTCACACACACTACACACACACATCACTCACACACACACCCACACACACATACACACACACATACCACGCACACTCACACACGTACGCTATACACAAACACACCACTCATACACACACCAACACACACCAACACACACACACTCACACACACACACCACACACACTCACACATGTACGCTACACACAAACACACCACCCATACACACACCAACACACACACACTCACACACATACACACCGCACTCACCTTACTTGAATTGACTAATTTTATCTGTTTCTTCCCCTCCAAGATGATTATTTAAATTACTAAATATGAGAAGGCATTTACCGGCGCCTCATACTTACCAGGCACTGCGGAAACGCGGCCTGCCGAGGGTAGGGTCGGTGACGTGAGGTCCCTCTGTCATCGCTGCAGGGCCTGCTGTCCGGCTGTGGAGGGCACGTCAGTTCAGATTTAAACACGGAGTGAACGCCGGTGACTGCTGAGCGGCGGCCGCTTCCACAGCCTTTATAAAGCGTCTTTCAGTGCCGGGCTCTGCCCTCCCTCCTCCCCGAGGGACCCCGGCTCCGCCGAGCCGAGCGCCGCTCGCCGGTCACGGTCCCGCCTGGAAGCTGCCATCTGAGCTGGCCGCACGTGGCGGCGACCTGAGGGAGTAACGAGGCCCCGTGGGCCTCAGGCTCTGCAAGGAGGGCGCGGTGTCCACGCAGCGCCAACGGGGTTGCTAGAGCCTAGCGTGTGGAGCACTTAGCACAACGCCCGCAGCCGAGTAAGCCACCATCCTCGTTATTACTACATTATTCCGCCTTAATTAATCTTCGCAGGAGATTAAATGGTAGCCCTTGAGGCTCATTACTCTGTTCTTTGTATTTCCATAGAAATTGAGGGAAGGGGTTTTCTGCTGGGTTTACCTGGAGGAAACAGTTTTGGAAACACAATTCTGCTTCATCTGCGCACTCCCAGTGCAGCCACGACAGTGCCCACGTGGCGACAGGAACCCCTCGGCAACGGCCCTGCTCCACCAGCGGGAATGTAACCACAGGATTTATTGGCGTGTTTTCCCTGTTGGTTAAAAACCCATAAAGGGGGAAAGATATGATTGATCATCAGTTTTCCTTCCAGTGAATATTCTTCTCTTTCACATCACTCTTGTAATGGATAGACCACCGGGCAGAAGGTAGGTAAAGACACAGGACTCGAACAACCAAACAGCACCGAGAATTCCTCGGCACGCACAGTGCACCACCCAGTCAGGGGAGCACGTTCACCAAGCTAGGTGACGTTCCGGACCCCAGAGCACACTTAACAAATGTAAAAGACTATAGATCATACTGAGTATGCAATTAAACTAGAAATCAGTAACAGGGAGAGAGAGAATGTCTCCCCAAAATAGATCCAAATGAAACTTCCCCTCATGGTTTAAACTGTTCTCTAAGACGGGTTACTCAATACTCATCTCAACTTTTATTTTTTATGTTTTCAAAAATCTTTAAACGTTTTATTAAAGACCAGCTACTTTAGAAACTAGAGACTCTTAAGCACTGATCTAATCACAGAGTTTGTAGACAGCTAAAGCAGTTGACATTGAATGTACAAAAACTAAATATGGGACAAGAGACCTATATTTAGAAAGATTTTAAAAAATCCATCTCTAGAGAGCAGATCAGATGGACTCGATGTATGAAGCAAACGAATCCTTCTGCTGGGGTTAAAGGAAGCAACCAGTCCACGCAGCCAAGAAAAGTTTCCTTTGCCTCCTGGTCTAAATGTTTGCCTGTAGGTTGGGTTCCGAGGAAGGCCCTGATCATGTGACCTGGTTGTCAGTCGAAGTCCCCTTCATTTTTGTTTTCTTGGCTTCCGGTTCAGCCAGCTCTGGCCTCGCTTTGCGCCCCTGCCCTTCTCACTGTGGCAGAGTCAGCAGCTTCCCACGGGGACAGAGCTGAACTCGCCCATGACTTTAGTCCACTGGGTCATCATCGCCTTCTTAAGAGGCGCTTGCTGCTGAGAATATATATTCTTTTTCCAACCCCCTGGCCCAGCTTGACCACTGCTCCGTCCACAGGGAAGCACTGCTCCGTCCACGGAGCATTCCTGGGCTGGGACTGGTGGGGGTGTGGAGGCGGCACCTTCTTGGCCGTCCCCCTGCTTTGATTCTCCTTGGCTGAGTCTTCTGAGAGCCCAGATGTAACTGCAGTCATCTGCACACTTCTGTACTGCCATTCAGTGCCTTCAGGCCTGCGAAGATTCCCCTGGTCTTCTGTGTGACAGGACTTGCCGGCGTGTTTGGCAGCATCATTCACCCGGGACCGGTCCCAGGGCCTCGTGGGCAATTTCTCCAGCTGACAATCCGGCACCAGGACATCTGGCTGCACACACAGTAGCAGACGTGAGGGGCTCCTTCTTGTGCTCATATTCCTCCCGGTCCTGGGTGTCGGAGCCGACAACCGACCAAGACACTTCAGGCATAGCTCCCAGGAGAAGCCCACAAACACAACGTCAAAAATAAGGGTCACGCAAAAAATCCCCCTTTCAATGGCTATTGCCTTCTCTCCCTTCTTCTACTGTAGAGTCCGGGAGCTGAGGACTCACATTCCCGGCTCCTCTCGTTGCCAGGGGTGGCCATGTGACAGAAGGCGGACATAGCTCATGTCACTGAGGACTTTTGAGAAAGCCTTTCATCCCCAGTTACAGGGGCCATTCCTTCTTTCTCTGCTTCCTCCAGCCCTCTTTCCTTCCCCAATGTGACGCTTGAGTCACAGTGATTGTCCTGTGAGGGCGAGGGGAGGCCAAGGGATCTGCATAGACTTTAGCCCTGACCCTGGAGGAGGACAAATAAGCGCCCCTTGGGGCTCCTGTTGCAGAGAAAGCAAGCTGCCTGCACGAGCTCCTCGTGGCCTTCGCTCACCTGTAGGCGGGTGCGCCCGGTCCTACATAGCGCACCCCCCCCAGATGCTCAGTGCAGGTCTCACAAACCACGGCTCTCTGGGGGCTCCATAAAGAGGTGAAGGGAGAAGGGAGAGCGCTAGCTCACGGTGACGGGAGCGGGGCAACGGGAGGCTGGAGTGAGAGCAGGAAGCGGAGGGCCGTGCGCGCACGCACACACGCACAGGCACGTGCACACGCACACTCATGCACACACATGCACGGGCACATGCACACGCACACTCATGCACACACACACATGGGCACGTGCACACACACACAGGCATGAGCACACCGCACACACATGCACACATGCACAGGAGCGCACACACACACACACACACAGGCACACACACGCCCAGGAGCACACACACAGGCGCACGCACACACGCACACACGTGCACACACACGCCCGGGCGCATGCACCTGGGCCCTGCTGCTGCAGGAGCTATGTAACCGAGGACTAAACTCTGGGAGGAGCATTTCGGGAATTCCATAAATTCCAGGTGGTTAAGGCATGTTCAAGTGCAGACACACTGAGTGACTCCTGCCTAATTTTTGTCCTTAAACACACACATTTTGCCCCAGTGATTGCAAATCCAGATCACAATTATTCTGATGGGAAGATCATGAAAATGGTGTAAAATGGTTCTTCGTATGCACATTTTTTTGGAAAACAGACACAATTATTCACAAGCATCTCACTGAAACAAACGAGCCAGGGTTGGTAAGTGGAGGTGAGAAAATGCTCATTTTCTGTGAGCATTAAATACAATACATGTGTTGCCTTATTTACTGAGCTTCTCTATTATTTTACACACCCATACACATCCAATTTCAATTATTCAACTGTGTTCCTTTCTAGAAGGTTTAAGTTTCTCAGCCATGAAATCTTCCATTATGAGTTTAAGAACTTAATCTTTAGTGTAGGAGGGACAGGGTCAGATGGAGGAAATGCTATGCCTGTGTTCCCAGGCGACTGACGTGAGCATGCATGAAGAGAGAGACAGAGGGTGGCCCCCAGGAGGCCCTTGGAGCCATTCCCACTCTTGACCGAGGAGCTTGCTCTCCCAGGCAGGCCGGGAACCACAAGCGTACAGAATGACCTTTGTCAGAACATTCCATGGTGGGTGGGTAGTGAAGAGTCAGTGACCCTGGAAGGCACACGGTGTGACAATTGTGTACCAGTCACCTCCATTCATGAACAGCCCCACCCGTTTCTGCCCCAGAACTTGTCAAATATGATCAGTCTCCAGGTGTGTCATTAAAGTGGTGAGAAAGCTATGCTTTGTCATCCCTGTCTCCGCCTTGAACCTCTCACTTTGTTGCTTGGTCCTAGTGGCCAGGTGTTGACTTGGATTCTAAGTAGGATGCCAGTTCACCCCAAGTTGCCCTGGACGTCCCTGGATTTAGAGTGAAAGTCCCTCATCCTGAGGAAGGTCTCAGTTCTAGGAGAACTGGAAAGCTCGTCGCCTTGTCCCTGGGCAAGCTGCAGGTGCATGAGAGCTATTGAGGGCACAGAGCTTAACCTTGGAGGGTCTTGAAAATGCCACACAGGGACGTGGCCCAGCATTGCCTGAGGTCCAGGCTCTGATCTCTGGAACCTACCCAGGACCTAGCTGCTAGCATGGGCAGCTGGAGTTGACTTTCTTATGTCTGAAAGCCAACTTTATAACAAATAACAAAACCTATTATAATAAAACATTATAATATAACTTATTATAATAAAAGTTTATTACAAAAACTTGAAGAAGAAACTAACCAAATAAATATTAAGTTAGCTAAAGAAGACAAAATTAGCAAGTGCTTAAAGAGCATAGGAACTTTTCCCAAGGGAGACTATCTCTTTGGAAACCACAAATGCACACATTGAAGTGAGGTTTAATGTTTCAGCAGAAACTGAAGTGAATGAGTGAAGGAACTAAAGGAAATGAAGAACCTCTGAGGAAATTAACTCTAGAAGGGAGAGGCAGTTTTAAGACAGCAGAGTTTTCCAAGCAGATGAAAGCATGAGAGCTGCCCTTAAAGTGCCAGATACTATAGAAAACAAGCTATAGCTCTAAGAGAAATGGAAAGATTCCTCAGTTCTTTGAAAAGCCCGCTGATTGCCCTTGAAAACAAAGCTCCTACTAAGTGGTTGACAGCTCTGGATGCTGAGACTGGTCAAAGAATATACACAAATAACCAATAAGTTCATGAAAGGATGCTAACATCACTAGCCATTTGAGAAATGCATATCAAATCCACTTAGAATGCCTTTTATAAAAAAAAAAAAAAAAAATCAGAAAATAACAAGTGTTGATGAGCATGTAGAGAAGTTGAAAGCCTTGTGCACTGTTGATAGGAATGTAAAATGGTGCAGCCACTGTGGAAAACAGCACAGAAATTCCTCAAAATTTAGAAACAGAACCACCATATGGCCCAGCAGGTCCACATGCCCAAAAGAACTGAAGCGGAGAATCTGATATTTTTATACTCATTTTCACAGCAGCACTATTCACAACAGGCAAAAGGCAGAAGCAACCCTGTCCATTGACAGATGAATGGATAAACAAAATGTGGTCCAGCCACACAACGAAATATTGTCCGGCCTGACAAGGAAGGCAACTCTGATAAGTGCAACACCATGCATGGACCTTGAGGACATTTTGCAAGTGAAACAAGGCGGCCAAGAAAGAACAAATAGTGTAATTCCACTTATGTGATGTCTTTAGAACAGTCAGATTCATAGAGAGAAAAGATGGAATGATGGTTGCCAGAGCCTGAGGGGAGGGAGAACGAGGAGTTGTCCTCTAATGGGGAGAGAGTTTCAGTTTAGTATGAGAAAGTTCTGGAGACGATGGTTGCACAGCATTGTGAGTGTACTTACTGCCACTGAGTGTACACTTAAAAGCATTTAAAATGATACTTTTAATGTATATAGATAATGTATATTATATATATTTAATGTATATGTAATTATAATATCTATAATTATTTTTTATGTATGTTAGATATATAATACTGACCCAAGGATATGTTTTTATTGATTTTAGAGAGAGAGGAAGGGAGAGAGAGACAAACACTTATATGTGAGAGAGAAACATTGATTGGTTGCCTTCCATAGGCGCCCTGACGGGGGGATTAAACCCACAACCTAGGTATGTGCCCTGACCAGGACTCGAACCTGCGACAGTCTGGTGTACAGGATGATGCTCCAACCAATGGAGCCACCTGGCGGGTTACTGTTTCGGGTCTTTGTTATTTGGGTGAATCTATTAATCTAACAACTGAGCTACTACCAAGAGTCCAGTCCTGTCACATGATGACTCCCCAGTGTGGTGACAGGGCCTCTGAGGCTCACTCCACCCAGTGTCCCGATTCTCCCTCATGGAGGAACCGCCTCGGGTCACCTTCCCCGTGCTCCCCGCACTCTGCAGGCTCCTCGCCACGCACACTGGCTCCTGTGAGACTCAGGCACGGCCGGCTCATCAGAAAGGCCCAGGCTTCGCAGCAGACGGCCAGGGTACCCCGTGTCCACTTTCCTGCTGTGGGAATTAGGTGCAGCCATCATTTCTCTTATCCTTGATTTTCTCATCTTTAAAATCAGAAATAACACTGTTTGCTTTGCACAGTTGTGAGGAATATTGTTTGTAAAGTACTTAACTATAGAGATCGTGTTCAGTAAATGTTAAACTCTTTCTCTTTTTGAGCGCAGGGAATGTGATGTACTCTCTTACTCCTCTTAGTAGAGTTATGGCTGAATTAAAGGAGATCAATAAAAATGTATTAAAGGAAGGGGGGGAAGTTCAATGATGTGGGTCATTTAATGGTAGCAGGAATGGAACAAATGTGAAATTCAGAATTTCTCAAAATGAGTCCAAGGAAAAATAGGTTTAAGGCATTGAATGGATATTTCTTGACAAAAAAAGTTGCATGGTCCACCTACCTGCACTGGCATACTTCAGATAAAGGGGTCACTGCAGGCCTTTCCGAGCCAGATCTGGGTTATTATTTGAGTTAAGTGTTTGATGTTCCATTTTCTCTATTAGGAGAAAGCCCTTCATTTTCTCATGACAGATTGGAGTGCCTGGGGTTTACTTGATTTCAGGATTGCCAGGCAAGGTGGAAACTGGAAAATCTCCAAACTGGGGACCATTCTCTACTGTACTGATGACTTCAGTGTCACACTAGGGAGCAGGTGCCCTGTCATCATCTTGAGAGGATGGTCTTGGCCTCCACTCCACGGACCGAAGCCTGTACCACCTCTGGTCCTGCACTAATGTACACAGGAATTGTGAGGGAGGGCGAGGGAGGCCTTGCTCCCCTGTCCACTCTGTCATTGTCACCCCACACCCATGCAGATGTGGACTTCCTATTGGCCAGCGTCCAGGAGGAAGTCACACCCAAGGAATTTAACCAAAGAAGGCTTAACAAAGGGATAATTACAGAGCAGGTGTGGCTGAGTACACAGAAACTGTGCCTTTCTGCAGCTATGACTTTAATAGCTTCTTTTAAAGCCCCAACTGCACCATGATGGGAATGTTCAGAGAGCACTTGGATACTCGTGGCTTGGCTTTTCTTGGCCAGCATCTCCCCAGATTTACAAATGGATAGTCATTGGCTTTATTTCTAATATGAAGTCCACAAGATCATGCTTAATATTATGCTAACAACAAGCCTGATTTGGCCCACAGAGGATTCTCCTGATCTCCAAGTACTGCTTTCAGTTACTGTCTCGGTTAAATAAAAAGGCAGAGTCTGTAAGAGACACAACTGGTAAGCACTGGGCCTTTGCAAGGCATGGAAATAAAAAATGGAAATGCAATTCCCAAGGTGTGCCAGATGCACAAATTGGAATCTGCTGTCCACCTCTTTGGGGGCTGTCTTTCAAACACACACCTTCCAGTTTTCATTTACAGCCTCAGAAATTCATTTGTTATTCCCAGATGGACCTGTGTCCAAGGCTCCGAAATGACACCTGTAAGAAAATCATAGGAAAGTGAGAAAAGGAGATGCTCTCTCCCATACGATTTCCATCCTTTTGGACAGAGCCCCCTATTACTCTGACCTGTCAAGCCACACGAGGATTGATGGTGGGATATTGGAGATGTAGACCAGCCTAGTGGGGAGGGCTCCATCACAAATCAGACTGGTCGTTTCAGGGTGTGGGTTTGGGATAGAAGTTCAGAAATAAACAAGAAGGTTTGAACAGAGAAATTTATCAAAATTATAGAGTATCTGGTTCTAAATTTTATAAATATTTTAATGAGAAATGAAAAGTGAAAGTTAATTTCCAGGTTGTTTTTGGTTTTCCATATATAAAATGGATAGTAATAGTACTTTCTTCCCTGGAGGGTTTTAAGACTAAATGAGTATTAATCTATCTCAATCTTTTGTTGAATGAGGCAGAGGATAGACAGACAGACAGATGATAGATGATAGATAGATAGATAGATAGATAGATAGATAGATAGATAGACAGATGATAGATAGATAGATAGATAGATAGATAGATAGATAGATGATAGATAGATAAATAGATAGATAGATAGATAGATAGATAGATAGATAGCCAGATAGATGAGTAGGGAAGGAGATGATAAATAATATGGATACATAGATAGAGACTGACAGCTATTCAGTTTTTGGTGAATGCTAAAGCTGAGCTCAATGTTCATCATCGTCTAGGTCTTCAGTCAATGTTTATTGAATCTATGGACTATCAGAACAAAGCTGAGTTTTGTTTTTAACTTTCAGTCCTTAAATTTTACAGATTGACACTTAATATTTATTTTTAAAAAACAGGATGGAAATTAGATTTACAAAAGACATTTCCACTGATCAGTTCCACAGATTATTAAGCACACAGTAGTTACCAGAACGAGTCCCTTCTGCCGGCCACAGAGAGGACCCCCTCCACAGGGCCTAGCCGCCCCCTGAGTGAGGAATCCGCTGGGACACTGAGAGGCACAGCTCCGCCGCCCGGAGGGAAAGGGCTTACGGGAGTCCTGCGGGGCGGAGTATTCAGGGAGCGTTTCCTGTACAAACTGGTGTGTGTAATTGGAACTCGTATCTTATTAAATTACCTAACTTGGTCATTTAACCTGGTTTAATGACTCTACTCAGCTTCCAGCGACAATGATATTCATAATGATGGTTGCCAGCACTTAACTATGTACAAGACTAAGTGATCTGCGCGCATTCATGCATTTAATCTTCTCAAAAGTCTTGTGGGTTAGGTACTATTAGCCTCCCCCCTTCACAGAGGTTGGGAACTTAACGCCTCATACCCAATACCTGATCATCCAGAATTCAAGCTCGCAGGGCTGGGAAGTGCCTTTTCATGAAGTTAGTACAAAGCCACTAAGTGCTTACTTCAGACCAGCAGAAGGCTAAGGTGCTTAAAGATACACCTGTGCACAAGGTAGGTAAAGCTCCATCACGTCCTCAGAGATGAAACTCCAGCCAGGACGTAAAGTGACATGAGCAGGTGGTGGTGACAAAGCGTGGCGGGGGCTGTGCCGCTGGCAGACGAGGGCCTAGGGCAGCCCCGAGGCCCCAGGTGAGCGCTGGGCAGCTGCGGCAGCCAGGTGAGGGGCACTCAGGCTCGCCGCGTTTCCAACAGGATGCGAACCTGCGTCGCGGCCTCGGCAGCTCAGTGGGGTCGGCCCTGCCTCCCACTGGAACCTCCTCGGGCCACATTTCCGTGTCCTCTCTTTGCTTCAGCACCCCACCTGTTGCCCGAACATGCCAAGGTCTCTCCTGACTTATGTCTCTGACACATGCTCTTCCTCTGCCTGAAATGCTCTTTCGTCTCCTTCCAAAGCTGCCGGATTCCTTCCTTCGGGGCTTTCTTTAATGTCATCTCCTCTGGGAGGCCTTTAGAAACTACCCTGCAAGCCGTTATTTTCAATAATCTCAATGTGTGATTGTTTTGGGTAAAATAGTGTCCCTCCCCCACCCGCAACTTATATGTTGAAGTTCTAACCCAAGGACCTCAGAATGTGGCTTTTTTTTGGGTGACAGCGTCTTTGCAGATGTAATCAAATTAAAATGAGGTCCTCAGGGCAGGCTCTAATCCAGTATGACTGGTGTCCTTATAAGAAGAGAAAATTTGGACACAGCCATGGAGCAGGGAGAATGTCATGTGAAGATGAAGGCAGGGACCAGGAGGTGCTTCTACAAGCCAAAGACAACCAAGGATTGTCAGCAAAACTCCAGAAGCTAAGAGAGAGGCATGAGAGTGAATGCTGGGACACCTTGATCTTGGGCTCCCAGGCCCCAGAACCGTGAGACAGCGCAAGCCTGTTGTTTAAGCTCGCGGTCCCGTTTGCGGTCCTGTGTTTCGGCGGCGCTAGCAGGCTAATGCAGCGATCACTGTGGCACCAGCCGGCTCAGCCACAAGCTGCCCGGGGCAGGGCCTGCCTGACTCAGCTCCCAGTGCCCCTGACCGAGGCTGCTGCAATCGAGCTCTTGTCGCGGACCCCCTCTGCCCTCTCCTCCTTTGCCGCCCTCTTCTTCTCTGCCCGGCAGTCCTCTTACTCTCTCCCTTGCCTCTTGCTTTTGAAATGCTTTGGGAATGACGGGATCTGTAAACTTCCAGAACGTGACCACAGTTTGATACAGGTTAAGAAACAACTGCATCCAAGAAACAACCAACAGGATCAGATGCCCAGGAGACCCCGCAGGCCCCATCCACCCAGCCGAGGGGCCCTTGGGTAGTCTCCAGACAGGCTTAGGCTTGGCCTGTTTGCCGAAGACGGGTCACAGAGAACCTGGGGAGCGGCGAGCACATGGCCCATGGCACTGCCCAAGCCTAGTTTACAACCCTAGTTCGTTCTCTTTCTGCTTCTCTGTGACCTTGAAAAATCCCTTTACTTCTGACCCAAACTTGTGTACAAACCAGAAAAACGACATCAACCTGCTTTTTACATTTTGCAATATATTGTAAAACTTTTTCTATGACAGTGAACATTTCTTTACCTTTCTTAATATTCACAGTAATATGCCACTATTAATGCATATATTATTTATATTTATATCACATACACACAGTAATTTAGCTAATTTCCATTTTTGTACATTGAGATGTCTTTCAGATTTTGCTATTACAATAATTGATGTGATAAACTTTCCCATACAGTCATATTTTGTAAACTTGTGTAATTATTTTCTTAGACTATATTCCAACTATTTCTTTAAGACTAATTTCTTTAGGATAAATTTAAGTCTAAGAAAATGCAGATTTTTACAGTGTCTTCCATATACTGCTAAATTGCTTCCCAGAAGAGCTGGATCAATGCATTCTCACACCAGCCACATAAACAGTATGAGAACACCTGTTTCTCTGCACCAAACATTGTCATTCCTGCACACATTCCAGCTTAGACCTGTGGAGCACTTGCCATCTTCATAAGCCATCACTGCTCATCCCCTACACTCTCCGGCTGTGCTGCGGCCCTCCTTGCACCCCCAGCCCCATTCTCACTCTCCTCCGCCCATGTCCCAGGGGGGAGCTTCACCAGGCCCCCTTACCCGCCGCATCCTGTTGGAGTTGGTGGCCCCTGAGGGATTTCAGAGGGTGACAGATTCCTCCTGCTCCCTTCTCGGTCAGGCCAGGGATTCAGCAGTGGCTGGGTCTCTCTGCCTGTGGCCACCTGCTTGTCCAGAAGCCCCTCTTCACAGGCAGGTTCTGATAACACTGTCGTCCCCCCCCAGTGCCCCTTGGGTGTCCCACGGTGAAGGCTCTGCCCTTCTTCCCTGGGGCCTCTCCATCCTGTGGGTTTCTTAGCCCTGCCCGCCCCTCTGCCAACAGTCCCATCACTGTGTTCTCTCAGTTACCCCAACTGTCTCCCGCTGGTACCACTGCCCTTTTAACCATTTCTTTTTAAATTTTTGGTATTTGTATGTATTTGAAATGTGTGTGTGTATAAATGTGTGTGTGTATAATCCTTCGTTATAAAGTATTGTAACATTTTCCCCAGTCTCTGATCCTCAGGGCTTTTTTTTCTGTTGTTAAAAAAAAAAAAGGAATTTTAATACAGCCAGATATCCCTAACTTGAAGACAAGGGAATCTATTTAGCAAAAAGTATGAATTCTAGGGTTATTTTAGAGAACAGTTCTTATAGAATTTAGAGTCAGTCAGTTATAGGAAACAGGACAGTGGATTAGGAATCTCTCCAAGTCGGAGATAAACCAGACCTGATACAATGGATAGAAATGGTGATGTGAAGTTACGCTTTGGCCATAAACTGAGGTTTTAAAAATGGTTCAAAGTATTTGTTTACTTACTTAGGCAGGTTAAACTTTCTCCTTGAAAACTGTGTCTCTGTTACTCATTATGTGTACAGGGCTTTATCTCATGGCTCCAAATGCAACTAGCGTCTCAGTGCTGGCTTTGAGTCAACCTCTGCCTCACGCAGGACCCAGGACCAGAGCTCTGCGAGCTCGGTGTTCTCAGCCCCACTCGCTGGTGAGAGCGAAAGTTCATGGGGTAAAATAACATACTCAGAGTCATGCAGGTAAAGAATAAAGTAACTTCCCAGCAGGAGAGAGATTTTAAAGCCGGTGTTCTCGGTGCAGTATCAAATACTTATCAAAAAACTGCACTTTGGCAGAAATCAAGAAGATTTAACAAAAATCAGGCTTAGCTTGCATGTAGTGATGCTTCTGGATGTTCAAACTCAGGGTGTAAGTGTTAAAAGAAAGAGGGTAGAGAGTGAGGTCCACATACAGTTAGAGAGAAAATTACAAACTTATAAGTTATAAACACTATGTTTAAGTGAAACCAACATTTAAAAGAGCCTTCATGAATAAAAATATCATAAAACTATACTAAGGCAGGGGTGGGCAAGTGTGCCCCCAGCGATGACCGCGTCACATGGATGTGAAGACTGTTAGTGAGCACTCCTAGCATTGGGCCACCCCGACGGGATGCTTACGTTGCCATGGAGAGGCTATTGATTTCTGGTGTGTTAACAAGACTTAGCAGAGCAGAAAATGTATCTTCATTTTCCTCATTATAAAAATAACGGACTGTACAATAAAAGAATTGTCATCAGAAGTGCAATATCAAAAACTCAGGAGCGAGCCTCGTTGGAAACAGCATCGGTAAAACATGCGGCATTTATGGAAATTCCCTTCCATCAGTGCTCATAACTACAGAGTTTAGCTGCTTCCATGGGATTCAGACAACTTGCCAATCAATTAAAAAGAGATAAACCAGCCTGCCCAGGCATCATGAAGCAGCGGTGTTAGAAACAACAGCCACCGAAAGAGGGAAGTCTCTTCTGACAGCATGTGGAATAAGAGGATGTGGTTGCATTTAGTTCAAGTTCGACTCCAGGTCATTTATTAGCAGAGAGAGACAGCATTCACCAAGTCTGGTGGCGTTCACCGATGTTTAATATATTGCAGAATTCAGTTCTAGAAAGACGGCAACTTCATCACACAGGCACCTCCCCTTCTCAGCTTCAAGGCAGCCACCTCTATGAATTCCGAGTCAGTAGACACGCGAGGCGTGGTGAGGGGTGAGCAAGGCCATTTCCAGACAGAAGTGCCGCTGGAGGACTCCTGCTGCTGGCTCGATGAGAGCCTGGAACCCTCCGGGGCGAATCCTGGGTTGAAGAGTACAAAGTGGGAGCAGTAGAAAGAGTGAAGAGTGTAACTGTGGAGATAGGTCTTGGACCCCCAAGATGTTCAGGGGCTAGAAAAAGCCTTCTTGGAAAGACCCGCCACCTCCCTGGCTTCGGAGCAGCTCTGTGGGATCTGAACAGATAGGCCGAGGCCTTCTAGTAAGTCTTAGAGGTTACTAGCATGTTTGGGGACCATGCTGGATAACCTAGTTGCTGATCCTGAACCCCAATGAACGGGCAATGGAAGAACAGCCCGAGAGAGAAAACACTGGAGAATACAGGCAACTTAAACAAAGAAAATAATAAAACAAGATTATAGTGCAGCAGGAAAAAGGACTTCCCAGGACCAGCTAGGGCCGGCTCTCCTCATTTGCGGGGAGTGGCTGTAAGGCCGCTGGGGGGGCTGAGCACTGGGGCGGGCCCCTGCGAGCCTCGGCCACAGCATCGTCAGAGCCGATCAATCCGTAACTTTCTCCTTTGTGTGCTGTGTGTAAAGACACCTTTACTTGGTACATGTTGTGGATTTATTAGCATTATAAGTACCGGTGAACAAAATAACAGTGGAGGGAGAAAAGGTTACAATAAAGCAGTTACTACATTAAAAATGCATTGAGTTAGAGAAAGTCCTGACTCTGAATCCTGAAGCTCCCCCCACCGCAGGCGAGGCTGATAGAGAAAAGATACCCCCCAGCAGTGCTTTCTGTTTTTGAATCTTGGGGACATTTGAAGCTTCTGTGTAGAAAGAATAATAATTTACAAAGGTAACGAAGGATCAGACTGGCAGGGAACTTCCCACCCGTGGCACCAAGTATAAGATAAGGAATGACGTGAGACTTCCGAGAGAAGGAACGGTTGCGGCAAGATTTCTATGTCCAACCATGATGAGGTTTTTGGTTGGTGTAAAAGAAAGATATCTTCTCCCCGGCCGGGCGTGGCTCAGCGGTTGAGCGTCGACCTAGGATCCAGGAGATAGGGTTCGATTCCCAGGTCGCAGGCTCAATCAATGACTCTCTCATCATTGATGTTTCTGTCTCTCTCTCTCCCTCTCCTTTCCTCTCTCTGAAATCAATAAAGATATATTAAAAAAAAAAAAAAAAAGATATCTTTAGATATGTAAGGGTTCAGGGAACGTGTCGCTCACACCTCACCTGGAGAAAACACTGAAGTGAGGGGTCTAATCAAGCAAGAAATAAGTTTAACAGGAGACCATGAAACAGGAGGAGGGAAGAGAGCGAGAAGTAAGAAAAGATAGGAGCAGGGATAATTTTCCATAATTATGAACAGATCAGAAATGGATAGATAGCATCCAGAGCGAAGAAGGAGCCCTGACATAGAAGTCACGGGAAACTGTTTAGAACTAGAAACCTGGGAGAGAGGAACTCCTGTGAATAAAGCCCTGGAGATGGGGAGAGGTAAACATTTCTAAAGTTTTACTTCTTTGGGGTAAGAAGATCGTAGCGGGCAGGTGGGTTAAAGAACCTTGGTCAAGAGGAATAACTGTTATTATAATACAATAGAAGAATAGTGATTCTGAGTTTCCAGAATATGGGGGACTTCGGGTGTTAGAAAGGACAGTGTCAACTCTGCATTAACCAAGGGGCGCCGGGGCGGCAGCCAGGACAGAGCACGCGAGGCGCTGGAGCCGGCGGGGGGACCGCGCCGCGGGCAGAAGGCGGGCAGCTGCTCCGGGCTCAGTGGGCAAAGGCCGCCGCGCTCGCTTTAGAAAGACAGGCCATCTCCGCAGAGCTGACGAAAGTGAATTTAAGACGAAGCAACAGAGAAAGTTGAAAATAAAAAAGATGTCTAAAACTACGCCAGCCTGCGGGAAGAAGCCGAGACAGCCGCGTCCGTGCTGTGTGTCTCGGCGTCACTCAGCCCACACATCGCATGCCCGTTAGGAGTTACACGCGTGTGCTACTCTTTGTTCTTTGAATATATTGTATGTTTTTACATGTGTCTAAGAAACATTTTCAAACGTAGATCATATTTACAACTACAAAAAAATCTTTAAAAATCCAAAAATAGAATTTTACAGACTACATGCTGTGCTCAAAATCATAATGACTATAATGAAAAAAGGGGCACCAAAATGATTGCCTACTTGGAATTAAAAAAACAGAGTGATGCTTGTAACAGAAATTACAGGCTACCTAAAAAAACATCAAGCCCACGGGGCCCAAAAAAATCAATGTTCAGAGAAAAACTCAGCCTAGGATGGCATTGTTTTGTAAGGAAAACAAAATATAAAGGAAATCAGGCCTCTTTTTAGGACATAAGAACCAAGAATAAACCAAAAATCAGAAGGAAGAAAAATTTATTCAAGTAAAAACTGAAATTAATGAAATACATAAGAAAAATATATATGTTTTAAAAGAAATACATCAAAGATCTGGTTCTTTGAAAACATTTAAAAATATATAAGTTCCTTATAAAGTTGATTAAGGAAAAAAGAAAAAAAGTAGAATATTTATGGTTCAAATGAAATAAGAGGTTTAAAGAGACATGGAAGAGACGAACTGCAAGTGTGTAGATCTCTAGCAAGTAAGTAAACATGCAAACAAACCTGGAAGAATGGCTATCTCCCAATCAAAGCACAAACTATCAGAACTGCTTTGGAAGAAGTAGAAAATCTGAACAGATTCATTGCCCAAAAAAGAACTGGAAAATCGATGAAAGATTTACCCTTAAAAAAAGCATAAGGACCAGATGGCTTCACAACCGAGTTCTAGCTAACACTAAAGAACACACATTCCTGATGCTATTTAGAAACCTCGGGTGATGCAAGAAAAATGCAAAGCTCAACAATGGGACGCTTTAAATTACTGTAACTGTAATTCCAGGTCCTGCAACATCCTGAACAAAAGAAACAACAATGGCAGTTATTACAAAAACTACAGATCCATTTCATTTATGACTTGGCGTGCAGACATTTCAATAGTAACACAATAGTCGCATGAGTAACACACTATGACCTGGTAAGGTTTATTCCAAAGATGCTCTCCCAGGAAATCTATTAATATAAGAATAATAAAAACATTGAAGGCCAATGAGTGTTCAGCACACACCTGCACCCAGACACACTGCTAAGCGACTGCCATGTATTAACACAGCTGCACCACTGGCACCCTGTTTTGGTCCTAAGCATAATTAGCATTGACGGGCAGATAAGGAACCCAAGGCATTAAGGAGATAAGCTAAGCTCCTGCGATCACACAGGGTGGCCTGGCCGGGGTAGGGCTGGAACCCTCAGCCAGGAAGTCCTGGTTTGTCACCACTTCATAAAGGCACAGGTGTGCGGGGCAGGAAGGAGGCAGGGTAAGACTTATGAACCCATGCTGACAAGGAATTCGATAAAATTCAGCAGCTATTATGATCACCCTGAAGAAAAATAATATTAGAAACTAGGCAAATATATAGGCTTTGAAAATTTCATTATTTATTTATTTAATTGATCCCCCCCCCCCCCCCATTGTTTTTCAGAGAGAGTGGAAGGGAAAGAGAGAAAGAGAGTAAGGGAGAAACATCGATGCGAGAGAGACACGTTGATCGGTTGCCTCCCGCACACGCCCTGACCGGGCCGGGGATTGAGCTTGCAACAGAGGCGCATGCCCTTGGCCACAATCGAACCCGGGACCCTTCAGTCTGAAGGCTGATGCTCTAACCACTGAGCCAAACCGGCCAGGGCAATTTTTCATTATTTATGAACACCTACTCTTAAACGTTATTCTAAAATAGTGAAACTCAAGCGATTTCTCTTAAAATCAAGCACTAGGTGAGATATCTGTTAACTCCATCAGTATTCAGCATTTTTGTAGGTTTTCACAGCTGCAGTAGGACATAAATAATATTCGAGAAGGCTGGGAAGGAGCTCCAGCAGTTCTGAGCCTCATGCACACCATAAACTGCTCTGTTTCCAGCCTCAGGCCCATCGGCACACAGACAGTGTCACTTTTCCTGACCCCACTTCCTGCTCCAGCTGCCACATCACAGCTTCACTCTTTTTTTGCATCAAAATCCATGAAAGTGGCTGTTATGCATTTTCTGTTCTTCAGTCTTCCCACTCATTTGTTCTTACTGCTCTGCTCGTCAAGCTGGCTCTCATCCCTGCTCCACCCAACACGCTCTGATGAAGATCACAGGCACCCTCCATGCTATTGAAGCCTGTGGTCAAGGTCATCTTTACCAAGTTCACATGGGTGCTGCATGCCACCCAGCCTCCCCGTTCAGGGCCAAGGCACTATTCCCACAGCCCAGGGAGCGTTGGCGGCTCACAGCTCACAGCGGAGTCTCTCCCTGGGAATTTCCCAAGAGGATGTGGGGAGCCCATATCCAGTGATGGGTTCAGGCAAGGCTACCAAGGCCTGCCGCCGTCATCACAATTCAGGACACCTCTGAGTGGCCACCCAGCTCCAGAGCTCCTTTTGGGTGGGGCTGAGGCCTCTGTTGCAACTGCATTGCTGCTTAGCTTCTCCCCCTGCCCGTCTGCTTCCCTTATGTATTTGGGATATTGAAGATACGTATTATATATCTTTTATCTACCTGTACAGATACATCTATCTATCTACTATATACCCTCAACATGGAGTCCCCCTTAACAATATGTAGATCTATACAAGGCAGTCTATATATATCTAACTCATATATTTAATACATAAGTCAAATATATGTATACATAAAAATCAAATATTGATTACAAGTTTTTAAAAACTTCTGTATATGTGGCAGGGGGGCAGAGAGAGAGAGAAATAGAAAGAGAGGTAATGTGTTAATCTAGTAAGTGGTGGGGGAAAGAAGGGGGAGAAGTTGTCCCTGCTAAAATAATGTTAGAGTATTTCCTTCATTTAGTTAAAATGTTAAGGTTCCTTCCTATGTTTGCACAAAGACAAGCCTGAAGTATGGATAATGAAATGTTAATGGTGGCTGCCGTGGAGTGCTGGATTTTATTTGATCTTTTTTTTCTTTATAACATTATATATTGTTCAGATTTTTCACAATGAATGTGTATTATAGGATCAGAGGGAATATGCAGCGAGGCTCTGTTCCTTGTGGGAAATGGACTGAACAATGCTTACAAAAGAACTTTTTAAAAATTAACTCTTCCCTTCTCCTCACTCCGAGGTAGTCAAGGCTTGCTACTGAAGTGAGGAAAATTAATGTAACTTAATATGTAATGATATATGATGTAATAATGTTCCTTTAATTTGCAATGTAATATGTAACAATGGGAGCTGCCAGTGCCTGAGGACAAGCTAAGCTGTTTAAGGAGAAGATTCCAGAAGACGCCCAAATCCGGGCAAAGCCCGAGGTGGCTGTGTGGGCACAGGGAACTGGCAGGGATCAGTAGGGACTCCTGCAGGGCTGTTTAGAAGGAAGTGTTCGTAAAGTCCTACACTCCAACGAAAACTAACAAAAAACAGTCTGTTTGGGTGGAAGTAGGATTGAGGGGCCTGAGGACAGTCCACAGTCCCCCAATCCCAGCAGAAACTCCTGAAGGACCTTCACTAAATCCATAGGTTCTCTAGATGCCTTATTTCCAGACCCCTCTCTAAAAGATTGCTTCATGAATGTAGACCCCTTCTCTAGAAGGCTGCATTAGGACTGTGAACCCCTCTCTAGAAGGCTGCATTAGGACTGTGGACCCCTCTCTAGAAGACTGCTTCATGACTGTGGATCCCTCTCTAGAAGACTGCTTCATGACTGTGGACCCCTCTCTAGAAGAATGCTTTATCACTGTGGACCCCTTTTGTGGACTGCTGGGGTCCTGGTTCATAGATGACTCAATTCAGCTTAAAAAATTCAGGATTTGGTCCAACAGAAAAAGAAACCACTGCCACCAGACCCACAGTGGTCATTTCTCATAATGAACCTCAATAGGAAATCCTCTTCTTAGTTTGGGTAACATACGGACATAAGAAGAGCCCAAGATCCAATGAATTACCCTCTAGTACCACCATTTATAATCACATACAGAATTTATATATAAGTATGTCATTACATATGCAGACATATGTGCACTGCAACGTTCACCACTTTGCATGAGTTATGAAGTCAGACACAATATAGAAAATTTAAAGAAATTACACATCTTGAGCCACCTTAATTACTTCATTCACTAGTTTGCACAATGATTGATCACCACATAATGATCCCACTCTTTCTTTCTTTGGGGACAGGAAAGTCTATTTTCTTTCATTAATATTGCATTTCAAAATTAACATGAGCTCAACAGAAGCCGAGGAAGTCACCACTCATTACTGCAGCATTTCCTATAGTGAGCAACTGGAAGCCATTCAAGCAGTAAATAATGGGATGGAATAAAGAAAGCCTGGTGCATGTCTTGGATGGTATAGTCCGCGGATGCAAAACTGAGGCTTACTCAGAGTTTCTAATGAATTCCCCTAAACTCCTCCTGGGTACGTAACGGTCGAGAAACATGTCGAAAGTCATTAGCTTCTGACTGCTTGTTTAAGACGTCTCACCAGTTACTTCTGAAAGTCCTAAGAGAACGTCTCTTTGGTTCACCAGGGAGTCTGTACTTGAGGCTCTGAGTGCGCTCTCTCTCTGCTTCCTTCCCCTTCTCTGAGCCCTTGCTGATGTCCACAGCCCTCAAAAGTCTGCTGCCACTTTCACCAGGCCCACAAGCCTGTCCCAAGCCAGCTGCCTTTGATGGTCTGAAACTAGTCCTCCTGGGTGCCGGAGAGGAACAGGGACCACAGAGTTCTCAGCCACCAAGGCCTCTCGAATTTCTGAAAGAAGCTGAGGAATCACCTCTTTCCTAAGTTCCTCCGTAAGAATCCCCCTCCCGCTTTAACCCGGAGGTCTCTTCTCTCTCGAGCTCAAGCGAAGTCCACGTGGTCACCTCAAAACTGTGGCAGTGTTCGTGCCATCTGCTCTCTCACTGTTCCCCTTCTCCTCAACGAAGTCTCCTTTTGTCTGCAAAGCAACGCATGAAAATATATATCTGAGGACTGTCTCCTCTCAGGAGACACACTTGAGCCCACCAGGAGCCACCGACCAAGTTCAAGCCATACCCTCTTTTACAAAACATGTAAAGCATACCCGTGAATCTACTAGGTGACAGGAGCAGGCCACGGTGTTTCAGACAATCACGTGTAGGAGGTTACTCGCACATAGAAGCAGAGTACCGGGGGCTTGTTCTAATGCCTTCACTTTCCCATATTCTCAATAATGAGCTTTACTTTTACTGTAGTCAAGAGGGAAATAAAGTATGAAGGATGAAAGTCCTTTAATGCGTGAATAATAAAAGTGAATGCAGTAGGTCCAGATACTCTTACAATAAACCTGCAAAATAACTATTATTTTAATTTTATAAATGAACAAACTGAGGCTCAAAAGAATTCCCGAAGGTATACAGTCAGTGAGGTGGACATCTATTTTTTTTTTTCTGACCCCACTCCCTTTTACTGGGAACTTCAGAAACCTTTTGGGGACATTACCCTCTCTCTACTCCAACTGTGTGCTGCTGGTGCCATTGACAATTCTGCCCCTCTGGCCACTGTTAATTGTCTCAGGGATGGGCGTATGACTTGTGTTGAACCAATCAGACTCTTTTCCTGAGACATTAGAATTAATAATGTGAGAAATAAGCTAGTCCATCTCTAAAGGCCAACCTGTGAGCTGTGAGGTTCTAAGCTAAAAAGTCCATGGTTCCTGCAGGACCAGTTCACCCAGTGCGAGGTAACCAGAAGGCTGACAGCAATCAAAAGCATGTTATAGGAGCAAGATTGAAGTGGAACTAATTAACACAAAGAAAATGAGTCTGGGAACTTGTTAATATTGAAAGTATCTTAAAGATCGTTATGGGAAGAGCAATGTGTTTGTCCTAAGGTCAACCAGAGTAGATTTAGGGTAAATGGATAGAACTATGGGAGAAGAGATTTGCTTTGGTCTAAGGTGGATATTTTCTCTCTCATGTTGTCCAGGGATGGGTTTGACCAACTCCCAAAGTGAATTCCACTGGTGGAGGTGTTTAAATATATGTACAAGTATATAGCGACGGAGTAGAGAGGACTCAGACACTGTTTGTGGACAGAATTCCAAGTTTCCTTTGCATTTCTTAGTTTCTGTGAATCTATAAAACCTACTGATCACCGCCCTTTACACACACATACACACACACTCACACTCACACTCACACTCACAGTCTAACAGGGTGCAGTTCTGTTGTTCAGCACGCCAGAAAGGATTTGCTGTGCTGCCTCTAAGGACAGACGTAGACAGATGACACGTTAATCCACGGGGAAATGGCAAATGCAGGTAAGTAAAAGATAGCGGGGACTCCCACACCCTGCCAAGTTGGTGTTGTCAGCTCAGAATCCAGCCAGGGTTCCTGGAAACCACAAGCTCTTCTCACCATGTGCCCAGTTCTCTGAGCCTGCGGTCTGGGCCGGTGCCTCTCTGCTTTTGACCCTCGGGACTGAATGCCAAGCTTGGCGATGCTTCCCCTCCCCCAAAGGCGCGGCCTCACAGAGGGAACTGGGGAGCCGGGTAGGCTTCACGAGGATGGGAAGGGGGGGTGCAGGAGACCGTCCTTCTCTCCAGAAGTCCCTTGCTGAGCACCCTTCCACGCCGGACCACTGCTCCGTGCAGTCACCAGCTACCTCCTTTTCTTTCCCCTTGATTTTCAGAAAGAAATTCCATTTTCTCTCCCCGTATTAGGCAAAACGGCGTTCCTTTCCCAGGTAACTTTGGCAGCCCCTAACTCCCAGGTCTCCACATGGTGGGAGTCTGGGCTGGGGTCTGCACCTACCTTTATTCTATTTATCAAAACACTTATAAACTATTCCTCCCATAAAGACAACGCTCTACTGATCAGGAGTCCCAGAAATAAACAAGTTAGCGGCGGGCTGTGGGAAGGCGCCCTAGGCGCCTACTGAAGTGCGAGACTCTCTTCAAAAGATCAAGGAGGCGCTATTCCCGAGCCTGCACTGGCGGCTGCTCAGATCTGCGGAGATCCACTTCAGACACAAGCAATAATCTCTTAATAAAATCGCGAATGGTGCCCCGGAGAACTGGGCAGGGGGCCGATAAATGAAAGGGAGGTGAAATTAAAGTGTCAAAGGTACACGGAATGGAATGAAACAAGAGCGGTGGTGGGAGGGTCTGGAGGAATCGGAAGGTGTACAAAGCCAGCATTTTCAAGGAGGAAACAAACTTGAAAATCTGCAGTGAGTCGGTTACACTGGCCACCCAAGAAGCGAATGTTGATTCTTGCTTTTGGGGAAAACTTAAAAAACTGCAGAATCCAGAGGAGAAACCAAGATGGTGGGGAGTTTAGAGACCTGACCCTGCTGGGGCTATAAGAGCTGAGGATGTTGGACTTGGGAGGTCACTGCATCCAGGAGGGGACAGAATTGTTGACCTTCCCTGAAGCAGGGACAGGAAAGAGGGCTCAGTCTCAGCATCTAGAGAGGTTGGGTGGGTAAGGAAAAGAAGTGAAGTGGACCAGGTGACAATGACACAGTGTGTTCAGGGGATGATGGCTTTATGGTTCACTCGTGCTCAGCTAACATCATCTCAGCTCCCGTTTGCTATGCGCTTTAGGAAACTGGCCTCTGTTTACAGATCTCATATTTCAAGAGAAGCCAGATAGTAGAATCTCTTATTTCTATTGCTAACACTTACTTTTAATCATTAAAACTCCAGCCAATAAAACAAAACATCTTCAAGGGCCACAAGCATCTACTATACAACTTTGATCAAAACCACAAAATGATGAACAAGTTTCTGTTCAACATAAAAGGTTGCTTTCTAATGATTTTAGTGGAAGTGGAGGTGAGGGAATGAGCTCCCCTATCATTCAAGATGTTTAAGCAAAAGAATACTAGATAAAAAATATTGAGTGTGGAATGGGGCTGCCAGAGGGGTGACTGTATCAGGCCCTCTCATTATTTTTTTATTTATTTTTAAAATATATCTTTATTGATTTCAGAGAGAGGAAGGGAGAGGGAGAGAGAGAGATAGAAACATCAACGATGAGAGAGTCGTTGACCGAGCTTGCAACCCGGGCATATGCTCTGACCGGGAATTGAACCCTGATCGCCTGGATCCTAGGTCAACGCTCAACCGTTGAGCCACGCCCGGCCGGGCCAGGCCCTCTCTTTAAAGTTAAAATGCCTGAACCTGTCCCCAGAGTATTCAGCTCAGTAGGCGTGTGTCAGGGTCAGCCATCAGCATGTGATAAAGCATTTCAGAGGATTCTGATGGGGTGACAAGTGTGGGACATGATGTATCTGACGGTCACCAAGGTTCCATCCCCCAGAGATCTACTAGGCATAGAGCAGAGACGAGACTCAAGAAACGGAAGCTGGGTAATTGGGAGAGCTGGTCCAAAACCAAGGCTGAGGCCACCAAATGCAGTTCCTTCCCCAGGAATGTATGAGGGTCCCACTCAGAATGAATCCATCAAAAGAAGAAAATTACTTTGTAACTCATGAAATTGTCACATTTCAACCTCCATAACTAAAGTTTTATTGGAGCCCAGCCCGCTCACATTCCTGCATTGTCTGTGATGCTTTTGCTCCATGTGGTGCAAAGGAAACAGTTGAAACAGAGACCACATGGCCCGCAAGGGTAGGAAAGTTACTTTGTCAGGGATGTTTGCCATCCTCTGGTATCAACCTCAAGGGCACAGTGCTTGTGCTTCAGAGGGGAGAGAGCTCTGGGTCAGTGGGAACCTTAGCCTTGTACCTGCCCAGGCCCGGGCAGAGCCCAGGCGTCCGACACCACATTTGAGCCCCTCTTCCCTTCCAGCTTCAAATCCAGGCACTAGGGCAAGGCCTGCACCCCTGGGGGATCAGGCTCCATGATGTTACCACTGACCTGCAGAGTGTCATAGGTGCCCATGGAGCAGAGACGAGACTCAAGAAACGGAAGCTGGGTAATTGGGAGCATTGGTCCAAAACCAAGGCTGGTTTCTGTTCCCTGTAATAATATGTATCACTCTACCTTGTTATTTCTATGGGTGACTGTTTATGACAGGTGTGATGGGTTATTTCTTTAGTATCTGTCTCCTCTGCTTAAATGTAAGCCATTTCCTCATCGTGTCCTGGGAGGCGGAGGCCAAGTGTCAATGTTAAATAAGCAGAGACTGGCCCTGCTTGGGGCTGGGAGGGCTGAGGGACTTGCTGAAGCCACCTGTCAGCTGCTGAGTCAGGATGAGGTCACACGTCTCCTAACTCCCAGACCAGAGGGTTTCCTGTCCCGAGGGTTTCCTGCCGCAATGCTGACTCAGACGGAGGCCTCGGGTCTGCTCTGATGGTCCGGAAAGCTTCTCTTCCCTTCATATGTATATGAGTTGAAAACCCAATCTGTGGGATTTAGGATCTGAGTGAGTCTTATCTCACTGAGCCTCAGTTTTCCCATCTGTAAAATGGGAACTAACAATACTATCTCATAGAGCTGTGAAATGAGACAAAATACTGTATGTCAGATGCTTTGTTACTAGAACACATTAAATATGTGAGCCATGTTACTGGAGAAAAGATCCCTGCATCCCCTCCTTTGGTCCTGACCAGTTGCCATGTGCCAGGCAGCCATACCGACTGTGGTGTGGGGGAGGCGCCTTGGCCACATTTTGCACCATAAAGAGAATTGAGTGTCAAGCGGTAGGACACAGAGAGAACCTGAATCGCCTAAGATTACAGCCAATCCCCAGGAAAACTTCCCCATGTGGGGCAGAGGGTGTGTGTACCGCAGAATATTGGCGCTGGAAGGGATCTCAGAGTGAGGGGTTCAAGGTTGAATATCCAGCCCCGCCCCGGCTGAGAGAGTGAGCCCATGCACAGTGTCCCTGGGCACTGCCGGATGAGGTGTTGGTTCTCTCAGTGGCGAGGCAGGAGACCCATGCTCCTCCTTACGCAGGATTTGCCACTAAAATCCAGATTGGATAATACAGCTTCAAGGCCTGTATGCAGGTCAGATGGACCCCACCCCCACCCTCACCCCCACCCCGTTCTCTCTTCCCCTGGCAAACTGGTCTGGGTGGGAGCGTGGGGGTGGGATGGGAGAGTGTGCTGGTGCCACCAGGCTGTGCCCAGAGTTTGGGAACAAGTTGAGAGAGGGGCACAGGGCACATGTATCAGCTGGGCCTCCGTGCGCAAAGCTCCACCTCAGTTTCCCACCTACTGGTGTCACTCTGACCAGTGGGTTCCAGCACCTTCCTTTTTAGTAGGCAGGTGCCTATGATGCTGGAGAAGAGGGCGGGGACAGCATCTTTCTAGGATTTCCCCGCCAGGGTAGCAGCGTTGGCAGGAATTTTCTCCTCTCTGCTCCTTGTTAAGACTAAGAAGAGAGAGAAAGAGGGACTCTCACATCAATTCCTTTCTCGGGGACCACTTAGCCCTATTATGTCCCTATCTGTGAAACGGGGAGTAACAGCGCCCAAGAGTTGGCGTTGTGGGGAGGCTGAATGAATTGAAGAACACGAACACACAGTGAGCCCTTGACTGGTGTTAGCTGTGACCGTGGCTACTGCAAACAGCCCATTTCATGACCTCACATCGGCTCGTTCGCAGTGGCCGCCGAGGCAAGGCCTTCCAGCCCCTCCGGGATCCCGGGGGATGGTGCCCAGAGGCATGCATGACGCCCAGGGCTGGGGAGGGGAGGTGGTGGCACCTGCTCATGGCCTTGCCAATGCTTGGAAGAGCCACTTTCTCTTGTAGATGACAGAAGGAGGTGAGAGCTAGGTAGTGATTTCCTAAAGTCAAATACAAAATGAGAGGCGCAGATGAAACTCCCACCCCGATTCGGCCTGGCTTTCCGTTTGCGGTTGCTCCTCCAGCGCCGAGCCAGCGGTGCAACGGGAGGAAGGTGGAGCAGAAAGGATGAGGCCGGCGGCTCCAGAGTTTCACCCAAGAAGAGGGCCGGTTTCTCTGCTCAGACGCGGGCTCCTTCCGGCTGTTGATTTTAATAGACTTTTCCAGACCCCCTGGCGACAACTGCTGCCGGGGAGGGAAGCCTGGCAATGTCCTGCGCCGTCTTACCTCGCGGTTTCTGACCGATCAGAGCTCGTTTGCTCTGGTTGGCCCGCACTTTGGTTTGCTGCGGGGCCTTGTGCATCTCAGGAGCCCCGAGCAGCTCTGAGCCGCCGGAAACGAACGTGCTGTTGCTACTGTGTTCGCTGAGCCCCCGCTGGCGCCGGAAGAGCATCAGGCGCCAAACCCTTTCCTCATTTCAGCCTCAGAAGACACCCCGGAGTGGGTATTGCTCTCTTTTAAGGAAATCAAAGCTTGGAGAAGTTACAAAACTTGCCCACGGTCATATAGTTATAAGTGGCAGCATCAGGACTCAAACCCAGATTCATCTGTCTCCAAAGACAGAACTATTTCTCTTCCGTTGCAAGACATTCAGCAGCGTTTTAAGAAAAGCATGAGGGATGGCTGGCGGCGGGACAGAGCGCTTGAGAACGAGAAGTGGACCCTAAAGGCAGCTGCTCGGTTTCTTCCTCCGGGGCTGGAGCAGCCCTCCTCCAGCCGGGCCCTGATCCCCGCCCGAGAGAGGGAAGGGACCGCGTCTAGACGGGGTCCAGCAGCTCGCGCCAGCTCATGCGCCCTGCAGCCAGGGCTTCCACCCAGGTCTCCAGACGCCAAACCACCACTGCTCTGCGCTGCGGGCCCCACGCAGCAGAACTTTCAAGCACGTAATTTGTCTGCGGGAAACTGTCATCGGCTCAGTTATTCCTTCAGCGCCTCCTCTGGGAGAAGAGACGTTTGCTGTTTTGCTGCCTAGGAATTACTGTGTGTTTTTCAGTTAGGTTAGGGGTGTTTGGACATCTCTTGGGGACAGGCACGGGTGCTTCTCTGCCGTAGTGTTCAGTCTCAGCGAGACCATCCCTCGGGGGCTCCTGCCTGCTCCTCTGCCATCTGTCCCTCGCCCTGGAGTCGGAAATGTAAGCGGAGAGGCTAGAGGATGGGAAACAGCTGCAGGTGAAGCTTCCTAACTGGAAAGCCCGAGAGGCTGCCTCCACAGGGCCGCGTGCTGCGCAGGCTTGGTGTCTCAACACCGTTCCTGATAGCGCTCGCTTTCACTCGCCAGTGTCCCGGGGGAGATGATAAATTACGGAGTCACCCGAGCTGCCATCCCAGCTCCCGCAGCCTGGATGCCTGCTGATGGCTGGATCTTCAGCATTCCCCTCCGTTATGGGAGCTGCCTCAGACTCTCCAATACATTATCTTTTGCCTAAGTGAATCAAGCCTGCGTCCTGTTTGCAATAATAACAAGAACTTGAATTGCGTCCCTTGAAACTATTCACTAATGTGACTGTGGGCAGAAGAGGTCCTTACTAATCAGGTGGCCAGCATTTCCGACCCAGCGAAACCCGCGATTGCTCTAAGGCCTTACGGGAAAATGTCCACGGTCACGTGCGCTGAAGTTATTCTCAGATGCATGACTTCCCCTTGCCTGGGCTGGCCCAGCTCCTGCCATCGCCGAATGCAGAGCAACAAGCAACCGAGTCTGCGTGCGGTGTCCATCCTTGGAGGACGCTTCAGCCTCAGCTGGACGTAGGCTGACGCACGTGGGTCTCATTCATTTGGCTGAGGCGGGAATCTGCCCTCTCGGCAATGGATGGCCATTCTAGGTTTAAATCGGCTTCCCCAGCCTCTGATGCTTACTGAATGCCTTACACACCCCTCTGGTGTCTCATACCAAGGAGCAGTGGTCACTGCAAAGAAGTAAAACAGTGGAGGGATTCCCCTGGGAGTCACTGCTTTGTAATGAACCTAAGTGACCAAAAGCAAGCACATGGCCTTATAAAGGGGTGAGGGGCCTATTGATGGCCACGGAAGACCCAGATGAATGGAGGGTTATATCGTGTTCATGGTTTGAAGAAATTAGTACCATTAAGCCAATATTGTATTATCTATTGTTGATGTGTAGGTTTCATGCCGTTTTCATCAGAATTTCAGATTTCTTTATGGACATTTTACATTGATTCTCCAGTCTGCATGGGAATGCAAAGAGCTAAAAAACAGCCAAGACAATCTCAAAAAAAAAGAGCGAAGTTGGAGGGTTTATACTACCCGATATACGTGCTCCGTATAAAGCCACATTAATTAAGACAGTGTGGCTTTGGCACAAGGGCAGACAGGTAGATCAGCGGACCAGTGAGCCCAGAGGTTGACCCAGTCAAATAAGGACACTTCATTTGTGACACAGGGGACAGGACACTGCAGAGCAGGGAGTAATGGACAATCTTGTCAATAAAAAAGTGTTGCATCAGCTGAAATTGATGTGGAAAAAATGAATCTTGGTCCCTATTTTGTCCCCTAAATAAAAATCAATTCCAATAGGTTTTTATATCTAAATGTAAGAGCTTAAAAAATAAGAAAGCTTCTAATGATCTCAAAATGGACCATGGACTTAAATGTTAAATACAAAATTATAAAACTTCTAGAAGAAGCCCTGGAGAAAACCTGCATGACCATGGGTTTTTAGTGACGAGTTTTTAGATATGCCACAAATTTTTTTGTAAAATTGAAAAGTTAACTTTATTAGGCAAGAAAACTCGTTAGATTAGACTTTATTAAAATTTTAAAAAAAGCACTTGCTCTGTGAAAGGCAATGTTAAGAGAATGGACAGAGAGGCCACAGACTGAGAGAAAATACTGAAAATCACTTATTTGATACAGGACTTACATGTGGAAATATGCAAAGAAGTCTGAACACTCACCAAGGAAACAAATAACCCAATTTAAGAACAGGTACAAGATATGAAGAGATATTTCACTAAGGAAGTGATGAAGATGGCAAATAACCTACGAAAAGATGTTCAACATCCCTGTCATCATGGGAATGCAAATTAAAACAACAGTGAGAAATCACTACACACCTATGAGAGTGGGTAAAGTTAAGAAAGAAAAATGAACTGCAGCCCGGCCGGCCGTGGCTCAGCAGTTAAGCGTGGACCTAGGATCCAGGCGATCAGGGTTCGATTCCCAGTCAGGGCACATGCCTGGGTTGTGGGCTCAATCAATGACTCTCTCATCATTGATGTTTCTATCTGTCTCTCTCCTTCTCCCTTCCTCTCTCTGAGATCAATAAAAATATATTTAAAAAAAAAAAAAGAAAAAGAAAAATGAACTGCAGCAAAAGCAAGTTCTGGTGAGGGCGCGGAGCAAGGGGGGGCTCAGTCATGCAGGCGGGAAGGCGCAGAGAGTGACCCGGGCACCGAGAGAAACAGTTTGGCAGCTTCTTATAAAACTAAACCAACCCTTACTGCACGACCCAGCAATCGCGCTCCCAGTTATTTACCCAACTGATCTGAAAACTTGCGTCCACGCACAGGCCTGTGCATACGCAGTCACAGCGGCTGCACCCCTAACGGACAAAGCCGGGCAGCCACCGAGGAGCCTTTCCTAGCGGGTGGTGTGCACGGCGTTGGAAGCTATGCAGTAACCAGAGGAAATGAACTACGATATTAGTCCACGCAGCAGCACCAACGATAATGCGTTTGATAGATGAGAGAAGCCAGCCTGAGAAATGCCTCCGTTGACAGACACTTTGTGAAGGCTGCAGGGGTTTCGCCGCGGGAGGGTGGCTAAGGGAAGCACAGGAGCTCTTGAGGCCCTGCAACTACTTTGTGTGGTTATGTAGCGGTAGATACACAGCACTATCCATTTGTCAAAATCCAGGGAACCGAACAGCGCTAAGAGTAAATGTTAATGTATGTAGATTGTTGAAGAGTAAGAGGGGGGATCTCAGGATGGAAGGCACACTGTGGCCAGAGGATCTAACCCTGCCACTCTCTGCAGAGGGCGGGACAGGGGTGCAGGAAGGAGAGGGCCTCTTAGCCTGGACGGGACGGGAAGTGTGCTGAGCCCTGCACGCTAGTTGCCACAGCTGTTTCTTAGCAACTCGGAAACCGTATACTGGTTTAGCAGACCGCAAAGGTATGCTGGCATTATCTGAATCAGCCGATGGACGAGAGATGGTGGGAACCAGGGGTGTCACTTTTGGAGCTGGGGGTTGCAGGTGAACAAGAGGACTAAAGTGAACCACGTGGTATTGAACTAGGGCCTGAGACATAGAGACTGGTGGGTGGACACAGACATAATTAGAGATCTGTGTGTATACTTGGGTTTAGTAAGCACACAGATTCCCCAGCTCTGCCTCCCAGCAAAGCCTAGAAGAGATGCCCCAGCAGCAACAGATACACCTAGAACCAGACTTTGTCCTGTAATGAAAGGAGAAATGGCTGATTCTAGAGCTGGGATGGAATATATAAAATGATCTTGAAGCTTCTTGCAGTGCTTAGCTTAACTGGTGTGCATGCAATCTAGGTAACGTTTCAGTCCTAGCTCAATGGAGAGAAAAAAACTGCATAAAGGTTTAAATAAAACAGACTAAGTGTCCTAGCGTGAACCCTAATGACTGCTTCCCCCTCACCAGGGCAGCTTGCTTACCTGGGCACGATCAGAGTCCTGAATGCTAACTAGTTCTGAGGACTTATTAGAATTCTAAAATTTACAACTCCATTGACAAGTTCAGCTTTCCAAGTTACCTCACTAAAATTCCAAGTTAAATAAATATTAGACACCCGGGGAATTCATTCTGGAAGGGGATTCTGGATAAAACAGCGATGCTGCAAAGAAAATAGTGGGGCAACGAAAAGGGCAAAGAAAGAACATTTTGAGCCATATAGAAGAAAACAAAACACATTAGATCCCCCAAAGCTATAAAATTTACTCTATTTGTCAGCTGCTTGCTAGGGAACGAGAACAGGAGCAAGCTTGACATTTCTCTGTATGTTTGAATCACTGCAATTACATTTCAATGTTGTGATTAATACTAGTCTCCCTACCCCCCGGGCCTGGTGTAATAGTTACTCCTCTGTTGAAAGTGCGTGGCCTTTAGATCCCACAGGACTGAACTTAGTCCTGGCCCCACCGCTTTCCAGCTGTGTCAGCGGACATCTGACTGAACCTTTGGCAGGATAACAGCTGTCTAACTGCAGAGCTGGGGGGCAAATGGGTTCCTTTTTAGTTGACAGCCCTCTGGATGAAGAAGAGTTGCCCCTGAGGGGTCCCGCTCAAGGGACCTCACGCCTAAGAAACTTAACCTGCATCTGGGCCTCCTGAGAGGATGAGACTTGAGACTTGGAGCCTCAGCCCGACGCCATGATCGGGGGAGACCTGGGGGAGCTTGGAAGTCTGGGGTGCTTCGCACACTGGGAGACGTGAATATTTGTAGTCAGGGGCGAACTGTAGTAAATTACCAGCAAAGAGGTCTGCCATCTCGCCCTTGCCCTTGCCTCTGAGCTGACCTCATGATTCATTTTGACCAGAGGAAGGAGGTGGAAGTGGCACCATGTGACTTTCAGGGTTAGGTCTTCAGGGGCCATGCAGCTTCCATCTCTGCTCGGAGCTGAATGCAGCCACGTGGCCCATGGAAAGAGCCAACCCAGAAACCATGGGACATGTACATTGTTTTAAGCCATTAAGTTTGGGGGCTTTGGTTACATAGGAACAAATAACTAAAGAGGGCTGGCCTGTGACGACGACCCCAGTGTCCAGTGTGGAGGGTTGGGGCTGTACCCCTGAAGGAATAGGGGGGCTGTGACTGCTGCAGCTCACCCCTGGCCTGCTGTGCACACCTGCACCCTGCTTTCCACACCTCTAGAAATGTCCCCTTCCCGAAGGAGAACTATCTTCTATACAAATGAAAATATACCCATTTCCTCCCCCAAATACTTGCAGTCAATCAGAATTGACGCTTCCTGCTTCAGTTCGGGCGCACTTTTCCTGGTCTATCAAAATGTGGAATTAGTAACAATCCTCGCTGCTCTGGACAAACCCAGCGCACAGCAGTGGCGGGAAAACAGGAAACGGGTGAGGTCGCAGCTGTTTCCACTGGAGCGTCGCCCTCCCGAGCAGGACGTCCGCTCACGGCTGGGGTGGCTGCAAGCGCAGAACCTCCCACGGGCGCACAGCGTGGGCCTCGTGGCTGACCCTCCTGCTGTGGTGGCTTCCTGACGCCTGAGCCCCAAGGCTGAAACCTGCCACTGGCCGGGGTCATGGGGATGGGAGCTGCTCCCTGTCTAGCTGGCAGCTCAGACATTAGACACCGCCGGGCTCTCAGAGCCGTCAGGTGCCCTCGGCTCCACAGGGAATCCCTGCAGCCCACAGCTGAGTCCCCAGACCCTAAAGCCCAGGGACTTGGTGCTTCAGGTGTCTTGGAGTCTTGGGACAATCGTCCCCCATCCTAAACTCAGGCCAGGGGAGTGGGACCCGTGTCTCAGTGACAGACCCCAGCTAAACTGCATTCCCCACTCCTCTCCAACGTGAGGCCTTTGTCCTGGAGCCACAGGCGTGCACTGTTTCCCTTCACTCAGGACGGGCTCACCCAGTTACTCCTCCGCCCCTGGGGTGCACAGGTCCCAGGAGGACCCTGCAGGGGCTGCCTCCTCGCCTTCTGATCTAATTTGATCATAAGGTGATTGAATGCTCTCCAGACTTCACCTCCCAAGGGAAACTATTGCCTGTGGCTAGTTTTCACTCAGGGAATCACTTGGTGGAGAATCTATTCTTTCTGGAGCCTCGAACTTGATCCAAAGCCCACAGTGACTTGAGTCCCTGTGACAGCCACGATGGTCACAGCAACCAGCGGGCCTGCCTCAGAGGTGCTTCCAAATTTGAAGCTGTGAATTGAAATTGCTTCTTTCTCACAGAAAATTGGAAACTACTCATATCTTCCCTTAAACAAAGCTAAGGAGAGAACTCTGGGCTGATGTATGCAGGTTTGTTGGGAAGAGACCTGTCCTAGGTCACCTGGGGCCTGAGTTCCAGTTCTGCTTATTCTTGGCATTGAGGGTGAGCTGAGCAAAACATTCACATCCTGGGATTTTAGTCTCTTCTGGTCAACCAAAAGGAGCTGGGTTACAGAGAACTTTGGGTCTGGTTTAGGATCCCACTGTGTTCCTTCTGTTCATGCTGTTTCCATTTCTACTTGCTGTTCAGGCATCGCGGTTAGAATCTCTTGTCTACCCTCCCTCAGTCACTGACCTTGGGAGACTATGAGCTAAGCAGTCAGACGAACCTGGAGTCCAGCCCACACTGAATGGCGTGGGGCGAGGCTTTGAAACACTCATAATCCGTTTCATCATCTGCAAAACTGACCCTGGATCCACCCAAGGCACACACTTGGCAAGCCATCACCACAATTAGAATTTCATCAATGGGAACCTGTCATTTCTTGGTCTTGATTTCTTGGTCTTGATATAACATGTGGAATTTCCATTCATCAAGAATCAGTGGATAATTATTCATTCAATTCACAATTAGCTGATATTTATTAATTAGCAAATGTGTGTGCTGTGCTATTCCTACAGGTTATATAATCCTCAAGTATCTCTGGATTTCCGAGATTAGACACTGAGTCCCAGCAACTTGTCTGTCCAGTTAGAATAAAATTAGTTACTGTGTTGTGATCGTTAAGCCTGTGCTAAGGGCTGTACTTGCATTTAATGACTTAACCCCTATAGCAACCTGCAATGGCATGTGTTGTGATCTTTATTTTACTGATACTAACACTGAGGCTGAGGGAGTTTCAGGAAATTGCCAGGTTTACACAGCTAACAAGTGGCCAAACTAACACTGAAATGCTGTTCCACCTGATTCCAAAATACTCCCGAGCCAAGACTAAAATTCCCTACTTCAAGCTCCAAATCACCATCTTGATCTGTTAGGTTGGGTTAGTCCCCTTCTTGGAGACTCAGGAAGGATGGGGGCTTCACTGGATGGTGGACAGATCCAACAGGAGACCATAGTGGCAAGCCTGTTGCAGTGATATGCTCAAGAAGGGTGTCATTACGTTAGAGTTAAAGGCTTAACAATGAGGAACACAGAGCAAGTGCCATGGCCTTTCAATAGGCCAGTTGTAGTTAAATTAAGACCCGAGGATGGCTGGCACTGCACACACTGTGGGCAACCCCAGAGCCATCCCCAGTTCCCTTTGCCTTCAGTCCCAGACTCTCGTAGCTAGCAGTGGCACGTGGCCCGGTCTTCCCAACGGAATGGGAGAAGTCTCTAGGTGGAACCCAACTAGCCACCATGCCCTTCAACCTTTCATTCACTCCTTTGCTTCAGCGCCTTTCCTTCTTCTTTCTGCCTGAGATGTAGGCCTCAAGCATGGAGATTCAGCAGCCATTCTGAGAACATGAGGATAGATGTCACAGCACCGAACAGGGAGTTGGTAGGGGCTGGTTCCTGCATGGCTGCCCACACAACAGAGTTTGTGTGAGACAAATGAATGCTCAAGTGGTTATACTCCTGTTACTGGGGTTGTTTTCTATGTGCCACTGAAAGCATTTCTAAATGACACAGACGGGAATCACATAGGTGGTGGCACAAATCATGGTGGAGCAGACGGGGGAGACAGGAGAGAAGGGAGCCCCAGAAGCCATCTCACATTGAACAGGGTACAAGTGCATGTGGGCACCAGGGAGAGGGGTGGTCGCTTAGCCAGTATGGGAGCTCCATGCCCTGTACTCCACTCCATACGTGCCTCCAGCTCATGCTTGGCAGGGGATTTCAAAGACTGTGCCCAGTCCACAGTGGTTATCATTCAGGAAGCAGGTCATAAGCATAACTCTCTTCCAAACACAGTGCTGAGGGCTTCCCATGCATGGCCTCGCTTAATCCTCCCAATACTGCTGAGGGCATGAGTGCTGTGCTCCCCTATTCCCATTTCACAGATGAGAAAACCAAGGCACAGAGAGGTCAACATCATGTCCAAAGAGGTTGACCTCAGGCTCAAGCCCGGACCTCAGATCTGTGCCTTTTAATTCCTGAGCTAGACTCCAAATCAAATGTCTGCTCTTCCCTGAAATCTGATTGGAAGCACCTACACCCAAAACTGTCCCCTGTCTTCTTTCTTGCCCCACATGCCTACCTCATTCACCATGGACTCAACATGTAAATGTTAGTATCGCAGACATCTCCACGGAGCTCAGAGCACCTTCTGAGCCTGGAACCAGCCTTTATCTGGCTTCATACCCTAGAGCTTAATATGTTGTTTGAATAAGTTTTGGTTGAAAAGATAAGTTTTCTAGTTAAATACGAAGGTTAGATTGGCCACAACCAACCAGAAGGGACCGTTTCTGAGCAGGAGAGTGATAAAATAAAATCTGAGCTCTGGTCACGGGGAATAAGAGTGGGATGGCCCCAAAACTTCTCAGTGAGCCGCAGCTCTTCAGCCTTAGTCACTCTCCTATTTAAATGCACTAAAGACTCACGCGGCCCGCCTCTGTCCCACACCTGGAGCCATCCTGAGACTTCTGGGCGGGCAGTGTCTGGAAGCCTTGCTTTTGCTGTGGCTCATGAGAGCGGCGGGGTCTGGGACACATCTCCTCCTTTCTGTGAAATGTCTGAGGGGAGGAAATAATCACACTTGGAACCACATGAAGACCATCATTCTATTAATAGCCGAGATCAATTGCGGACACCCTTGAAGTGGAGTTTATAACGATTCGTCAAACTTTGTTACCAAAATCTTTAAAAAGCTGATGTGAGTCACAGGGAGCTGTTTTGCACGAGCTTTACCACCTTGATCTGAACGGAGAATGAATGACTAAATATAAAATGCCACTTGGCTGTGATTCATAGCTCTTTCCGGAGGGATACAATCTTTCCTCTGTTTCTAAAAAGGGAAGTCAAGGGTCTGCTGCTAGTGTCTTACCAGCCTGAGGAGGGATCAGGGAGATGCCTGCGCCCCAGCCGCTAGGCCTGAACGCCTTTGCTACTTCCTGACACATTGGGATAAAGGCCCTAGTTAACGCACATGCTCTGTTTCTAGGAAAGGGACTGCTGCAAAATACCATCGCCCTCACTTAGGATGCAACACATGCAAGCGATTGCATTTGAAAATTGGGACATACTGCAGCCCTCTCCCCAGTGCTTCGAATGCGTAACTGTAGCCTATACAGATTACCTTCTGTTTACCTAAGCATTTCCAAACGCGTTTATGCAAATAGGCCGCATTTCTCCAAAGATCCGTGAGTGGAGAAGCTAAAAGGTGTTAAACAATTAGTCAGAAAGCCAGAGCTGAAGCTTAGTTCTTAGTGTGCGCGTGCCCCGATGTGAGCTGTGTGCATAAGCATCTTGCCGGGACTCAGAGATACGACATGAAAAGTTTCTAGTGATACAGTCATTTGTAACTAGATTGTTACAATGCAGTGTGTTTGATTTTGCACAGTGCAGTGGCTAAGGGCCCAGTTTGGGGTGTGACAACCCACACTAGAATTCTGCTTCTGCTACTTACTAAGAGAGAGGCCTTTGACATTGAGCTAATCCAAGCCCCTGGGGTGTGTGTGTGTGTGTGTGTGTGTGTGTGTGTGTGTGTGTGTGTGCCCCTGTGTTTCATTTGGAAAATGGACATAAAATAGTATTTGCCCTGTAGGGATATTTTTAAGTATTAAATGAGATAATTAATCTCATTTAGTACATCAGAGTACCTAGGATTATTGTTTATGTAACACAAAAAGCAGTGGACATGTTAACATTGTTACTAATACAAAATGCGAATTATTTTACATAATATGCTGTTTCATTGGTAAATGCTAAAATAAAATCTCAAAGGGATGTCAAAATTTCACTCATGACTTGGCCCCAAGGGCTCCACTGTACATGTTTTCTTAACCCCCAATTCTCTCGCTGTGAGAGTTTCAAGAACCCAGTATTAAGGGTGTGGACAGTGAGATGGACCCTTAAGATCTGGACGTTTTCTGGTTCATAGTTTTTAATCCCTGAGCTGGGTGTGTTCTGGAGATAACTCAGGGACCAGGGACAGAGAAATCTCTGTAACCGGGAGGGGTACAGTCAAGACTTCCTGGTGGGCTCTGGGGAATGTCCGCTTCCCACGGGGGACATATTCGCATCTCAGGAAACATGGAAAATATTTGAATAAATCTACTTTTCCTCCGCTCCCATCCTAACACACCCCACCGCTCCACACATGGGCACAAACCCACCCACATGCAATTTTATCCTGCTAACGTCAGAATATCATTTTTCTTCCGGTCAATGGTTTTCAAAACATTTTCAGTAGCAGAGCCCCTTAATTCAAAGGAAATCTTTACCAATACCCCAACACATAAATTAGAGAAAGGCAATAAATGGTTCCCTAGAGTGTTTAAATCTCCATTGTTTGATGGGGAAACAAAACTGCAATCTTTTTTTGTTTTTTTAAGAACCCATGAATCCTGTCTGCAGAGCCTGGTTTGGAACAGGGCACTCCGGAGCCTCTGATGAGGCGGACAGTGTGTCCTGAGCGTGCCGAAGCCCGAGCGGGATGATGCGGGAGGGCTTTCCCGCGAGCCGCGCGGCCACTGTGGCTGTTAGCTGGTGGCGCTTTCTCCCCTGGCCAACCTGGGTAAACATGCAGCCTCCTGGGCCTTTAGCTCCTGTCTCCGAGTGACCAGGCTCAGGCTGGAGAATCCGCAGCCTCTTTGGGCTCCACATGTCCACAGGGCGATGTGGCCACTCTTCCTAAGACCGAGGGGCTGATACTCGCCAGAAGGCTGCGGTTCGTGGTGGAGTCTGTAATCACAGCGGCCAGTCTGTCCTGCATGTTTGATTTTACAGTCCACCCAAAGAGGCTCTATGTGTCTTTCACGTAATTTTTACAACATTTAACGATACAACCATGAAACTCATTTTCACGTGTCATTGACCTCTTATAATAATGGTATTAACCATAGGCATGGCTTTGAACACCGGACCATCTATAAATGCTGATGCCCATCATTTCCTTGCATCCCCATAATAGGCCTGCATTTCTATTTTGAAAGGAGGACACAGGGACAGAGAGGGTAGCTGACTGGCTGACGTCTTCCAGCACAAAGAAGCTGCAGCTGAGACGCGGTATCCAGCAGAGAACCCAGTTTGGAAGCTTCGATGCCAGCTTGAGAGGTCTCCATCTGGGGGCTCCACAGCCCAGACACAGGAAAGAGGCCAGCTGCCTGACCGAGGTGGGGGAGAGGCCAGGTGAGAGGCTCGCAGGACCCAGAGGGACCTGTGCCGGCGGCCCGGGTGGCGGCAGCGGGGACACGGGGGCAGCAGGTATGAGTGGGCATTTCACTCTTGTCCCTCAGGGATCCTGAGCCCTGCCACCGAAATCTTGTTATTTGTCCCATGAAGAAAAGCAAAATAGCCCCAAACTAAAACTCAGTCTGCCCCTGCGCGTCGGGTTTCAGAGGCCAGAAAGAAGCCCCGTCTCACCTCCTCTCCCTTCCCGCAACTTTCTCTTTGGGCTCCCGGTCCAGCCTCCCAGAAGTTCTCATGAGTATTAAATACATCAGCGTCTCCCATTCCTTGCCTCACACTGGAAACGGGAATCCAAGAGGCACGGGGAGGTTTAGGTGGGTTTTGTGATGCTGCCAAATCTGATGGGCTCCATTTGCATTGGCCTTACGTTATGTATTTCAAAGGTTCATATTCACTGAACTGTGAAAACTGAACTGTCCCCAAGTTATTTGAAAAGACAAAAGCTGCATTGTGGGCAGCAGACTTTGTCCTAAGCCTGGAAAGCAACCAGGAGTAAAATGATCTTGAATTTCGTCGGGTCCTACAGCAAGGTGCAGGGCGAGAGGCTGCCCACGTGGTGGGAGAGAGGGCCTGAGGGACGGGCCTGCGGGCGCCCAGAACCCGCTCGGTGCTGATGTGCAGGCTTCACGCAGCTTCTGCCTCGAAGGGGGGCAGGGCCTGTGGGCCGTTTTCACTTCTCTGCTGCTGCTGCTGCTACAGGGGCCATGTCAGGGGTCGCCCCATTGGACATCTGCATGTGTTTCGTGGAAATAAACAGCGACCAGCTTAATGGGAATCAGTAAGGCTGTATTTTGCAAGCTCGAAGGGAGTGGGAGAGGAGGGGGAAAGCCTCATAAAGGAAAAGGCTTCACGGGGGCCCCAGCTGAGGCTGCTGACCTGGGGAAGCCAGAGGCGGGCTCATTAGAAAAGGGCCCCCTATGTGATGGCGAGGGTGCATTTAGGGCTTTCTCTGGTTGGCCCTAAGTTGGAATCGAGACAAAAATCGGGGGGGGGCCATCAGTTATTAATCAATTCCTAGCCATTTTGGGCAAATTGGCAGGGGAGTTCTTGCTTAGTTTCCCAGATTATTACAAGAGATGGTGTTTTGACTTCCCACAACTGACCCACGTCCAGCTGGCTTCCTGGGCTGGCAGGTGTGGGCAATGGACTGGTGTCTGGGGCCAGTTGCCGCGAGGTTTGGATGGATGTTGACAGAGTAGCACCTGAGGAATGAGGGAGGTGCTGATGGAGAAGCTTCTGGATGGCCCAGCTCGCACCCCTTCCCAGTGTTGTCTTGGCTGACAAGCAGTTACAGGGCTCTCCAGACCAACTGTCAACCTCCCACATCTCAAGGTGTCCCCGGGCTTTGGAAATTTGGGAGCAAGACTGTTGTGATGTGGCAGGGCTACTGCATGATTCCTGCTGCAGGGAGCTCTCTTATCCATCCCTCTGCGCCCTTAAGTCTGCAGGACTGGGCACAGGGTGTGGGCCCCCTGTGAGGCAGTTACAACAAAGGCCTCAGTTGATTTCATAAGGAGCTCTGAAGCTGGGGGTCCCTTCAGGGGCTCCATACATTTAGGCAAAGGTGCAGGGCTTTCTTCCCCTATCCAAACCAGGAATGGGACCCACTTCTCGCAGGGCAGGGAGGAATCCCAACCTGTGGGCTGTCAGCCAGCAGCACCACCCACCTCTGCTGCTGCACCGTGAGTCCAGGACAGGTGGCTGCCGTGCAAGGTCCTGCCCACAGAGGACCTGACATGAGCCAGGTTACTCAGACTCTGGACACAGCAGTAAAGCGGGACGAGTGCCAGCCCGGCGGCAGCAGGCTGGCTGCCACAGCAGGCTGGATAGAGAACAGAAGGACCTGCGAGAGAAACAGAAGTGGGGACACACATGCTGCCTGAGGGAGGGACAGGAGAAGACTGAGGGGGATGGGACTGACTCTTCTTTAAATAGCGAAGGGCTGGCATCTGGAAAAGTCGACAGCAAGTCCCATGGGTACTGGAGCGTTGGCTTGAGTGCAGAGCTTCCTGACAGATGGGGCTGCTGCCGACTCAGTGGGAGCATCCGGGGGAGGTGGCAGCTCACTGGTTCTTTGCCTCCACAGTCACCCCTTTCTGCTGACACACAGCTGCCCTCACAGGCATGTAGTTGCCCCTCCGTGGGCCAGTTGGCGGTTGGAGGACAGCAAGCATGAAGATGCCTACCGCCGTGGTTCTCAAACCTGGCTTCATGTGAAAGCTCTGAGGAGCTTTAAATAAAAATAGTACCAGCTCCAGGCAAGACAAGCCGGATTCAGGATAGGGCTGGGCCATTTGTATTTCTTAAGAGCTCCCGGGACAGTCAACCAGATCCCAGGCTGCAACGCCACTGGGTGATGTGTGTTGCCCACAACAGCAGCAACAGAAGGGTCATTCTAAGGGGAGTCGAAGATGCTCCCCATTGCCTAAGATGATCAGTAGGAAATAGCGAATCCCAAGGGAGCTGGTCACAAATACAGCGAGCGAGTGGATTGCTACGCGCAGGATCCCGGGCGCTCATTTTGACTGTATGGGATCAGAGGAGCTAATGTTTGATTTTGGCAAGGAGACCTGGTGCTCTGTTTTAGTAAAATATGTCCCCCAAGTGGGAATAGAGTTTCTTTAAACTTTCACAGGGACTGTGATCCTAGTTGGCCCTTCAGCCCTCCAGGGCTCCAGTAAACCTTCAGGTTGTTTTGGTAACAACAGTAATTCAAATATGTTAAAGACGTAGATGAGATACATGCAGAAAATGTAAAAAGTATAAAGAGGAAAACAGAAAACTCCTCTATTCCCATCAGACAAAACTGGCCGGTTTGCGGGCTTGCCAAGACATGCACCATCAGCACACACACCAGTTGTGTGTAGTGTGTGTGTGTCTGCACACACATATGAACAAACATCAGTCTGTCTTTCTGTCTAACCTTCTATGGACTTGTCTGTATATCAGCACTTTTGATGAATTCTTTTTGAATCCTCAAGGTAGTTCGACAGGGTTGTTTCACCTAAATGGCAATACTAGTACTTGCCTCACAAGGTTGTGGTGTGTTAATAGGAGCCAATACACAGAACATTCATAGGATAGGTTTGTTGTATACTAAAGCCTCGTAAATGTTAGAAAGAGAGGAAGGAAGACAGAAGGAGGGAGGGGAGGAGGGAGGAGGGGAGGAGACTTGCTCAAGTTAGAGACAGAGGGAGATGGGAATTTAGAGCTGCCACATGGGCTGGAAAGTCCTTTGTAATTGGGGCTGGAGCTGTTCTGTGCATTGTAGGTGTTTAGCAGCTCCCCTGGCCCTGCCCAGTCAATGCCAGCAACACCCCTCCCCATGGTGTGATGATCCACATGTTTCCTGACATTGAAAAGTGAGCCCTAAGGGGGCAAAATCACCCCATGAGAACCACTGACCTAGATTCTAATTCCTCTCCTGTCAGTGAGAAATAGATTTTAAACAAATGCATATGTTGGAAAACACAGATGGGATCCAAATGTCTATGCGATTTTATGTTCTTCCTTTCACTTAACATCCCCTCGCAATCGCTTCCCCACATCATTAAACATTCATTGTAAACACCATTTTCAGTAGCTGTATTATTTTTTTATCTTTAAACATACTATCATTATTTTAACGACATACTTGTGAAATAGATTGTTTCCACATTTTTTGATTATCAAAAATAAAAATCTTCCAAATACATATACACACAGTGAACACATATGCACACATACATGCATGTGCACACACACAAACACATACACACACACACAAGTATAAAGATGTATCCTTGCCCACACTTCCTCTTCTTCCCTTGGGTACATTTCTAGGAGTCAAACTGTGGAACAAAGTAGTCCTGATCCGGAAGAGTGCTGATAACATTTTCAAGTTTCTTCCTAAAACAGCTGTCCAGGTTCATACCCGCCAGCATTCAGGTCAGCATCTGAACGGCCCTCGGCCTGGGCAGCAGCTCAGTTTTGATTTGTACTAATTGCAGGGGTCCTTTTACTCTAAACTTCTTTACTCTAAAAGTAAGCAAAGAGTTAAAAGTAAAGCAGGACATGAGCTACGTGATGAGCCAGCTTAGGGGCACCCAGACACACAGGGAGCAAGGACCAAGTTTGCTCTCTTCTGTAACATTCTAGAATTCTTGCAGTCCACAGAAAATCTGCTGCTTCACATCTCCATTCTGGTGAAATACTTTTAGGAACAGAAAGGGAGCTGTAATCTGCAGTGGGCAGCTGTGCAACCCCACATCAGCAGTGGATATTTCTGGACCTTGGTGTCCTATGTGCACCTGGCCTGTGGCTCCCAGCCTCTCTGTGGGCTCATCTGGCTTGGGGGCCTCTAGGTCTCTGACTCCAAACCCTTAGTTATTCTTAATACTCACTCATGTGGAGATCACGTGGCCTTCGTTGCTGCATAATTAAGGGCAGAGTAACTGAGCTAACAAAGAAGGCTGGGTAATCAAAAAGTGCTTCTAACACAACCCAAAAGAGCTGAGCATACTTTCTGGATCATCATTGGATGTGCTATGGACTGAATTGCATCCCCCTAAAATTCATAGGCTGAAGCCCTAACCCCCAGTAACCTCCTATTGTGACTATGTTTGCAGACAGGGTCTTTAAGGAGGTAAATACTTTAAAATGAAGTAGTCTGGAAGGGCCCTACTCCAACTGGACTGGTGTCTTATAAGAAGAGATTAGGACACAGAATCACAAAAGAAGGACCATGTGAAGACACAGAGAAGGTGGCCATCTACAAGCCAAGAAGAGAAGCCTCAGAAGAAATCAACTCTGCCAACACTTTGATCTTGGACTTAAAACTTCCAGCATTGTAAGAATATAAATCTTTTGTTTAAGCCACGAACTCTGTGGTACTTTGTTATAGCTGCCTTAGCAAACGAACATAATAACTAATGCAACTTTACAGTCGTTCATGGAATGCTGTCTTGGTTTGAACTTTTATCTTAAGAGTTGTGGAAGGTAAACAGAGCACCATCCCCAGACTTCAAGAGCTTTGAGTCAAGCCTGGCCGGTGTTGCTCAGTGGTTGAGCATGACCTCTGATCCAGGAGGTCACGGTTCGATTTCCGGTCAGGGCACATGCCTAGGTTTCTGGCTTGGTCCCCAGTAGGGGGCATGCAGGAGGCAGCCAATCAATGACTCTCATCATTGATGTTTCTATCTCTCTCTCCCTCTCCCTTCCTCTCTCTGAAATCAGTAAAAACATATTTTAAAATAAGAGCTTCGAGTCAAGAAGAGAAGATTTCTTAACATATACAACTACTGCCCAGCTGGGCATGGCTCAGAGGTTGAGCGTCGACCTAGGATCCAGGCGATCAGGGTTCGATTCCCGGTCAGGGCACATGCCCAGGTTGCAGGCTTGATCAATGACTCTCTCATCATTGATGTTTCTATCTCTCTCTCTCCCTCTCCTTTCCTCTTCCTGAAGTCAATAAAGATATATTAAAAAACAAACAACAAAAAAACCATATACAACTACTTAGAATGTTAGGCATACAATTAGAAAAATAAGTCTATTGTAAACAGTGTTCAAGCTCTTCAGTGCAAGGCCAGGCACCTAACATAAAGTTAACTCATTTCATTCTCAAAATGCCCTATAACGCTGGTGCTGTCATCAAACAACTTGCCCGAGACCTCACAGCTAGTAAGTAGAATTGTTGAGAGGGGAGCCCCACTCACTAGACTTAGAGACTGAAGGCTCTATCATGCCCTTCTCCTTAGCTGGAGGGTTTGGAAGAGACTCAAGAAGGACAGATCTTCCAGACAGATGGGCTTGTGAGTTATGCTAAAAAATCTAAACATACCCAAACAGTCAGTAGGGGGCCAAAGAACATTTTTGACCAGAGGAACCACGTTATCAAAATTTACCTTAAGAAGATGAACCTGGTAGCACCAAGGAGGAGGGAGGAGAACTGGGCAGCAGGGGGAACACAGATAGTTGGTCAAGGCTTATAGCAGCTTTGCGACAATGGGATAGTGGCATACGATGAATGACCCATGCTTATGGAGCTTGACACTGTGCTTTCATCCCCACATCAACCCAGAAAGGGAGCCACTGCCATCCCTCATTAACAGTTGGATAAAATAGAGGTGAGCATTGAAATTGGTAAAAATACCTTGTTAAACATATTTAACAATTCATTGTAAGAAATTAATAGTGATGACTACTTTGTGTTTTTAAGATGGTGGAATGGAAAATAGCAAGGAAGATAGAGTATTTAATGAGGAGAGTGTCTGAGGCAATTTGTGCCTCATGAAGATAATTGAGATAAAGAATACATTTAGAACTTGTTAGAAAAATGATCATCTGCGTGTGAATATGGGAAATAAGTATTAATGAAGGAAGGAATAGAGACGTTCATCCTCATGCAGTGAACACATATTGCACACAGCTCTGTGGGCAGCCCACTTCTAGGCACCGACACTCCAGAGAATAGGCAGAAAGTGTCTGTCACGAGGATTCCTTGACTGAATGGACATGTGTTTGTACAGTAGCTGTGGTTATCTGGGGCAGTGCCAAGGCCCACTGCAGAGCTTCTCTCTGGACGAAGGTGGGGCATGTGAACCAGGAATAGATTCCACTGGTCACGGGGAGAGAAAGTCCTCTTGATGAGAATCCGATTTTACTGTATCTGATTTTAGTGCCTTAGCAACTGATGTAGCTGACATATGAAACGCGTCTTCTTCCCATGGGATAGACAGGAAGGGCTGCAAAGAATTGAGTTTAACAAATAGACACAACTGAACACTGGAAGGCGAGAGGAGGGGGGGCAGGCAGCTGCTGGGCGGGGCCCCGGGGAAGACCCAAGCACAGAGTGGGCGCAGGTGAGCAGACGTGGATCCTGGCTCCAACCTCTCCTCTGTGCTGAGCAACCTCAGACAGGTCAGTTGCCCTCTCTGAGCCTGAGCTTCCTCATCTGCAAAACTCACATGTGATAAGAGACATTATCAGCCCTTTCTAGAAGTTCTCTGATGATCAATAATAGGAGTCCAAACACTGATCGGAGGCTCCTCAAGTATGCTTCTTATTTCTCCCACTGTGGGTTAAGCCCTTGGTCGGGGTGTCCCCGGTCTTTTTTATCTTTGTATTACCTAGCATTGCACTAGGACCATGGCCAGCTCTTAGCAAATATTCCTGAACTGAAGTCAATGAAGTGAAATTGGATTGGATTGACAGTCTGACACAATACAATTAGAACACAATAGAAGACACCATCTTATTAAAAAGGCCTTTCTTGGCTTCTATAGAAATATCGTAGAAATTCACACAAGGTGAAGATTCAACAAGCATTTATTGGGACTCACACTTACTGAATACCTGCTTGTGCCCAATACGGTGCTGGCCCTTCTCCCAAACATGATCTCATTAACTCCTAACAACAGGCTGAGGAACAGTATCATTGTCTGCATTTTACAGAGGAGAACCCGGGGGTTCAGGAAAGCAAAGTAGCCTGCCTTAGGTGACCCAGTGGAAGCCTCTGGGGCAGGGTAAGAAGCCAGCTCTCTCTGTTCCCATAGCCCTCCCCTCTATCTCAGCCAGCCCCAGGCTGGGGGCGGGGGCACCTCCACTTGCTTGCACTTGACATCTCTTGTATTTTCTCTGCCACACTGGCTGAGCTGCACTCACCATGGCAGTTTTCAATTATAGCCTGCAAGCCTGTACTTTGAAAAACATAATTCATTCTCCCAGCCAGATCAAATAGAAAACACAATTGTGCGTTTAAATACTAATTAACCTTTCACAGCTGTACGCTTCTCTCTCTTTCTCTCTCTCTCAAAGCAAAAACCTTCAACATGTAGGACAGTTCTTGCCACAGTTACTGTCTTCGCCTCCACCGCTTGGAGGCCTGCAGCCTACGGCTGCACCGACCTCTGTACCCTGGTTAAGGTCTTTTAGGAAGGGGAGGTGGCGATGGATGTGGTCACCAACGTGCTCTTCTCTCTGCATCGAGGATTCTAAGCCGCTTAGACTCCACACTTAGTAATGCTCAATGCATCTAACATTTGGCTTTTCTCTCAATAAAAGAAGAGAGTCATCTTTAAAGTTTTCTCCCATCCCAGTGTTTCCTGATAGAGTGAATTTTGTCTCTTCCCTCAGTGCCTAGCACTGGGCTTTACAGAGCATGTGCGTGCATGTGGGTGATTTAGACAGGGCCCAGTAGGTGGAGCTAGAGAGCAGGCACGTGTGGCTGGTGACATGCAGGTGCCCTGACGGAGGCTGATACCTGGGCATGGGCCACCCCGCCAGGAATCGTGCTGTTGACTTCCACCTTCAGAATGCAGGTCACGGCTATGATCTGGGTTTGGGGTGGAGGGAGATGAATTCCTGTAAAGTAACTCTCCCAATCCTGAAAGATTAAGGCTAGACTGGAGTTTGCTCCTTAAACTAAGATCTGGGAAGAGTCCATGGGAAGGAAAATCAGTAAAAGAGACAAAGATACTTCCACAGTGTCACATAATCTTACGTAAAGGCTCAGTCTTGGGTGTGAGTCCTGGTTTCTCTCTCTCTCTTTTGTGAGTCAGGATCCAAATCATGTAGAGATGTTAAGATTGGATGTTTGTTAACTCTTACATTCTTATTTTTCAAATTTTCATTTTTAGAACAGTTTTAGATTTAAAGAAAAATTGGGAATATATCACAGAGTATGTTCTATATGTATATAATTCCCCTATTACTAACATCTGACATGGCACGTTGCTTACAATCAATGAACTGGTATTGACACTTATTGTCAACTAAAGTCCACAGTTTATTCAGGTTTGCTGAGTTTCTGCCTAATGTTTTTCTGTTCGAGGATCTGCTCAAGGTACCACATTGCTTTTAGTCGTCACGTCCCCTGCAGCTCCTCCTGGCTGTTCCTCAGGCTTCCCCTGGTTTTGATGACTTTGACATTTAGGAGGATGTTTTGTAGGATGTGCCACTATTGGGATTTGTCTGATGTTTTTCTCATGATTAAACCAGGATTGTGAGCTTTGTGGAAGAAGAGTTAAATGCCCTTTTCGTCACCTGTCAAGGGGACATGAAGTCAACATGATTTATGACTGCTGGTGCTTAACCTTGACCACCTGGCTGAGGTCAAGCTGGTCAGGTTTCCCCACGGTGACGCTGCGTTTTGTTCCCTTTTCCACTCTGTTCTCTTTGGGAGGAAGTCAGCCGGCACCCGGGGGGGGGGGCGGTGAGTTATGCGTTTCTGTCTTCGGTGGTGGAGTGTCTATATAAGTCATTTGAAAAAATAGTCTGCCCCCACTTATTAATTTATTTACTTCTTAATATGAACATAAACTCATGGATATTTATTTTATCCTTTGAATTTTAACCCAGCACTACTCAATTTTCTTGCTCAAATTGTCCCAGCTTTGGCCATTGAGAATTTTTTCCAGTGGCTCCTCTGCTCCTGTGATACTCGCTGTCGCAGGGGGAGCTGTATTCCATTTGTCTTTGACCATTTAGGTCCCCTCCCCCCTTTCCCTCCCTTCTTTCCTGCCCTCCTTCTTTCCTGCCTTTCTCGTTGCTCTCCTTCCTTTTTTTTCAGTTTTATGCTAGGACACCGGAGATGACCAAGCGAGTCCCTGCCTTCAAGGTGTTCCCAGGTGAGGGGACAGGCAACTGGGGTATAAATTCAACACAAGGTAGCGAACTGCACAGGGGGGAAGCACAGGGCGCTACGGGAGCCCGGGGGGGACCCGCACCAGGCTGCGGGCCGCGGGGCCGCTGGCTCGGCCCAAGTCAAAGGAGCAACGTGAACCTGCTGAGTGAGCGGCCGAGGGCCAGGCTGCAAACAGCGGCCAGGTTCTGGACAGAAAAAGATGTCTGTGCAAAGAAGCCAAGATGATAGCTGTCTTGGTGCACTGGGGATCCAGCAAGTAGCTAGTGGCTGGAGAATAAATGGACAAGAAGAATGGTATGTTAGAGTTCTCCAGAGAAACACAATCAATGGGTGTGTGTGTGTGTGTGTGTGTGATATACAGCTGGTAAGTCCAAGAGCTGGAGGGCAGACTGGTAGGCTGGGGACCCACGGAAGAGTTACTGCTTCAATTTCATCCCCAATGCAGCTGCCAGAAGAATTCCTTCTTCCTTGCGGGAGGTTGATCTTTTCACACTTCTTGTCAGCTAGTTAGTCCAGGCCCACGCACATTATGGCAGGTAATCTGCTTTACTCAAAGTCTTCTGATTGAAATGTTAATCTCATCTAAAAACAGCCTTCACAAAAACATCTGGAATAATGCTTGACCAAATATCTGGGTGCCGTATCCTAGCTGCGTTGATACATAGAGTAAGCTCTGCAGGTGGGGAGAGGGGAGATGGTGCCAGCAGACCAGCAGGGTTCGAGGATCTGGCTCAGTGTTGCCCCAGCAGGCATGGAGGATCTCCTGGGCAGAGGCAGGGAGGCGGGGGACCTGCGTTACTCTGGAAGCAGCAGAGAGGGTAGGCTGGAGCTGTCTGGGGCAGAGGAGGCGGGTGCAGGAGTGGGGTCCTGAATCTGGGACCTCAACAAGGTCTTTTCACCTCTCCGGTCCCTGTTGTGAAGTTATTGCCTCTGTCCTGTGAGTGCCTGAAACCATTCGAGTCCTGCTCTGCTAGGACAGAGATGTGACTTTGAATAAATCACCAATGCTGCCCAGTGGCTGGTCAGCCTGCTGGGGTTCCCTGTCTCGCCTCTCCTGGGGGCCCCACCACAGTGCCCTCCTTGTCCCCTGCCCTTGAGCAGGCTCCCTCCGGGCCCACCTGCCAGCTAACTACAGGGCGCCGGGCCCAGATTCCTCCCCGCTGCTCGCCTTTGGGGTGACCCTGCGTGGGCTCTCAGGCCAGAGGGAGCGGGTGCTGCTGGCTCTTTCCTCCTCATCTGCTGCTGCTGCGCCTCGGGAATCTAAGGAACAGGCTCGGGGTGCCCGCCCTCACCTCTCTGCATCGCAGGGAAAAGCATGATGCCAAGACCAGCCGCTCCCGGTCCCACTTTGTCCTGAAACTGCCTTGGAGTCGGGCTGGGAGTCAGACCAGCCCCCTGGCCAGGGGCCTGATCCCACGTCTCCCCCGCCAGCCCCGCGTCAGTTTGCTGCGAGGAAGAGGGATTAGCAGCAGCAGATTTACTTGGTAATTTTTAAAGGATTGTTTAACCTCCTGCTTTACGTTTACTTGTTCTCCCCTTCCGGGCCTTGAGTCTCTGCCCAGGATGCCTGGGTCCACCAAATGACCCCAGGAAGACAGAGGCTAATGTGTCCCATGACGACCTTCGCTCACCTTCTGCCTTCGCTCACCTTCTACCCTCCACAGGGGCCTTCGCTGGTGATGAGATGGGACTTTTCAGTTCATTGAAAACAATAATTTGGAAGACAACTTATAATGGTTAAAATGTCTTCTCCCCAATGACCCCACTTTCATCGACCCTCGCAGTTCATTCTTTGTCACCATAGCAACCCACACCCTGGGAGTGATCAACATCGGGCAGGGTTGGGGCTGACGAGGCAGCCACGTGGGAGCCATGGGCCCTCTGTGGGCTGCTTTGGCAATCTCATGAGCGTGTGTTCCGCTTGTGACATCAGAGCCTTCTCATTAGCCCTGGGGCGCTCCTGACACCTGGGCACCAAGGATATCTTCTGTAAAATCTTGTAGCTACAGATGGGACAAATACTAAAATCATGTAGCATCTACAGATCAATAGGGGAAGATTGGGCATGCATGTTCTAAGGGTCTAGTAAGTGTATAGTAGGGATTGCAAGCTCCACATTGGACCCTTAGCTAGGGAATAAGAATTATCATAGTGGGAAGACCAAATGGAAGTGTCTAAAATGCCCCCTCTCCACCAGCCGATACAATAAATAACAAACAGTAATAATCCCTGGCTGTGGGGAATGGAAAATCCTTCCACATCCATCAAGTGTTTGGGGAACACACACACACGTGCACACACACACACCAGGCACACACACAGGCACATGCACAGGAGTACAGACCACAACGGCCGAGTTGAGTAGTTAAGGTAAAACAAAGACACCTTGACCCACGAAGCTGAAAATATTTACTTCTGGCCCTTTCCAGGAAAAGTTTGCCGGCACTTAACTAGTTCATTTCTCCAGAAGCTGTTGAATCTGCTCGTTTCCGGAGGTAAAATTGAGTAGAGCTGTTGAGCTGGGAATGAGGATTCCCCTGAAATGATTGAAATTGTGTTTTTTTCCCCCAGAGAGAACCTGAGACAGGTGATTAGTCTTGTTTCCTTTAATTCAGTTCCTTTTTCTATTTCTTCTTATTGAACCCGGAGTGAGCAGCTGGGCCTCACCAGGCAGATGTCTGCACAGACATTCCACTGAGCTGAACTTTCAGTTTCCTAGGGATTTGACACAGCTATAGTGGTGATTAAAATTATATAACATAAAAAAACCTTGAAAATTTAGCTCTAGAGGAAAGAGAAAGCTGGAGATCCAGGAAGCTATACCTGAGAATTATAACTGGGGAAAAACAAAGAATTTGGTTGGTGACCTCCTCATGGCTTGAATGTACCCGGAAGGTGTAGGCTCGTCAAGCCAATGCTAAGTGTCGGGCGGAAATGCCCAGCTCAAGATTTCGCAAATAGTAGATGTTGTGGGATGAAGTGTGCCCCATAGCTTGATGCCCTAACCTCTAGCCTGCTGAGCAACAGAAGATTTCCAGGGAGACCTGAAGGGCACGCCGTTGTTGCCTGCCTAAGGGACCTTTCAGATTTCCCCCCTGATGTCCACTCCCCACCAAGAGATTTTTAAATGCCATATACCCCGTATTGGTTTATATACTGAATGTATATCTGTGCTTTATCTACAAAAAGAGCAACATATTTTCTTCCTCCGAGAACCTATCCCCCCGGCCCTCACACTCCACGTTGAGAATACGTGGGCTAGAAGATCTCAATACTGTATGTCTGTGTGACGATGCTCACTCTGGGCGACCTTTTGTGTCAGAATAGGTGTATTTAATAAGATGGGAGGCTCTTGCTGACTAGACAAGCTGGGTCCTGGCGTGTGGACAGAAGCCACTGCTCTCCTGGAAGTAGGTGATTTTGATTTGCCAGGGGTGTGTGTGTGTGTGTGTGTGTGTGTGTGTCTCATTGGCTCTTCCCATCAACAACACTACATGGTGAATATGGACATTTCCTTTACACAGATAAGCTGAGGTCAAATTGTCTGTGTCCAAGGTCACTCATCCAATGAAGTATAAAGCCATAATTTGAACCCAAATTTGTGTCACTCCAAGTAGCTCTTGAGCATCCCACAGCATGTGGGAAATTATTCCATCTTGCAGGGCTTTGGTGATTTTGTTTGCAAAGTAAAGCTGAGAATGAAGGCCATGGCCCAGCCATCAAGCAAGATCATGCATCTGTAGCAACCCTGTCTGGGAAAGCAGGTTCCCAACAGTTCCCTTAGTGACCCTGTGCCTTGGTGCCTTGGCCACAGCTGAGTATCCAGAGGGATCACCTGAACCAAACTGAGGCCCTCATGTTCCCTGGCTAAGGAACTTGAACCTTGCAGAGAATAAGCCAGCCCTAAGGATGTCTCAGCTGGGTCCCTCCAAGGGCAGGGCTCAGAAGGAGCCAGGACAGCTGCGGGGTCCCAGCTGGTGTCTTCCCGCCTGCTCTCAGGCCCTTCCTTCTGCTCCGCCTTGCAGGGAACGGCGCTTCCTGTTGCCCAGGGTGTTTTCAGCAGTGGCTTTGTCTCTCGTGAGAGTCGTTTTAGCGCCAGTTAAGAGTACCCCTGCCCTGGCCGGTTTCGCTCAGTGGTTAGAGCATCACCCCTCAGACTGAAGAGTCCCAGGCTTGATTCTGGCCAAGGGCATGGGCCTCGGTTGCAGACTTGGTCTCTGGCACTGGTCAGGCGCGTGCGGGAGGCAGCTGATCGATGTGTCTCTGTCACATGGATGTTTCTCTCTCTCCCCTCCCCACTCTCTCTGAAAATCAATGGAAAAAATATCTTCGGGGGAGGATTAAAAAAAAAAAAGAGAGAAACCTGCTCACCTTGTTGCCCAGAGTCTGATGGGACAGCCTGCCCCGTGGTCCCAGCTTCTCTCCAGGGGCCGCACTGGGAATTTAAGCAGCAGCACCCCTCCCGGGGTCCCCCCGCCTGCCGAGAGGGGGCTTCCTGCTCTTGCTCAGCAGGCAGCCGTGCCGGCTCCGTCTGGCTTCTCAGCCCTTCCCCAGCTAGTACAGCCACTTCCCTTTTAAACACTAAAGGTTAGCTACTTTTCCACTGCTGCTTACGGCCAGTACCCGGGTGCCATGGCCATGTGTGGGCTTCATCGTCACCATGGCGGGTAGATTGCTCCTGTCCGTCACAGCCTGCCCTCCTTCCTCCAGGTTTCATTGTGTGTGTGTCAAAAACTGAAGGAAGGCTGGACATAGAAAGTCACCATGAGGCCTGGCTCTCGGGGGAAGTAGGCAGGCTGTTTCCAAAAGGAGAGGGAAGGAGACAAATGTTCAGGACCTAACATTGGACAACCTTTGGACCTGATGCAAATGAGAGAGGAAGGCCCCACTGAAGACTAAAGAAGGGGGGAAAATTCTTAGGGGTTCCCACAGAGATCAGAATCCTGATGTCAAGGGAGGCCGGTCCCATTGCTGTCTCCAGATCCAGGAGCATTTTACAAGGGGAGAGGTGGGACCCAGGAAACCTCCTCTCCCAAGGTTTATAGCTTTCCCTTCACTTCAAGGGCCGCAGTGCTGGGGGTGCCTCAAGAGGCAAAGGCTGCAAGGCTCCTTTCCTACACGAGACTGAGGCTTGGGGCTGGGAAACCAACTTAAGGTTCTGGCCAGCGAGGGGCAAAGCAGGACTCCCCGCCTGCCCGGGCACGGGAGCGGGGTCACTGAGTGTCTGGAATGCACCGTTGAGGGAGCTGACTAGAGGAAACCACCCTTTCCTTTCAAACCTCCCTGAGCTGGGAAATATTACTCACTAAGCCTTTACAGAGAATTATTCTGGTAAAATTACATTTCTTTCAGCTACATTGTGAGGATGAATGTTATTCCAGGAGAAAGGGGGCACAAAGGGAGCAATGGGGACTGTGATAAAGGTCAGCTGGGGTGGGACCGGGAGGGGTGGGGCAGGCTGAGAAGAATCAGAATCCCAAGAGAGCGTGAAGGAAGTTGCAGTGGAAAAAAATATAATAAAACAAAGCCAAGCCAAGCCAGGACTCCAATGTCCTGGTCTCTCCAGCCTGACCACTGAGCAGCTAAGGCTTTCTGAGGGTTAGCTCCCTCTCTGTGCCGTGAATTAGAAGATCCCCACTTGCCTGCTTCCCTGGGTGTTGTGAAATCAAGCGGGTTAATGAAAAGCCCCAGGTAAATGCGCAGGGTTGGTTCTCAAGGCATGAAAGGCGGAGCAGGCCGCAGCTTGGTCATGGCGCAGGTAAGAGCCGCCGTTCTCCGCACGCCCCAGCCTGTCCTGCAGGGACCCGGCCTCACTGAGCTGGGCTTGCAAAGGGGGAAGGCGAGAATCAAGCCAAGCCCAGCGGAAGCTTTCTGTCCTTCCCGCCGACCTGCCCACAGCTCTAGGTGTTCTTAGGCAGCCAGGAACCCCGGGTATGGCATGAGCTCTCTGCCCACATCCTGCAGGGAGGAGAGGAGATGTTTGCACAAAAGACAGCTCATGGGGGAAGGGAAATCCATTGGCGGTTGAATGTGGCCCCGTTCGGTCTTGACCTTAACAGGGAAACTGCAAATTCCTGCTCCCACGGGTGTCTTAGACCAAGAGATGCAGCCGCACCTGCGGAGCTCTTACAACGGGTCAAGCCACGCCAAGGCTCATTGACGCACTTTTTCCCACTCATCCTCGTAGCAAACTTTCACATAGGTAGTAGATCATTCATAGTTTATGGATGAAGAAATCAACATAAAGACCATGAATAGATTTAGTGAAACAAGTGATTAATGAGTAGCCGGGCTGGGAGTGGCGCCAAGGACTAGCTGACCTAGAAACGCATGTGCCCGCATGGCCATCACTGTTTGTTATGCGTGTGTAGCTAGGCGGGCGCTGAGCTCGGTGCTTGGCACACACTGTCTCCCTTCCCTCTTAGCACAGCTCATCACAGAGATGCATTATGGTTCCCATTATACTCACGAGAAACTGCAGCTCGTAGAGGAGACATTTCTCAGCCAGTGTCACACGGCCCAGTTTTACTGAGACCACATGCCAAGGTTTAGGTGTTGAGGTGCACTGTCCCTTCTCTAAGGCCGCGGCTTATCTTCCTGTGGGAGGTGGAGAGAAAGTGTGAGGTCCGGTGACTAGCACTTTCAAAGTCAATGTGGTTTTCTCTCTTAGGAAAGAGCAGGGCAGGCACTCAGCCACTCCTGGCTGCGCCCCATTCCACCTTCACTGGGTGAGGGGCCGAGAGAAGTACAGTGTCCTCACTGGGAGTGACCATGACCCAGGGTTTCCCCTTTCCATTCCCGCATGGCAGGGTCACTTGGGGAGAGAAAACCTCCAAGTGTCTGTCCAAAGGCACCTTTCCCTTTCTTATCTGCTCCATATATTGATGGTGTTCTCTTATCAATAATTACAACCTCTCGTCAAACACCCAAGGTAATGACAAAGTTATAAAAACTTGGTGAGGCTCAAGTCTTCTCTACTCCTGGGGCACATGGCTTAGGTTGTAGATTTCCATACACTGGCTGTTATCGCCTTTAAACATATACTTCTGCTCAGCAGAAGCTCCGTACCAATAAAAATGCTCTCTGCCTGTGTTGTCCAAAACCAGCCCCCAGCCCTACGTGACTATTAAGTGCTTGAAGTGTGGCTCATACAACTACGCAAAGAATTTTTCATTCAATATTAATTACATCTAAGCAGCCATGTATGACTAATGGTGACAGTGTTGGACAGCACAGATCCAGATAATTACTGAGAAAATATCAGCCTGGTTACTTATTTTTACACTTACTTTACTATAAACACAAAATGATGTTCGTTTGTTTACCCAGTGGGTTTGACTCTTGGCCTCAGGACTTTGCATTGCGGGGATTCACAGCTGTGTGGTCGCTATGCACAAAGTTAAGCTCAGAAAAGAGGCCATGTGTTTGCTTGTTAGTGTCACACTGTAAACGCTGCTCATGGGGGAAGGGAATTCCGCTTGCCCTTGAATATGGTCCAGTTTGGTCTTGCCCTTAACAGGAAACTGAAAAAGTTTCTCTCCCACGGATGTGTCTTAGATCAAGAGATGTAACAGACTTTATGGAGCTGTTTATGGAGGGTCGTAATTAAAAGATCACACACTCACAAATGCAAACAACAATCTTGCAAGCACCCACGGCCGGCCCTCTGCCCCCCTGCGGCCAGGTGGGAAGGAAAATGCGAAGCCGCCCCGGTTTGTGGCTTCCCTGCCTGGATGGCGCTGGGGTAGGATCTCTGCCTTGCCAGCAAGTCCTGTCTGTTCAATAGTTCTCTGCCCCCTTTCCTTACTGACTGTTGTGCTTGTTATGGCCCTTGTCTTGTTCAAGAAAGGCTCATTCCTTATAATAATGAAATGACCTCACAGGAAACACTGGCAGCGGGAGCCTCCTCCTTGCTAACTGCCAAGCTGGAAACGCCATGGCCACTCCAGCGTTTAAATGCGGACTCCTGGGCCCGGCCTGGAGGCCTGGGGCAGACTGGCCGCAGCAGCCCCCGGAGGCTGCGTTTCCTCGAAGCTCCCGCAGCTCTGAAACACTGACCCAGCCCCCTCCATCAACAAAGGCTCTCAGCAGCAGGGCCGCTCCCGAGGCTGGCTCAGCCATGGGGCTAGACGGTCATCATCGCGGCCCCAGGGGCATCCTCCCACATGCCCCGCGCCTTGCCAGGCATCTAACATAAGCCACTTCCACATAACCCTGGGAGGGAGGTGTTTCCATTCGTGGGAAAAGCGGGGAGCTTAAAGAAATCGAGAAACATTCATTTGACGTCTAGGCAACGGGTATGGATCATGTTCCTGGTCTGTGCCGGGCACTTTGTAGGATGTGGTGGTGAATAAATCATACATCTCTGTTCCTGAAGAGCTTGTGTTCTAAGGAGGGGACAGGCAATAAATGAATAGAGTTAAAGTGTCAGATGGCGAAAGGCCTGGTGGAAACCAACAAGGCAGGTGCGGGATAGAGTGAGGCAGGGCTGCCTGGAGGAGGGAACTCAGGCGTCCTCTCCAGTGTGTTGGCCACGACGGCTCCGGAGGGGGACAGCCAGGCAGTGGGAAAGCAGGAAGAGCCCTGAGGCCAGAAGGCGCTTCGCTCAGAGTCACACAGGTGACCCAGGGCAGCGCCAGGACTCGATCGCTCTTTCTCCCTTTGTTCTTTTGAAAGCATCTCGCTGGCTCACTGTGTTAGCAGTTTTGTAGCTATGTGACATCGGACAATGAGCTTACCCTTTTTTCTCATCAAAAGGGGTTTGGCTATAATGGGAAAAGCCGGTGATATGGCAAGTATAGACTTTTACACACATAGGATTGTTTATTTCTCCAACATCGGGAGATGGGCATTATACCCACTTTACAGATAGGAAAACTGAGGCATCCAAACCGGCTCTCCTAAATTTCCCTAGCTGCTATGAGGCAGAGGCTGGATTTGAATGCAAACTTGTTGAGCTGCACCTACTACAATGACTTATCCCCACTGTGACATTCTTTGCTGCTGCCATTTAAGGCCCATGGTTGGCAGAGTCCAGGGGAGACAGCTCTGGGTGTTGTGAGCTGTGAGCTGCATGTTAGTGGCTGAATTAGGTTTTAATACGCTAAGAGGTCCCAACCTCCATTGAGTGAGAAGTTGGCAGAATTCACCATAACAGGTGCCCTTTTAATATTGGCTTCCAATGGAAAAAAGAAAGTCTTTCACTGAGGCACACAACAGCTGACACATTAGAACATCTCAGCTCCAAATTGCAGACTTATTAAAGCCATTAGAATAATTATAATTGAGGACTTACTTAACAGCCCATAATGACTTTTTAGACAGCCCTCGCTGAGCGCCTTCTCCCGTCTCTGTCATCTCCCCCCCTCCCGAAGCGGTCCTCCGAGATGCGCTGCGAGCTTTCGTTCCTTTAGCAGCATCCCCAGAGCCCGTGTCTGTGAGCACGACTGGAAAATCACAGAAGGAAAAGCGTGGGCCTCTCCAGGTTGCTTGCCTTGCTTTGGTCATATCTTGCATTTCCTTAACCTGTGTGTGAGTCTTGTTTAATGAAACTTCCACCTTTGAAACGTCTTGGTCTCCAACACAAGAGGTCAGGCAGGTCAGCATGGGGAGTTCCTCAGAAACACGCACACACACACACACACACACACACACACACACACACACGCTTAAGGAAGAGAGCCCTTGCCTTCCACAAGCTGCATGACCTTGAGGAGAGGATTACAGATTTAGTGCTCAGCTTTTTACAGGACTCCCAAATGGCTTAGTCCCTTCCTCCCTGACACTGCTCCTGGCATACGGTGGGTGCTCACGTAATGACAGGTACTCCTTCATTCTCCCTTCGCTATGAAGTGAAAGATCCTTTCAAAAGATGAACAATTTAACTATGCTATGAATTTGGGGTTTTATGTAAGAGTGAACCTCAACTGAATAGAGGGCTTTAATCATTCATTCACTCATTCATTCATTCATGGACTTGCTACTATATCAGGCACTATGAAAGCTTTAAGAAGAAGATGTGGTCCTAGCCAGGCGGCTCAGTTGGTTGGAGTGTCATCCCGAACACCAAAGCGTTGCAGGTTCAATTCCCGGTCAGGGCACATTCCTAGGCTTTGGGTTTGATCCCCAGTCCGAGCCAGTATAGGAGGCAATCAACCAATTTTTTTCTCTCTTTCTCTCCCTCTCTCTCCCTCCTTTCCTCTCTCTCTAAAATCAATAAAAGCATATCCTAGGGTGAGGATTTAAAAAATAATAAGCCTTACCAGTGTTGCTCAGAGGTTGAGCATCCACCCAGGAACCTGGAGGTCATGGCTCTACTCCCGGTCAGGGCACATGCCCAGGTTTCGGGCTCGACCCCCAGCAGGGAGCATGCCGGAGGCAGCTGATCCGTAACTCTCTCTCATCATTGATGTTTCTCTCTCTCTCTCTCTCCCTCTCCCTTCCTCTCTCTAAATTCAATAGAAATATATACATAAAATTTTTTTTAATAATAAATTGTGGATTCTGCCAATAAATAAGTGTACATGGACTTATGTGCACCCTAGAAAACATTAAGAGAGCAATGATGAAGAACCATGTAATTCAAAACATGGGTTTTGTTTTTTTTTAGTGAAACTTGACCAGCTGATTAATTATAAAACAGCAATAGCCAAGACATTCCAGAGGAAGAATCGGTCATGTGACTTTCTAGATCTCCAGGCTTGGTATCAAGCTCTAGGAACCAGGGACTGTGGTGTGGACAGATATGGACACTGGAACTAGATGCAGAGCCCAGGGACACAGCCTCCACCTGTGAGCACCTGTAGCTGGTCGGGGGGAAAGGGTAGATATTCAATGAGTGACTCTGGGATAATTGCTATCCACATAGAAAAATACTTGAACTGGGACCCTTTTGTCACTTCATACATGAAAATCAACTCCAGGAAGCTTGGAGATTTTAAGGGTCAAGGTAAAACTATAGAGATTTTAGATGACATAAGAGAATGGCTTATGGCCTCAAGCTTGGCAAGATTTTCTAAGCAAGACACAAAAAGCACATACAGTAAAGAAAAAAATAGACAAAATTATAGTCATTAAACTTAAGAGCCTCAATTTATCAAAAGAAACCACAGAGAGAATGTAAAGATAAGCCAAAGCTAGGAAGAAATATTTGCACATGTAAAATTGACAATGAGGTAATTTTCAGAATATGCAATAAACTATAAATCAATAAGCACAAGCAACTCAGTAAAATAATGGGCCAAACATATTTTATTCAGTGGAAAAGAAAAACAAGGAATGATCAATATTCAAAAAGAAACTCAACCTCTGTAGTCATCAGGGAGACGTGAAATAAAACTGCAATGAGATGTCATTTCACATCAACCAAATTAGCAAAAATTCAAGCCTGAAAATGAAATGACACAAGGAAGTGGGGCAGTGGAGCCTCCCAAGCAGAGCTGGGGGAAGTGAAATGGAATACAGCCACTGTAAACAGCACTTTGGCATCATTGACGGTATGTGCAAGTCCACCCCAGCAGTTCTGCTTCTGGTAACTACCCTGGAGAATCTTGCAATTACCCAAGAGACCTGTACAGAATTGGCCAGGTCAGCAGGATTTTCAATAGCAAAAGCTGGAAATAGCTGAAATGCCCAGCACAGCAGTAATGGATTTTTTAAAATGTGCACTCTTCAACCAATGGAAAAGTATACAGCAGTGAAAAATGAACGAATTACAGAAAAGTACAAAAGAGTAGCTGAATCTCTCGAATGACATTTTGAGGGGAAATAAACAACTCATAGAGAATATATAGTATGAACCCATTTATATAAAGTTCAAAATCATGTACAAGTAGATAATACAGATAATACTAGATAATACAGAGATACTAATAATAGATAATACAGGGAAACAAACGAGCATGGTAAAACTATTAAGCAAATAAATAAAATGACAAATACAAAATTTTCAATAGGCGCTAAGTCTGAAGGGGGAGGTTGGGAAGAAGTGAGGAGGGACCCCCAGAGGACTGCAAAGGAGGTGGCCTCACCTACTAGGCTTAGTGGTGGACGCTCCGATGTTCATTTTACTGTGGTTCTTTTGATCTGACATATAGCTTATGAAAGGTCTTCTCCCTTCCCCATTGTCATTAAGAGATGAATCATTTTGTTCTACCTGCCTGAAGAAAGCGAGGTCAATGGGAACAGAATTATGGAAGAGACGACGGTGCTCTTTATCGACCTGGGTCTTAAAGGTTGAGTGGATGCTCGGGAAAGAGGCAGAAAGGGGAAGTAAAACCTGCGTTCGGGCAGGTGAAATGGAGTGTGAGAGACCAGCAGGTTCAAGTGGGGCGGCCGGTTAATGAAAGGGAAATTGAGGTCAATGGGCCCAGAATGAAAGCTGTGTGGTAAAGATGTGAAGTTCTTCAAGGTCTAGAAGCCTTACGAGGCTCTTCTGTGGTCAGCGGGGAGCCAGTAAAGAATTCTGTAAGTTGGTAAAATATACATAATATCAAATTCATACCATGTTAACATTTGTACGTGTCCAGGTCAGGGACATTAAGCGCACTCGCGTGTCCTGCAGCCATCACCTCCTTCCATCTCCAGAGCCTCTCACCCTCCCAAGCCAGTGGAGAATGTCTGTCAGGTATGGGATAAGGTCAGATTTTCCTTTTATGGGGAAAAATCATAACCTAAAATCTAGGGACGTGTCTAAAGGCAGGGAGATGAATTTAGGGAGGTGATCTTAAAAGGTCAAATGCGGTTCAGGTGAGGGAAGGTAAAAGAAATGAAGAAGTGGGAGACGCAGTGTGAAAAAGGCCATAGATTTCCAGGTGGCCCTGGAGAAATGCCTGGATCTCCATTGTTAATTGTGTGGGAGTGAAGGGGTGGAGTCCAAGGAGCCCAGGTTTCCAGGTTGGGTACATACTCAGGTCATTTACGAGAACAAGATAAGAGAAAAAGCAGGTTAGTTAGGTGGTTTTGTTTTTTAATCTGCTGTGATCTGTGATATTTGCTCACACTCTATGTGTCCCTTACCCACCCCCACCCCCCCCAAAGTCTTATCTCCACACCCTTGAGGGACGTCAAATCCTATTTCATGGTAACAGTGCACAAAGGAAAGGTTGGGTTTCCTGTAACTTTGCAAAGTTTTGCTAGAGGGAAAGGGAAAGAGTGTATGGCTGAGACCTAATGTTAAGTGTGATTAGAGACTCTCCAGTGAATGAGAGGACAGCCAGACCCCAGGTGGCGCCCACAGCGCAGGGATCTGGTGTCCAATCCTCCAGCCAAGGTAGCTCCCTGGTGTCAATCCTGTTCTGTCCCCGAGTCTTCCTTAAAGCTGAATGGAGCCTCCTGAGGGGCTCCTGCTACCTGGAGGGCCATGGCAGGGACCCCAGCCTGACACCAGACGTCAGCATCACCCAGCCATTGATGGAGCCTGGGCCTGAATTGACAAAGCGACTCTCCGACTTCACACGGGGAGGAAAGGACAGTGTGAAGACCTGGCCCAGCCATCTGGAAGCACCTTCTATGAAATGGCAGAGAAAACACCTTGGGATCTGGAGCAAGAGTGTAGATCAGGGATGGGTAACCCAAGCCCATGAGCCAAATTCCATAGGCCCCGTGTTTCTGCACAGCACATGAGCTGAGGATGGTGTTTACATTGTTATGTGGATAGGGGGAAATATCAAAAGAAGAAAAGTACTTTGTGACTCATGAAATTGTCACATTTCAACGTCCATAACTAAAGTTTGATTGGAACCCAGCCCGCTCACGTTCCTGCATTGTCTGTGATGCTTTTGCTCCATGTGGTGCGAAGGAAACAGTTGAAACAGAGACCACATGGCCCGCAAGGGTAGGAAAGTTACTTTGTCAGGGATGTTTGCCATCCTCTGGTATCGACCTCAAGGGCACAGTGCTTGTGCTTCAGAGGGGAGAGAGCTCTGGGTCAGTGGGAACCTTAGCCTTGTACCTGCCCAGGCCCGGGCAGAGCCCAGGCGTCCGACACCACATTTGAGCCCCTCTTCCCTTCCAGCTTCAAATCCAGGCACTAGGGCAAGGCCTGCACCCCTGGGGATCGGGCTCCATGATGTTACCACTGACCTGCAGAGTGTCATAGGTGCCCATCCTTGTGCCCAGTTCCTAGCTGAGGCCACCAAACCCAGCCCCTTCTCCAGGAATGTCTGAGGGTCCCTCTCAGAATGAATCCATCACCTGCATCCACCTGCTACCTGAACACACTTTCTTCTGTATTCATTTCTCAACAAGCATGTGCTGAACCCACACCCTGTGTTAGGTGGTCAGGATATAATAAATGAGGCAGGAGTGGCCTCTGTCCTCATGGTGTGTGGAGTCTAGAGCATGAGAAACACTAACAAACAAGACCCCAAGTAAGTGTCCAGCTGTAGCAGGAAAGCTGCATAGATGACAGACGGGGACACTGGTCCACGAGGGTCCACGTGGAGGGTCTGGGTGGCACTAGGTCTACAAAGGAAAGAGGACTGTGGTAGGGGAAAGAGAGCAGAATTTGCAAATGTCCTGGGGAACAGAGAGGACAGTGTGTCTGGAGCTGGGGGAGGGGCGGGGCGGGGTCCTGCCACATGCCCACCTCCCCTTCTGCGCCCTCACACACACTCCTCCTAGAACAGGCGAGCAGGCCAGGTCCCACCTGAGCAGAGGAGCTGACTGAATCACCACTTGTCTGCACCACAGTTATATTATCCAACCATAAATGTTCAATTAAGGAGATTGATTGCATGGAAGTAGCCTGAGCTGTAATTTCCTGTGGCTGGTTGGACGGAATCACACGTGTCAAGTAGGCGTGCCCGCCCGAGCTCATCAGAGTGGAGCGTGAGGCACGGCGGTGGGGACATCGGAAGGGCTCAGTATATGTCAGTATAGTTATTTTGACACCATCCTATTTCCACTTGTTATCATTTTTATGTCATGGTCAAGAAATGAAATCATTAAATGAATCACTAAAATTGGGATACCCTTTTTTTTTTTTTTTTTTTACATTTTCACTAATGTTACTGATACATTCTCCTTTCTCTTAAAATTTAAAATCTTCAGTTCATGAGACTTTTTTAAAAAGATGGGACCACACAGGCAGTGCTCACTGCCAGGAGGGGAAGCCCCAGAGAAAGGCATACTCTTCAGTCAGAGGCGAGCGTCAGTCTGGTCTCAGAAGAATTTGCTGTGGCCTCATATCTCCCAGGGTGTCCCCATCTCCCTTCCCTGAAAAAATGTAAATGACAGTCGGAGGTGGAGGATCTGTTACCAGCGTGGGTTCAGAAAGTGCTGAGTCAGCCTGCAGCTGTAACCTGAGCAATTGCCTGGCCTTGATCAGCTCCGATCCACAGTTTGGATCAGAGAATAAAGGCTTCTGCTTTCAGGCCTGGGAGGCCTCTGTCCTGTGATCAGCAGGATCAGCGGGAGTGTCCCCGTGTGAACTCCCATCCCTTCCTCTGTTCCCAGCCTTCTCAACACAGCCCTGGGCTGGCTCTGTGTCTGGGAGGACCTGTCAGGCTGCTTTTGCCTCGGTTTCCCTGATTGGAGAATTGAGGCTGCTCATAAGAGGCCAGGGGGTAGTTGAGAGAGGTTTGTTAGAGTCATTGGCAAAAGAAACAAAAGTTAACCACAATATCTTCTTAAATTTTAAAATGGTTAATAGAACAGGCAAATGGTAGCTTGTATGTCCATCGCATCTCAATTGAATAAATAGATAGACAGATATTTACATAATTTTTCTGAGCCTTTGTATATATTACTCTGTAGTGAGGTGTCCAAGGAAATCTTGAAAGTGGACCTCATGTCCTGCAGTCTGTCCAGGGGACAGAATCAGAACTGCTCACGAGGCCTCATTTTACCCAGCAACCGAGGCCCAGAGAAAGGAACCACACACACACATACGCTCCTGTTTTATTTTTATATTTCTAGACGATTGCTGGAGTTATGTCTGGAGTGGTTTGGCTGGAAGGGGAGGCTGGTTCGTTTCTATCTGAAATGCCAGCTGTGGGCAGCGTGGTGTTACAGCCGAGGGGTGTCAGGATGACAGGTGGCCCTGCCCACAGCAGCCTTCCCTCTGAAAGGGAAGGCTTGCTTCCTGCCCTTGCTTTGGCTGTTTTGCTGTCTCGTGAGCATTAAAGAAGTGTCCACCAAGCTCTACGAGAGGTGAAAAGAAGAGGTTTTTCTTCCCGGTGGAAATCGTGTTCTTTCAAGTGCATGTTAGAGAGAGGGAGAGAAATATCTGTGTTAGCTGGGATTTCGTTATCTTGGGCTTGGGAAGGACCAGGAGCTTTTTCAAAATAACCAAACAGCTTCCCAAGCTTTTGATTTCCAGGGCTTGCGTTGGGCCTCCCTCTAACCAGTCCTTTTCCTAGGTCTTCCGGGGCTCTGTCTCTTGTCCAGCCCGACCCTTTTCCCAGGCCAGGCTGACCCCCTCCAGGGTCACTGTCTCGGCCCCCACTGCACCTGTGCTCACCTGCCCCTCCCGTGGTCTACCCCTTCCCCCAGTGATCTGCAGGGAAGGGAAGGACGGGGTTCCCCGGGGAGTGTGACATCCTGGAGCTGGCAGGCTTTGCTCCCTGGCTTATTATGCTTCATAAAGTCTGATTCCCTTTTCTCTCTTCCTTTATTAATATCCAGCTGCCTACGCTAACAGTTTGGGACTCAGAGAGCCAGGGTTTGCGTTCAAGGCTGCAGGTACAAACAGGACTTCAGAGGATTGGGAAGGAGAGCAATTTAACATAAATAGTTTTTATTTTAAACAACTAGAAACACAGATCCTAGAAGACTTTCAGGGGCTCAGAGGTGGCTGAGACCTCCTTGATGTCCCCACTATGGCTCTCTCACACTGGTTAGGAGGTACAAGAATATTCTAGAACAGAGTTTCCCCAGGAACTGCCAGGGAGCTCTCCTCCCAGATCTCCAGCAACCAACTGCTGGCCTATGGGCGGCAGCTGTAGGCAGCTTTTGGAGGGAGTTTTTGGAGGCCAGGAAAGCCTTTAATTAGGAGAGCCACGGTTACGGTCACCGCAGCCAAGATGGCTCTCCTCTTGCGTTAAACAGCTCTAATTTGGGCACAATAGCTGTTTTATGGGTAACGAGACAGAGGCTTTGTAAACCTTCCCCTTCTAGGAAAAGACAGCTGTGAAGGGACCCTCCCTCTCTGTCCCTGTCATCTACACCACAGAACCACAAGCCCTGGGCCAGGGGACCAGCCAGCAGACTTAAACCAGAGGCTTTTCCTGAAAATGGGGCTTTCTCAAGGGGGGATCACTACTCACCTGAGATCTGTCTTAAAAAATACAGACTCCTGGGCCCTGCAGCCCTAAGGCATCTAAGACCCTGAGAGGAACACAGGGAATGGCCACCCTGTCATGGTTTACAAATTTCTGAGACATGACCATGGATGAGAGGAGGTAAGAGGAGACTTGTGGGTTATCTCTCCCATGCACTAGGCTGGATCTTTTCTAAGCATGACTTGGCAAACAACCACAAATGAGTAAGGGCCATTCTTTCCCATTTTGCAGATGAGAAAACGTGAAGCTCAGAAAACTTCAGTAATTTGCTCAAGGTCACACAGCCAGTAAGGGGCAGAACTGAGATTTGAATCCAAGTCAACCTGGCACCAATTCATTTAGGCTCTAGGATGACTTCCAAATCCAGACACTAGCAGCTTATGGTTGACAAGCTGGACCACACAGGAGGCAGGGCAAGGCTGGGAGATAGTATGATCCTTTTTGTCCCTGCTGAGATGTCCCCAGAGATGGCTCAGGAGAGAGCTGTGGTCTGTGGAGAGAGAGGTGTAACTCTAGACTGCGATACAAACAAAGGAGCTGTCATCGCACTTCTTACCATTTGTTAGAAGCTCACCGAATTCTTGCATCCATTAATAGAGTCTGGCAAGTGGAGGAGGTGGCCAGGATCCCCTGGTAATTTAGCAACAGCTGCAGGATCAACATTCTGCACAGCAGGCCTCATGGAGCCAGACTGAGCCAACATTTGGGGGCTCCGCCTGGTGTTTATCATAAATCAAAGGTGTGGGGCTGCTTTGAGGAGCACTCTGACAGCCTGCAAGCTGCTCTCTCTCCTGAAACCTAGGCCTAGTGGCCACGCAGAACACACAACACACACATCTGTCCCTCTCCTTTTCTTCCCCCCTCCCTTCTTTTCTTCTCTCCCTTTATCCTTAGCTCACGCTTGCACAGGGCACCTACTAAGTGCAAAGAGCTGAGCATACTGAAGTCATAGGAAGAGGCAGGTGCTGAGTGTCTATTGAATGGTGGGTATTGGCCTTGAACATGCACAGACCCAAACCCAGCCGCTTCTCAGGGTTTGACTCACAGCTGGAACTATTGGGAAACTGTTCACAGCAGGACAGCTGGTCTCTTTCTAGAAGTGTGACCAGCTGTGGGAAGCTGATAGGAACTGTGGAGGGAGGATTAGGGGTTAGAGGGGTGTGTGGGGGTGTGTGTGTGTGTGTGTGTGTGTACACTTGGGGATCCTGCACTCATTTCTTCTTTATTTTCCTCTGTAAACTCTTGGGAACTTTTGTCACACAGCCCAATTGTCAATAATAAGCATTTGTTGAGTGTCTACTTTGTGCCCGACATTGATAAGCTATTTCATCAAATTCTCATTTAAAAAAAACTGAAATAGATGTCCTTATTCTCAGTTTGATAAATAGGAAAATCAAAGGTTGCATTTCTTGCCTAAAGACATTAAGATAAGATGATAAGAAAAGCCAGGAACCCTCCAACAAGTCTATACCAAGGACCTACTATAAGACAGACACATGGATCCAAGCCCAGGAAGTCATTTTATTCCTATTCTACATAACTGCCTTTTTAATTCCATGAGGACACTAATCAGGACTTAGATCATATCATGTACTAAGAGGCAGAGCTCCCTGATATTTGTTTACTTGTGCACTCACTTATTTATAAAAGCATTTATTCATCCTTTCATTTATTTATTCATCCAACAAATATTTATTGAGTGTTTGCTATTTACAGGTATGGTGCCTTTTACTAGGAATTCACTGGTGACCAGAAAGAGACATGGTCCTGGCTTATAGAGCTGTCCCTCTAGAGGAGGTGATAGACATTAATTATTAACCACACTCCTGGGGTTCAGTTGCCAATTGAGAGCTGTTCAGAAAGGAAGGAGCTGGTTTCTTAGGTAGAGCCTGATGCCAGGGGACCCGACTGCCTGACCCGGGGAAGTGAGGTTCACCTGGTCTCCAAGGTGAGGAAGAGCGAACTGGAGGAGCGGGAGGAAGAGTTTCTGGTCTACCGGCAGCAGCGGGTGCAAAGGACCAGAGCTGAGGGGAAAGGCTCAGAAGGTCACATCTAAGACATCCCCGCCTACATCCCAACCTCCTCCTGACCCAGCATTCTCCCCCAAACCTGGCCCATCTCATTCAGTGAGAACCCCCAGCCCCAGGCTACAAGCCTGGGGACATCTCAGAGTCCTTCTGCCCTCATACCCGGTTCTGTCAATTACCAAAGTCTCTCAACGTTATCCCCTAAAAATCTATCATCTTTTCTCAGTTTTTCTGCCAAGGCTCTGATTGAGATTTTACTTTTCCATTGGAATCACTGAAATGACATCGCTCAGTCCCTTAACCAGAATTTATTGTGGGCCTATAGGTGGCGGGCACTGACCTTAGCCCTGCAATGAACAACTCAGGCATAAGCCCTGCTCTCATTAGAGAGTTGAGCAAGAAGCACGTTTCCATTGGCCTTTTGACTGCCCCCTGCCTCCAGCCTCATTTCTTTGTAGCCACACTCCACGCTGAGCTCAGGGCCTATGTACAGTGCAGATCTGGCAATGTCCACCCCCACTTAAAGGGTGTCCATTATCTATAGAATAAAGTCCAGTTAGCTTAAGATAGCACTCCCGACGCCTACGACCTAACCCCCACCTGTTATGTCTGTCACGGCCACACCCAGGCTCATGTAGATACAGGTACCCATGTGTGTATCTTAAAGAGTTAAAATATTTAAGGGAACAGCTTAAGGACTATTCACCCTTGGGCACCATTTAGTACCTTTCTCATCTTTACTTGCTTTTTATTTAGTCATGTGGCATGCCATGAGATGCATTAGAGTTTGGAAGGAATAAAAAGTTAAATCATATGCTATGTCAACACAGACCAGTGGAGGCTGCACTCTGAGGAGTGTTTTGTAATGTTTCCCTGCTTTGTAGCTGGAGGCAGATTTAACCCTCCCTCTGCCTTAAAGGACTGTGGCTATCCAATTCCTTACAGCTGACATGATCTGGAGCTGTGTCCCCTGCCAGCTCTAACAGCCCTAATGAAACTCTTTATCTTTGTCTGCTCTGGGCTAATCTCAGGAAAGGCCTGAGGTCACCTTTTCAAGCATCTAGAATAGCTCTCAGTAGCTGTTCCCCTTCAAATTCAGGAACAAATATTAAAGGGCTTTATAAGTGTTCCTGTAACTGTTCTATGACTTTAATTTTCAAATCTTTAAAAAGAGAATGCCAAATTGATTTTTATTTACCGATTTTGGGTCTTTGAAAAAAATACATGCATGCATACTTGTAAAATTTTAACTTAGCCTCTGCCAAAAAGGAGGCAGAGTGTACTAATGCATGGAGAAAACACATATTGGAACTGGACAGATCTGGATTCAAGTCCTAGCTCTGCAGCCTTGGATGAGTTACCCAACCTCTCTGAGCAATATTACTCACAGAGAAAGCAAGAATCATCATATCCATCCATGAGGAATGGTTTGCAGGTGGAAGGAGACCTAGCTCACTTGTGGAAGAACTGATTCAAGGCCAGTGGAAGTACAAATCGTTCTGTCCTGTAGAACTGATGGGCTCATTCCACCACTGGCTAGAGCTAGCGACCATGTGGTATGTGTGCTCCAGCTTCCAAATCTGCACCCACAAAGCTCTTCCCCCTGGGCCTAAGGGTAGTCTCAGAATTCTTTCTATGCAGCTTTAATCAACCACTTTGGGTTTTCCATAAGATGAAGCATATCACCCTGTTGACCCGTGGCTCTCATCGGCTCAAAGACTGGGCATAACGGAAGCTAAGGAGTGGACCCAGGGAAGCAGACATTGGCCCTTCCTCGGTTTTTTTTCCACCGTCCATTTCTAAGACCATAGACTCGCCGAGGATCAGACCTGGACCAGACGCTTATCCAGCCTCTCTTTCTGCGGGTAAGACAATTAAAGAGAGAAGCAGCAAGGTATTCTAGCAAGCCATTGGCTTTTTCTATCACTTATTAGCCAAGCAACCCATTAAACTACCCATTAAACTAGGCAACCAAAGGTTTCCAGGCTGTTCTCTAAAGCTCTGGCAACAGGAGAAGCTCAGAGCCTAAAGGAGAAAGAAGCCTGAGACCAGTCTTGGCTTGTTCTGTGGGACCCAGGTCAAGCATTGCTCCTGGTTCTGGGAAAGTCTGACTAAGGCCAAGGTTGACATCATCTCCCAGCCCAAGAAAAACACCACCGTTGGAGTCAAAACTGTCAGGAATTTTTGCTCTGCCACTAAGATCTCGAGTAACCCTAGACATTTTACCTCATCTTTAAGGGCCTCCTTCACCTACTAAAGGGACTGGTGTCTCCTAACTCATTGGGAGCTCAGACCATCTCATGCTATTATGATGTGAAAGCTACAGGGACTCTAGCCTGGAGTCATGTTCTGTTTGTGTGACATTCTGGGATAGGGGTGGGACAGGTCTACAGGATTCATCTGCCATTGATAGTTGGAGCTGAGTGAAATCCCATTAAAATCACTGTGCTAGGTAGATTTAAAGGGGGAAAAGCACCTAGAGGGAGTCCCAAGCTAGGGAGGGAGGAGGGCCGAGGGCAGCTAGGGCAAGTAGCTGTAACAAGACCTCCACGCTGTTGGTTATTGTGAGATCTGACTGGAGGCGGGGATTGGATGACTGAGTGCCTTCAGTGATGGGCAGGGCTGTCTGTGACCTGGTCCCCTCTTGCTTCTCCATCTCTTGGCCACCTTCCTCCGATGCACACTCTGCCCTGTCATATTTGGATCCACTTGCTGCTCTTCAATGTGACTGGTGCTCACCTCTGGATGCAGGAGCACCTCCCAAACCACTGTGCCTGGTGCGTTCCACTCTGCTCAGTGCTGGGAGGAATTTCTGTGGATCCCCGAGTACAGGGTTGCCTGAAGCTGTGACGGGGAAGCCCCTTCTCGACAGCATCCTGCAGAGATTGGACCATCCGCGGCCTGGCTTGCTGTCTTCGGGGCTTCGGTCCTTTCTTGGGGAGCCCCTAAGAGCCCTTGAGAGCCAGAAATTGTGTCATATTGATTTGTCCATCTGGGTTGCTGCCCAAACAGGGCACGGGGATAAACTGTGGGGAGGCTAATTTAGTCTGGTGAGGAGCCAGGAAACAGCAGGCCCAACTCCAGAAGACCTACTGCTGTTAGAAGACGAGGTCATCTCATTCAAAATTGCCCATGGCAATCTGATCCTTATTAAAGAGGAATGTAAAATCGGAATGTGGACGTTGCTGCTCTCCATAAAGGATCTCATAAGAATGATTACAGGGCGAGTTCGCTGTCGCTCTTAAATAAAGGAGTCATTAAAGTCCCTCAGTCACCCCAGGAATATTAAGGAAGACTCGCTGGGGACTACTAGGGCTGAGGACCTTGGAAGATGTGGAAAGACTCATGGATTTACTCCTTTCTTATTACTCAGCCCCACATGTTTAATATCAAAGCCCGGCACTCAAGGAAATGGGAAAATGCTTAACCTTCAAAAGTAAGAACACAAACCCGATTGCCCTCAGCTTGCTCAGAGTGGACCCACAGACTCTTCCTAAGAAGGGCCCGCCATGCCCAGGGCCTCAACAGCCCTGACTGAGGCCAGGTGGCATTCTGACATCCCCGCACCCAGCCTGGTGTCCATGCAGCTAAAGTGAGTCTAGGGCGCAAAAAGCAGCTTCCCCCTGCCCAGCCCAAGCTGAGCTTTCCCAGGTCACATGACCAGTTTCCCAGTTCCAACTTAAGCCACCTGTTGGGACTGGTGCGCTAGCCAGACCTCGAGCCCCTTGCTTGACTCATTCCCGCCATAGTCCCCCTGCTGTTTTCCGCACACTGTAACTCACACTGGTCCTTGTCCAGCCCTCTGGACCCCCATGGGTGTGTCCAGACCCTTTCTCCCAAGTGGGATAAATGTGTGGCTTGATTGGCATGGTGTCTCCAGGCCTCTCAGGCTGGCCTCTTTGGGATAGACTCCAGCTCATCAGCGTATCTCTGGGTGCTCCAGCTGAGCTCAGAACTGAGCCCTGGTCTGGACATCACACACTCTTCCTCTGAGGCCACCCACAGGGCATGAGGGTCTGGAAGGTGCTTCATAGGATGGTGCCTCCCCAAACTCCCTGTGGACTCAGATCTAAGACTTTTCATCACTGGACAGAGCCTAATGAAGCCTCTGACCTCTGGCCTTGGTGAGAGCAAGAATTTAGGCAGGCCAAACCCCAAAGAAACTCAGCTCTGTCAGCGAGAGGGTCCTGAAGTCCTACAGCGTGAGCAACAGAAGATCCCTCTTGTTTTCTGAGGACATGTGCCAAGGACTTGGGAACAAGGTAAAAACAGGCTGTTCTCACCAGCCCTTGCTCTCAGCTAGAAAGAGACAGCAACTATCTGCCAAGTTTACTGTCTGCCCTCTTAGCTAACTTGGAGCTCCTGCATATGGGCTGCCTAAGTTTTAAAAATGGGCAGACAATAAAACAGCTCCCGATATAGCAGCCCAAGACCTCCCTCCCCACGTGGCCCCAACTCCTGTTATCTCTACACACACACACCATAACCTTAAGCAATAGGCCCTGGGGGTACAGAGTTTGGCAACAAAGTACTGATACATGCTACAACATGGATAAACCTCGGTAAAACATGCTAAGTGAAGGAAGCCAGACACAAAAGACCATGTATTTATTGCATGATGCCTTTTATCTGAAATGTCCAGAAAGGGAAAGTCTACAGAGACAGAAGGTAAACTAGGGACCACCTAGGGTGGAGGTAAGAGTGGGGTGTGACTGCTAATTGACATGAAGTTTCTTTTGGGCGTGATGGAAATGTTCTAAAATTAGACTGGGCTGATGGTGGCACAACTCTGTAAGTATGCTTCAAAAAGACCACTGAATTGTGCACTTGAAATGGATGAATTTCATGGCGTGCAACTTAAGAAACTATTTTAAAAATACAATTGGCCCTGAACCTGGAGCAGTTAAGTACCTGTGACTCCGGTATGGGTGAGTTTAACCTGCTATTTCTCTCCATAAGAAGGAAGAACATGGGGTCAAGAGCCGGGTTTCCTGGTGTCCTGCCCAGGCCTTGCCCCAACAGCTTGTGACGAGGGCAGCTCACCCCTTCCTAGAGTCTCTGCTTACAAATATAACTGGGAGGTGGCTCCACCCAGGGTAGCTCACCAACCAGTGACCCAGCGGGGTTTCAGGGGATCCAGGAATCCCTGAGGTTTTGTGTGATTACTGGCTGTGTGCCTTTCTCCAGACTCTCACCAGATTCCCAAAGGGGACCTGGGGCCTGCAGACATTAAGAAAGGTGATCTCAGGCATACACTCAAAGCACTCTGCTGATTGCAGAGTCTGGGGCGTGGTGTTCTCAGAGCCGACTCAGTCTCTAAAGTCTACACTCCCCCCCATCCCACTGATGGATGATTTTCATTTTTTCTCTTCTAAGGAAATATTTGTCAAGGGAGTGGTGGGAGGCCTGGGAACAGCGGCAGATCTCAGTGTTGGGGAACTTCTTGCTGGTCTGGTTTGAATGGGGCACAGGGGAGCATGGCAGTGGGGCAAGGTGCCCTCTGTCCCTGTGGGCCCTGGCCAGTCCTCTTGCTTTCCTGTGACCACACCCTGACCGTCGACCTTCTCCATTCCCTCTGAACTGAAGTGTGAGCAAGTGGGCTTTGGTTGCAGGTGACAGGACTCAGGGCATGAGGCTGGGAAGAGGGTTTCAGGACAGGCTTCTTGGACTCTGTGTTTATATGCTGTGATCCGATTGCTTTAAACGTCTTAATTCTGCCTTGGAAGCCACATTTATACAAGGAAAAAAACCAGGAATGGAGAAGATCATTAAAATTCTGAGCTACATCAGAGCCCTTAAAAAAATGTAAGAGACAGAGCATGCTCTTGTGAAGCTGGGTTTGTGCTTCCTAGATCCAAGGTTAAAATGCAGGCAGAGTTGTTTCTTCCGAGGCCTCTCTCCTTGGCTTACAGGCAGCCGTCTCCCATGTCCTGTGCATGCACATGTCTCTGTCATTCTCTCTGTGCCCCAATTTCTCTTCTTAGAGGAAAATCAGTCATATTGGATTAGGGTCCACCCCAACAACCCCGATTTACTTTACACACATCTCTTTAAAGACCATATCCCCAAATATAGACACATTCTGAGGTCCAGGGACTTAGGGCTTCAACATATGAATGTGGCAGACACAGTTTTCACCGGCCGGGCGTGGCTCAGCGGTTGAGCATCAACCTAGGATCTAGGCGATTGGAGTTTCAGTTCCCGGTCAGGGCACATGCCCGGGTTGGGGCTCGATCCCCAGTCAGGGGCGTGCAGGAGGCAGCCAATCAATGGCTCTCTCATCATTGATGTTTCTCTCTCTCTCCCCCTCTCCTTTCCTCTCTCTGAAATCAATAAAGATACATTTAAAAAAAAAAAAAGTCAGGAGCATTAGAGGCAAGTGTACAAATGGAGAAACTGAGCCACATAGTTACTGAATCATTGAGTTAAAAAGCAAATATTACCCACGATCCTCCTACCCACTAGGCTCTGGCAGTCTACAGAAAAAAAGACATGGTTCCTGCCCTCCAGGGAACATGGTCTGGTGGGGAGACAGGTACTGACCAGGCTGTTGTCATATGTGGTGCCACGTGCTGGTGACAGGCTCACGGAGAGAGAATGGCCCTTCCGAAGTTAGAAGAAGGAATGAAAACCCAGTGAGGTGGAGACGTGGCCAAGATCCCATGGCCTTGAGGTAGTTCAGCCCAAAGCAGCACCACTTCTTAATTCTCCAGCCTGGGGTGACTGGCTCTGCATCTTCTCAGGCCCCCCGCCGCCTCTGCCTTCACAGACGCACCCCCAGCCTTCACCTCCTTCAGTGGTTTGGGTCCCACTACAGTCAGGGCCCATCTGAGCCACCTGCACTGTCCCCGTCTCCGGATCATTTTGCTAGGCGTCCAGTCTTAAGCCACATTAAGGAGCATTACCGTTATTTATCTGCTCATGAATCTGGGAGGTGAGGCCAGCGGGAGTGATGTCCCGGGCTCGGTCACCAGCACGCCTGGTTAGCAGAGGCCCGGGACTCCCGAGCCTGCGGTCCTCGGCTGCCGTGCGGAGTTACCAGGGCCCTCCTTGCGGGCTGATGGGAGGAAAGCGGCAGCGCGGGGCTAGCGGACGGCGCTCACTCCTCTGGCTCACACTCCACTCCCGGTCCCCTGTGGCGATTGCAGGCTCCTGGAAACGGTACTCACTCTGTGAATCACAACATTACAACAGTCACGTAAAAATGAGGAAGGTTGCAAAACCTTTCCTGGGAAGTGACTGACTAGTTCATGTGAAAATGTGTACACATTTGATTAGATTTCTAAAGGTCAAGACGGTGACTGGCGTGTGGGAGGGCACCACTCAGCTGCGGTAAATTTTAATGTGACAAGGAAAACTATGGAAAAGTACACAGAGGACCTACTGTGTACTGTGTCAGATCCTTGCTGGGTCTGCAGAACAGGAATGAGGAAAGCAGCCCTTGTGATGCAGAGGCGTACAGATGGCTGGCATTCAGTACTGGTCGAGATGACGATGACACGGGGCAGGCTGACGAGGTGACAGTGTTAGAGAAAATGCAGAATGTCTGCCCAGGTGAATTGGAGCAGCCTTTTTTAATCTGGGAAGCATCTCAGGGGGGCTCCTTGGTCTTGGAGCCCCAGTTTACACACTGGGATCAACAGAATAAAACCAAATTAATTTAATGTACAAAATGAAAGGGCCTCAAGAGGCTCCATGCCCATAAGTGATTCCTAACAGAGAGGGTGCCACTTGATCCCACCACCCAAGTGCCCAGAGTCTGATTCCTTCATTCTGGGGGGGATAGGCTCCTAAAAATGCCTCCCCCGTTCCTTTGGGGAACACCTCCTATGAGAACCACTCATCTCATCAGACATTCCCCAATCAACCCTTTAACAGGTGAGCTCATCAAGGGCTGGAGAAGTGAGGCAATGAATCTTCACTCATTCATTTCTCCTAACAATCATTAATTCCCAGTGGCCAAGGCAGTGACGGGGCAATGCAGACGCTGAGCTGAGAGTGGCTTCATCAGCCACACGGGAGGCTCCACCTTTGTGCCTGGATACTTTCAACAGGGTGACACAGGAGCCCCCAGGGCGAGCACCTGACTGCCCAGGCAAGTCAGAGGAAGCAGAGAAGCACTTGCCTCTCAGAGAGCACGGGAGGCCCTTGGACAGAAGGAATCTGTGTGCAGTGCTTGAGCCCTTGAGGAATGTGATGAGTTCAGTTTATGTGAAACTTAAAGGGCATCCAGGTCGGGAGGTGTGGAGTCTGAACAAGGTAAGATACGTGCAAACGTAAATTCACCTCTGCCAGAGAAACACTTCGCCTGGAAATGCAGAGCGGCCAGTCCTGGAGTCTGCGGGGAGCTTGCACCTGCCGCCATTGCACGTCCACCTGTGTCAGGGCCAAGTGCTAGGCCTTTGCTCCTGACACAGAGTGCACCTCTGTGGCCTTGTCTCAGGCCAGCCCTGCCATGCATGGACCAGACGGCACACTCTCTGGGCCCCTCAGAACCACAGGCTCCCCTTATCTTCATTCTCTCTTCTGACCACCCCCTTCTCTCTCTTGGGTCATTCCCAGCAGCTGACTAGTATTTTGCTATCCATCCATCTATGTTTCTATCTGTATCTTTTATCTACCGACTAACCTACCTACCTGTCTCCTATCTACTTACCTACTTATTACCTATAAATCATGTCCCTACCTACCTATCTAATCTGTCTACCTAGTTATCTATCTATCTATCTATCTATCTATCTATCTATCTATCTATCTATCTATCTATCTATCTATCATCTATCTATCTATCTATCTATCTATCATCTATCTATCTATCTATCATCTATCTATCATCTATCTATCTATCTATCTATCTATCTATCTATCTATCATCTATCTATCTATCTATCTATCATCTATCTATCTATCTATCTATCTATCTATCTATCTATCTATCTATCTATATCATCTATCTATCATCAATCCATCTACATATCACATACCTGTATTATCTGACTGCCCCCAGCCTGCACCCCTCCTTGGGTTACTATCTAATTTCTCTTTTTCATTTTAAAAGAAATGTCCTCGAATGACTTGCCACTAATATAATTTCTCTTATTTTTTTCTCAAATCTGCTGCAAGCGGGCTTCATCTCTACCATTCACCACAATGGCTCCTTCCAAGGTGATCCAGGCCTTCCATGTTGTAAATCCAGGAGCCAAATGTCAGTGTTGCTCTTACTTGGCCCATCAAGACCTTTTTATAATTTACATGTAGAAAAATCGACTTTTGAATGTGTGCCCTTCTATGAGTTTTAATGATACAGGTTTCTTCCAGATTCCGAGTGTAGAGCTATGAGAGCTTTGGTAAGCCGGGATGGCGTAAAGTGAAGCAGCAACTAAAGGGGACAGGCAGACATGAGAGGCCAACAGCAGCCACGACCCCAGGCCCCACCTAAGGTTAAGCAGAAGGAGCCCAGGGTGACCACAGCTTCAGCAACTCAAGAGAAGTGGGGGACCCTAAGTCCAAATAGTGGCTCATTTTTTCAAAGCTGGCTGCCCCAGTGAGCACATTGGTGAGTCTGACCTGGATCATAGAAAAGCCCAGAGCCTGGGAGAGAGGGAGAGGATCGGGGAAGTGAGGGGGCAAAGGGCAAAGGGTGAATGGAGAGAGGAGAGATTAACCGAGCTCACGAGGAGAGCCCAGGGCCTGGCCAGAGCCTAGCGGAGGCCTCAGGGTGCCACATGGGCAGCCTCATGGGGTTAAGGCACTGAGAGGTCAGCCATCACCTTCTTGGTACCTGCTACCTGAGCTCCAAGACCTTTGCTTAAAGGGGACAAGGGATGTGACCCCAAAATTGACGCTGTCTTCGGCTTCAGGAGAGAGTGCCTCCCGTGCTAACATGTGCTCAGTGACAAGGTTAAAGAAGACAGAAAGCCAGGCGGACTGTAACCCTTCCCACAGTCCTGGGGAAGCGGCGACCCTGGATGGTGACCCGACAGGGCAGGAGCGGCCTCAGTGCGTCCCTCCCCTGATCAGTGGCCGGTGGCCACAGCGGGCCTGGTGGGGAGACACAGCCTTAGAGCAGGTGGGTGCCAGACGAAGCCTACTCTTTGCCCACGGGCTGTGAGGCCTGGGGGATCCGCTCCAGCCTGGAGGCCCCTTTCCTCATTCCAGGGTGTGGCGGTTACGCTGAGCTAACTCGCTGGCTTGGAAAACTCCTGCCCTTCTCTGATCTCACTGAGAGACGAGAACAATGCCAGTCCTGTGTGAGGACTGAATATGCGTGAAAAGCACTTAGGGTAGGGCTTAGGGGTGTAAGTTAGTGTCATAACAATCACGGGATGTGACCCGCCCAAAGTCCTGGCTTGTTTTTATGATGCTCTTTCACCCATATTGTCCTGTCAGTGACTTGCTCCTGAGCTGACCTGACATCTGAGCTGTGACTGCCATGGTGACTGTCCTTTGCAGAGAATTCCAAGTATTGGACAGGACAAGGGTAGGGATGGGCCAAAGAAGGTGGGGCTGTCCTGCTGCAGAGCCAGCATTGGGGAACAGAAGATGGGCTGTGCCACGTCAGGACTCTGTCCCTGCAGGCAGGCACCCCTGACCTGGCATCCCCGCTGCTCCACAAGCTCGGGCCTGTCTGCGATGATTTTAAGAACATATCTGCACCTCATTTTTCTCATCTGTAAAATGGAAATAAGGATCATCATTCTTCTACAAGAGAGCAAGGATGACTAGCTCAGGAGATGCTGTGGGTGACATGCTTTGCTTGGTGGCACGTGACTGATAGAGAAGTACAGGGTCACCAGAGGCAGCTGTGGCCGTTTCCACTGCCTCCAGGTGCCATTCCCCTGGGCTGATCATCTGTCAAGGGTCAGCCTCGCAGGGGTGGTTCTAAACCTGCTCTTCAGCTACTGAGAGCCAAGATCTGAACTACCCCTTGGTTACTGCCGAAGTCTGAACCTCATCGTTTTGTGCGTCAGACCAGCCTCCCTCCCCTGCCCATTTCCCCGGGATGAGCAGAGATCCGCGTTTTCCTCGCCTGGAGTCCCAGCCTCAACCGCGGGAGCGGGCGCACATGCAGTGTTGGGCACCAGGGCACTGGCCCCGCGCTGGGGCTGCAGCCACGTTTGAGGGCCAGGTATTCGTCTACATTCAAAGATACGGTGCTTCCTTTGGCATCCTGCTGTGCTTTCCTATTTAATACATATTTTATAGTAAATCTGTTGGCAAAGTGTCTCCATTTCCAGGCAGAGAACGACCAAGGTGATAAAGAGCCATCGTGAGAAGATGTGAGGCACCGTAGACATGTAGTTGGAAACAACTGGAACGCTGTGTAAGGTGACGTGAGCTTGGTGTCTGTGACCCATTCAGCCAGCCCACAGTTATTAAGCTAATGAACAGGCATAAAGCTCCTACTGTGTGCCAGACCCTGGGCTAGGCACCAGGGATGCAGCAAGGAATGCACCTAGATTCTGACTCCCAGAGTTGCCCACCTTCTCAATGTCACAGCCTTTGACAGGAGCCCCCCTGGTCGGCTGTCTCCCACACTCCTCTCCCTCCCCCCCCAAGCCCTTGGAGTGCATGTTATCTTTTCTGGGACGCAACAGTCCTCATTTGTTGCTTAGTTATTCACTATCTCCCTCTTCATTCTCCTTCGTGTCCTATAACTCCTCTCCACGTGCTTAATTCTAGACCCACTCGCTGCGCGCCCCTTCCATGAGCCTCTCACCGTGGAAGGTTCTGGTGTGTGCCCACCGAAAAGAACGGCAGCTACAGGCTGCTGGGCACTGTGGGAACGGTGCTGGAGAAAGAGACAAGGAGAAATCCCTGTGTTCACTGGCGCCCAGCTACCCACCCTGACAGTGCTCTTTGCATCTTTGAGGGGAGAGGTCCTGCCTGGCATCGGCTTGGCACCGGAAATTATCACCAAGTAAAGAAGTGAAAGCAGAGATGTTGCCACGTCATCTGCTTTGCCCACAGCTGCGGGGGAGCCGTGCCTGCCTGTGCTGTAACATGGGCCATAGGATGCACCTGGTGTTGGGCTCACAGTGGGATCAGCTCTATACCAGATGATGCCAGCATTTTACTGACTTGAGAGAGGGGGGCACAGTTGCCCTGGGGGCCTCTGTCTTCAAAAAATGCTGCTCACTTAGTGTGGGTTGTAAGTGGAAGCTTTAATCATCCTGTATCTGCCTGTAAATGATTTATGGCACACGCTTGCGTGTCTTTCTATTCCGCTGGACCATACATTTTGGACTCAAGATCTAAGCTTTATTCCTTGCCTTGTCCCCAGTACCTGGCCTAGGGCCTGGCTCAGAGTAAGCTCTTAATAGAAGTTTGCTAAACGAATAAATAGAAGAATGAATGAACGAATCACAGACACTTAGCTCATGGTCTTACACACAGTGTTCCAGCCGTTGCCAACATGCTTGGTTTTCTCTGCCTGCAAATGTAGACACTTTGCCAACAGAGTGATAATAAAAATATGAATCAAATAGGAAACACAGAGGGATGCAAACAAAGAATTATGGCTTTGGAGACAGGCATAGGTGGATTTGAAACGTGGCCCCCTTCCATGTCTGCCTTGGCGAATCACTGTTCCTCACCCCTGTGTAGAGACTGGGGAGTGGGGGTCCACAGCTGTACACTGGGGTCTCCACCTGCCAAGAGGAATGGTGTCTGGGGGCAGGTTGGTTCCCCTGACAACAGACTTTGAGATCAAAGTTAGGTTGCAGAAAGTTTACTGGTAAGCTGCTTTGACAGTCAGGATCTGTGAAAGAGAGGGGACGAGGGCATCATTTGGCAAAGGGAGGAGTTGAAACCAAGGCCTTAGGTGAGCCCACAGGGGTCCTCCGGAGCTGGAGGAACCTTCAGAATTATCTCGACTTGGGTGTGTGGACTACTGTTTTCTCTTTGCTTCTGGGGGCCAAGTGTTTTCTCAGCATCTCCCAGAGCTCTTTCCAGGGTGGTAACTCCTATGTCTCAGGAAATGCTCACAAATCAATAAACAGGGGCTTATGCAATTCCGTGTTCCCTGCACCTTGAGAGTGGTCTGCTGCAGTCTCCCAGCTCCTGCTGACACAGGCTGCGGGATCCTGAGCTCCCTCCACTCCTCCTCCCTTCTCAGCCCAGCCGGGAGTGATGGGCGGTGGATGCTCCCTTGCAGGGCCTAGGCCTCTGTGTCATCTCTGAGCAAAGCGGGAGTGCTAGCCCTTCATAGGGAGGAGTGACCCAGAGGCTCAGGGGAATCTGGAGGCTCAAGGTCTGAGGACACAGCGACACAGGTGTCTCCCACCAGGCCCTGACCTTGCATAGCTGACCTACCTTGGAGGAGCTTTCTTTCTTTGGAGCTCAGGTATGTGGACTACCAGATAATTAAGTCCTCGGCTTCCGCTGCCCTCTTGCTGCTGGACATGAGCCTCTGCGTTCGAGAACCGGGAGGTCCTGGCTTTCACACTGAGCTCCTACTTGCCAGTTAATCACTCTCGCCTGGTCGTTACCATTTTCCAGTCTCAGTTGAGCTTATCGAGAGCCAATCCGTCCCCCGTCCTCGTATTTACTTTTCACCCATATTTATGACGTGTCCGACCCGTCCCAGCAGCTAACGCTGCCTTCCCCCAGGAGCCCTCCGGCTCAGCACCAGTGAAGGGGTAACAGGTTCTGCTACCCGGTGCGGTGCTCCCCCAGCTCCGCTGGATGGAGGTCTCACCTCCAGAGAAGCAGTGGTTTATCCAGCTACATAATCTCTTTCTTAGAGTGTCTCTTTCTTAGGACACTCTTGGGACCAGCTGTCATGGGTTGGGTTCTCCAGAGGGCAGATTTAGATGGGAATTTGGATGTAAGAATGATCTTGCAGGATAGGAAGGAAGGGCATGTGATTGAGGAAAGGGAAAAGGTGAGCTGTGATGCAAGCCCCAAACAGGCCTAAACCAGCCCACAGGACCTCTAGAGATGAGAGGGACCTTCAGAGATGTCCCAGTGGAGGAAGAGGATTCCGCCCCATAAAGGTGGCGTGGCGCCGGAGGGGCCGTGTCCAGAGGGCCTGGCACCAGCTGAGTTGATCAGTGTTCGCTTCCTGATGGGGCACCTGGACAACGCACCACAGCCCCCCACATGGACCCCTCACTCGTGTGGCCTGAAACTGCCTGTCCAAGTTCACTCAGGGGACACCAGGAGGGAGTGGCCTAGAGTCGACAGCTTGCGCCCCATGCCAGGCCATGACTCTCTTTTCATCAAGTTGGAGGTGACAGTAGGTGGGAGATGAGACAGGGTCAGCCTCTGTGGGTGGCTGGGTCTCTGGGAAACATGCCAACCAGGAAATAGTGGGACAGAACCTAAATGCCTCAATTGCAAACTAGGAGAAGCCTGTCTACGGAGGAGGCAAAGAATAAAATAGACAAGCAGAGAGAAGCAGAAATAGTTAGAAGCCTGAGGTCCTCCTGGCCCCTCTTCCAAACCTTCTCTGAAATTCAGCCAAACCCATGGCCCCAGGCTGTGTGAGACCATCCCCCATACCACAGTGGTTCCAGCTGGTTCCTCACAAGCACATCCATTCATCCCCCGCCCGCCTTGACCCCCGCCCCAGGCTGTGTGGAGAGGGTCTCCTTCTCTGCCTTCCAGCAGTACTCCCTGCATTGGGAGTGACTGTGTGTCTACAACAGTGTGTTTATGGAGCCAGAGGGCAGAGAGTGGTTCTTACTCACCCTGGATCCTGGCTGCTAACCCAGCTTCTGAAACACAGTGTGCTGGGCTCGGGACCTGCTCCTGGGCCTCCTAATGTTTGTGCTGGGTGCTGTCCACCCCACAAGGCCTCACCTCTGCTCCTGGGAACCATGGGGTGTGACCATCTCAGCCCTGGCAGTGCCCTGGCTGGACCCTTCACCTCCTTCGGGATGCGACTCTCAGCAGGCTAACTAGCCACACCTGTACTTTGGGTTGTGGCAAGCAAGCAGCTACAAAAGAACAGGTTTTCCAGGTCCTATGGAAAGCACCTAATCCTGGAGGACTTCCGGGTGGTGGTTCCAGTAATGTGAGTCCAAGTATCTCTAAGAAGACGAGACCGTAAGTCGGAACATCAGACACCATTAGCCATCCTGACTCAGATTTTGCCTCTAGCACCCTCTCGCCTTCTCCCTCCTAGAGTCATGGCCCCCGGGTTTGCATAGACAGCAATGTCGGGTTCACTGTGCACCCTCGTGCCCACAGACAAGGATGATGCCCAGGTGCAGTGGCACAGGGCGAGGCTTGCACATTCCATTGCTCCTGCCCCTCACCACTCCTTTCTCTCTTGTCCCAAAGACCAATTCAGCACCTCATACCCATTAGCATGGCTGCTATGAAAACATAACAACCAAATAACAAGTGTTGGTAAGGATGTGGAGAAGCTGGGACACTGGTACTGGTGGGAATGTAAAGTGATACAGCTGCTGTGGAAAACAGTTATGGCAGGTCCTTAAAATGTTAAACAGAGCCCGGCCGGGCGTGGCTCAGCGGTTGAGCATCGACCTGTGATCCAGGCGATCGGGGTTCGATTCCCGGTCAGGGCACAGGCCCGGGTTGAGGGCTCGATCAATGACTCTCTCATCATTGATGTTTCTGTCTCTCTCTCCCTCTCCTTTCCTCTCTCTGAAATCAATAAAGATATATTTAAAAAAAAAAAAAGTTAAACAGAATTACCATATGATCCAGCAATTCCACTTCTGGGCATATACACAGAAGCAATGAACGTAAGGACTCAGACAGAGATCTGTACCCCATGCTCCCAGCAACGCTATTCCCGATAGCCCAAAGGTGGAGGCAACCCAGGTGTCTATTGACGGATAAATGGATAAACCAAATGTGGTCCATCCATACAATTATTCAGCCTTAATGGAAGGGAATTCTGACATCGGCTATAATATGCATGAACCAGGAGGACATCATGATAGTGAAATAAGCCAGTCACAAAAGTGCAAACACTGTATAATTCCATTTATATGAGGTACTTAGAGTAATCAAATTTATAGAAACAGAAAGCAGAAAGGTGGTTGCCATGGGCTGTGGGGAGAGGTGAACGGTGGTTGCTTCATGGAGATAGAGTTAGTCTTGCAAGAGGCAAAGAGTTTCGGAGATGGATGGTAGTGACTGTTGCCAAACAATGTGAATGTATTTACCACTCAATCATACACTTAAAAATGGTTAAGATGGTAAATTTTATGTCATATGTATTTTATCACATTTAAAAATAATTTTAAAAAATCCAGGCATATTTGCTTCAGTGATACATTTGCTGACCCGGCCGAGCCTCGACACCTGGCACTACGCATCCCCCTTCCTGTGCGCGCCCTGCTGCTGGTCTGCTCACCTGTATTTGCGTTGTTGGATTTACAGGCCTGTTGTCCTATAATCAATATTCCCTAGAGATTAGGATGGGGGCTTTCTTCTCTGTATCTATAGAATGTGACATTCCTGCAGTGGACACTGTGATGTGCCTCTCAGATCACCCTCCAGGCCTGAGGTGCCCATCCACCTAGCCCTTCAGCCACCAGGAGGGCTGGATGCCAGACACCTCCCAGGACCTGCCTTTGGTGGGAGCATCATTGCCCAGGTTGTGTCCTTACCGCAGGACAGCTCTCATCCACTGACATTTGACTTGGGATTCCAAAGGCCTTCCTCCATGGGTGACAACTCTGGAGGCCACCCAGATCCATAGCTGCCATGGGACTGAGGCCTCTGTGTTTCAGTGTGTTTCATTCCTGCGCCCAGACCCGCTTCCTTTGCTCGCCCTCTTGGGGGTGTTGTTCCATAGAGCCCTCTCCCACACAGCCCCTGCAGCCACACCTCAGCCCCAGGGTCTCAGGCCGCCACGTTCTCAATATCTGTAGTGGTTTTAAGGATGTTTTCATTTTTGTTTTATGATTGTGTTGACTTGCCTTGAAATGAATTACATTGAACCAAATGACAGTGGACTGGTCCAGCAAAGAGGGGCTGAGACTTGGAAACCAGACAAATTGACACCAGCCAGGCTGGGGCAGGTGCAGGCAAGTGCAGGGACAATCCCAGCTGCAGAATCAGAACCAGTGAGGACGCAGGGGCTCTGTCCCCTGCAGACAGAAGCCACAAGTGGCGGCCTGTCGATTTCACCCAGTTGATGCTTATTTTCACGAGCATAGTCAGGACCTAGAAAATCTACCTCGTGGGTATTTGCTGTGGGGTTAGGCTTTTATTCTTTCTCCTTTCCTGGAGGAGAAAGTCAGTAGTGAAGTTCATTGTCCCGGGAAGGGTCTGAGGGCTGAGAGGTGGGTCAAGGTGGCTTCTCCGGAGAGAGAGGCCTTCACTCTCTCAGGCACCCAGAGGCGCAGAGACTCCTGACACTGGAGTCAGAGGTCCTCCCAGGGGCGGCAGGATGGGAGGACAGCTGCAGAACAGGCCACACACAACCGACCAGCATGCACGGCCTCTTGACACCCATGGACAGACATACGCTAGAGTGCATCTCATTGCATGCTCAGACACACGTCCACACACATCTACACACGTGTGAATAAGACACTCCCACCTGCAAACCTATGCATGCAGACATTCATACTCACGTGTTCTGATGCATGTGTATTTTAGGTAAAATCAAGCCCACACATTTACATGGCGACATGGAACACACTAACTTGAATGCAAATTCACACCTGCTTATAGGTGCATGTGCATGCAACACACAGACATTTTTCATAGTAAAGGTTCCATTCTGACCCCTTGCTATTGATCCTGGCACTCTTCTGGGTTTCTTCTCCCCATTTATAGAAAGAGAAAGTGTAAAAAAAATGAAACCTATTTTTCCACCACTAGAATTCTAGAAAAAAATGCATTTTGTGGAATGAAGGAAATTTTCATATTGATGATTTGCATTTCTGATGTTGGAGTCTGTGCTGGATTCAGCTTAGTGCCTCCCTGGGTACACTCGGCTGTGGTTTCCTTGATGTTACTGGTGAACACTCAGGAAGATCCCAGCCATCAGTATAATTCTTGCAGTCTGTGAGAGGAGGTTTTGATCTTTAAAATGGAATATACAGAGTTCTAGTGCCATTTTTTGTGAAGGAGCCCTTCCCAGAAGGGCACTCCTCCTTCTCAGGCCGTGGCAGCTGCACATGGCTGGTGGCGGGGCCAGGTGGCATCTTGCTTCTCAAGCCTGTGCCTCTTGCAAAAGTATTTTTTAATTTTAATTTTTTAATTTTTCAGTTACAGTTGACACACAATATTATATTAGCTTCAGATGTACAGCATAGTGGTTAGACATTTATATAACTCATGCAGTGATCCCCCTGATAAATCTAGCACCCACCTGGCACCATCCATAGTTATTACAATATTATTGACTATATTCCCTACCCTGTACTTTACATCCCTGTGACTATTTTGTAACTCCCAATTTGTACTTCTTAATCCCTTTTTCACCTTTTTTTACTTAGCTTCCCTCACTCCTTCCATTCTGGCAACTTTCAAAATGTACCTGTGAGTTTGCTTTTATTTTGTGTTTGTTTATTATGAAAAGGACAAGAAGTTTGGCCCAGCCGGTGTGGCTCAGTGGCTGAGCGTTGACCTATGAGCTAGGAGGTCCAGGTTCGATCCCAGATCAGGGCACATTCCCCGTCAGGGCAGTTGCTGGGGTCTCAGGCTCTATCCCCAATGGAGGGCATGCAGGAGGCAGTGGATCTATGACTCATCCTTTCTGAAATCAGTAAAAACATTTTTAAAAAAAATAAAAAAGGTTTGGCATTTCCTGACTATAGATTCTGAGCCTGGGTCTGTCACAGCTGTTTGTTCTGGGGCAAATTACTTAACCACTCTGAGTCCCGTGTCTTCATCTGGCAAACAGAAAATACTAACCCTTTCTTCAAAGACCCAGTCTCAGGACCCAATGGGATAACAGATGTGTCAAATGAGTGTGGATGAAAAGGGGCCACATACTGAACTTGAAAAGCTCAGGGCAGGCCTGTGTGGGGGCTTTGCAAACGCAGAGACCTAAAGTAACCACAAAGGATGGTCTGAAATTAATAGCAATATAGTCATAGTCATGAACTTTAACACCCCGCTGACTTCACTGGATAGATCTTCCAGACAAAAAGTCAACACAGAAAGAGTGACTCTAAATGGCACACTAGATCAGATGGATTTAGTTGATATTTACGGAACATTTCACCCCAAAGCTGCAGAATGTACATTCCTCTCAAGTGCACATGGGTCATTCTCAAAGACAGACCACATGTTAGGACACAAAACAAGTCTCTACAAGTTCAAGAAGATTGAAATCATATCAAGCATCTCGGATCACAAGGGCATGAAATTAGAAATCAACTACAGGAAAAATACTCAAAAATATTCAAACACATGGAGGTTAAAGAACATGTTATTAAACAATGAGTGGGTTACCAATAAGATCAAGAAAGAAATCAAAAACTTCCTGGAAACAAATGAAAATGAACACACAACCACCCAAAATCTATGGGACACAGCAAAAGCAGTCCTGAGAGGGAAGTTCATAGCACTGCAGGCCTACCTCAAAAAGCAAGAAAAATTTTTAGTAAACTATCTAACCCTACAACTTAAAGAATTAGAAAGCTCCCCTGTGAAGCCGTCGGGACCAGGGCTTTTGTTTGCTGGGAATTTTTTTATTTCTGCTTCGATTTCATCAGTTGTTATTGGCCTATTCAGGCTTCCTGGTTCTTCCTGGTTCAGTTTTACATGACCTCACTCATGTGTGGAATCTAATGAACAAAATAGATCCAGAGACATGGAAGCATGGAACAGACTGAGGGATCTCAGAGGGAAGGCGGGGGTGGCCGGAGTGGGTGGGGAGAGATTAATCAAAGAATTGTATGCATATATGCATCACCCAGGGACACAGACAATAGTGTGGTGAAGGCCTGGAGGGCAGTGGATGTGGAGTGGAAGAGATCAGTGGGGGCGGGGGGGAGGGGGAAATGGCTGTACTACTTTCACCAATAAAGATAAATTTTAATAAATAAATAAATAAAGGCAAACCCCTAAAAAACAAAACCACACACACACAAAATCACTTTTTAAAGTCTAGGATGGGTAGTCACTCCCTAAGACAATATCCTTCCTTCACAAAAGTTAATTTTCAACTTAACTAAGCCTGTGTTGTCTTTTGCATGGGAGATAACATACCTGGTTAACACGTGCCTGTGCAAAGCAAAGTAATTTCCCCTTTTTTCTGAGCCCTCTATGCACCAGGGCCTAGACCACGAATCCTCTCACTGTTGTTGTTTTCTTGTGAAATGTTGACTGTTAACTATCCTGCACCCACCTCTGTAAAGGAAATACGTGTCTATCATTTTACTTTTTACCCAATCCCAGAGGTTCCCCCCGCCCTTTGCTTTCTCCCACCTCCCTCATCTATCACCACTGAATTTCATGTAACCCACTTGTGTCTTCTCCTTTGGTTGAAACCTATAAAGCAGAGTGAGAAACTGCCATTCTCCCGAGCATTATTTCAATCCGTTGAGATTTTGGCTCCCCGGCATATGTCGACAATTTGGCTCAAATAAACTCACAAAAATTCTTCACAGGTTTGAACGCTTTCTTACGTTAACATGCAGTTACCAAGATCTTGGTAACCGATGAGAAGTAGAACCAGCTACAAGGCGAAAACTAAGTCAGCACAGTTAAAAGCGATGGCACCGGGGGCACACGTAGCCAGCGCCCCCACAACAGTGACTGGTGCTGATGTCCTAGTAGATCCCAACAATGTCCATTTAAAGAGACCACTGATGGCTGGGATGAGTGTATTTCAGGACATCTCCCCAGAGAGGCCCCACTGTTTTCCAACATAGGCTCTATGTGAGGGGTGGAAAGAAGCCCCTTTGGGACCCATCCTTGAGGCTGGGTTCCCACAGGAAAACTGTGTACAATCAGCTTTATATCGAAACCTCTTTGACCAAATATTTCTGAGCAGGATCAGCCTAAGTGGCTGAGGTCCAGCCTGGGAGGAACCCGGCGCTAACTGGAATTCCAGGCGCTCCCCCACATTCCCTCTTATCTGCCCAGTGACAGTCTCTCCCAGCTGCAGGGTCAGAAATGAGACGAGTTCATGTTTTCCTGGACTGTTTTATCGCCACAGAGACTCAGTTTAAATAATTAGTAAGGCTTCCCAGGAATTCCTCGAATCTTCCAGAGAAGTGTTCCTTACCAGGCCCTGCGCCCCACGCCTGGCATTCCCGGGGTCCAGGGCTCTTGCAGAGAACGAGCGCTGCAGGGAGGGCCCAAGGCCACACAGCTCCCGGGGACCATCCAACAGCAGCCAGTGCCGAGTGGGACCCATCCGCGGAGATGCCAGTGTGCCTGGCACGTCCTGGAGCTGTGCAGTGGGGGCCCTGGCCTGAGGGTGGGGCTCCCCAGACAGTGCTCCTGGGACCCGGTAGGTGAACTGGACCCAATACTCAGGGTTAGACACTGCCTGCGCGACAGGAACAGGAAGGTGAACGGGTGGGTGTGACTCGCTCGCAAGGGGCTAATAGCCTGCTCAGCTGGCAGCCTGGGTGAGGTGCGCATGTGCGTTCGCTCAGCAGGCCCTGACCAACGCCCTCTGCTAGGCAGGCGCAGGAGCAAAGACGTGCTCCCTCCTTCCACTGAAGTGACTGGGGCAGAGTGACTCGGGTGCTGCAGAAGGGCTCCTCTGCCTGTGCCGTTGCCTTTCTAAGCCCTCCCGTAGCTCCCTGGTGCCCTTGAAGGGAATGATCCGGAGGACCCTGCGGACCCAGCAGCCTCACTTTCCAGCCCGCCGATCAGGCCTTCACCTCTCACGCCTCACATTCCCCCTCCTGCCACAGTTGCTGCCCCACTCCCACGCCCATCCCGGGCTCTCTCCTGCCTCCAGCTTCCAGACTGGCTTTTCCCTCTGCCACAACCAAATCCAAACCTGCCCTCCCCCCCCGCCCAGGCCGATGCCCAGGAAACATTTCCAGACACCCACCACCCCCAGCATCGCTTCTCTGCGCACCCACCGCCCCGGGAGTCAGCAGTTTGAACACCCCTCTTCCTGAGGGATCCGCTGTGTCTCTGATCCCTATTAACGCCCGACTGCCCCAAGATACATGGTAGCTATTCCACACTATATGTTTTCTCCTTTTTAAATTTAATTTATTTTTAAAATTGTGGTAAAAGATGCATAAGATAAAATTGACCATTTTAGCCACTTTGAGGTGCACATTCCAGTGGCAGCAAGTGCATTCGCATTGCTGTGCCACCATCACCACCATCGCCTCCGGAACTCACTCATTCTCGGGATTTGGAGCTCTGTCCCCATTAAGCACTAACTGCCCCGCACTCCCCAGCCTCTGGCACCCACCGTCCCACACTGTACATTTTAGAACTAACTCAGTCTCACATTCCGTGGCCAACCCTTCTTCTGTTCCTCTGGACATGTGGCTGAACTGTTCACGCAGCCAATATTTTACTTAGTTTAGTACTTTAGAGTTTACAAAGGGGATTGACATATGTTTTCTCATTTGGCTCCCAACTTCAGAGAGGTAGGTTTATTTCTCCCATTTAGCAAAACTCACAGGATAAGGAGGCCCACCTCAGGTCCTCCAGTCAGGAACGCCGCCAGAAGATCGACCGAAAGCCTTCGCTGCCCCACACGGACGGTCCCTCACTGCAGACGCCTGTCCTCTAATTACAACCATAAAAAACAAACTGAAACTACTTAATTTTCATCTACCCCTTTGAAAAAAACAGAGAAACGCACTTGTGAGGACGGCCCCTGGCTTGCCGGTGACAGTGGTGCCCTGTGAGCCTTGGCCCAGTCAGGTGTGAGGATGCAGGCGGGGCCAGGGGGTTGCACTCACTCAGGTTCTTGCACAACTGTCCTTCTGTGGAAAGGCATCCGAGGGCTTCCCAAGAAATTAGCAATTTTCCCGCCAACATCATTTCTGGATTTGTCTCTAAGTCAGTGTCCTGTGGCAGGGGCACCTTCTCCAGGTCTCACAAACAACCATAAAGTCAGGAGAAACCAAGGCCTCCTTTCATGTGGTATTAAAAAAATAAAAGAGCCGTGGATAAGCATGATGGGAAATTCTGGACTCAAACTAGTTATACCAGTTTCTTTCCTACAGAAGATTGCGCTACCTTCAGTATAATCATGATAAAATAAAATATGCAACGTTAATTGAGTATTTAAGCACACTTGGGGCACTGGGAAAGGACTCTACATGTTTTACTCACTTTTAATCCTTGCTTTAACCCTGTCATTCTTACTTGGCCCATAAGGGACTGACATCTAACATGGTTAAGAAACATGCCCTGAGTTCCACAGTCATTAGGTGACAGGGAGAGGGTTTGAGCTTACCTCAGCACCCCCATCTCTCTACTGCTCCCCAAACTTCACAGCATCTCTCCAAGAGGGAGATGCAATGGGCGTTTGGCTACGTAACAGATGATGCGGGCCCAGCTTCCATCCCGTTGGTCCCCCTGGAGTTACCCAGGCCTCAGTGGACAGCATCTGTGACTCCACTGCTTCTGACTTCGAGCAGCTTCTCTCTCTTTGCTTGATTGCTTTCTTGGTCCAGGTGGAGTCAACACTGCCAAGAACAACCCTCGAACAATGAATGTGAAATTGTTTGGTCTGCCCCTGCCAAGGCAACCGCAGGCAGGACTCGAAATTCAATAAATCTAGGAGCTTTGTTCATAGCTAATTTTTAAGTTGATAATTTTGTATGACCTGAAAATGATGTTATAAATATCCAAATGGCCCTTGGCAGAAAAAGCTTCCCCACCCCTGCTCTAAATGCATAAAGGCTATTGAAGGAAACAGACCGTGAAAGAGGTGTGTGGGTAGAAGTCTGGAGGGGGAGGGCCTAGAGGAAGGTTTAGAAGCATCTCTAGGGGTTTCTCCAAGCACTCAAAGCACAGTGAGTGCATCTATTTATTTCCCTTGGTGGATGGAGGCAGGAGGAGTGGCCATGCGAAGGGAGAGTGAGCACAGGAGCCCTGTCGCCTAGCCCCTGGCCCTGTGTGTGGAAGACAGAGCCCCTGCTAAGAGATAGTGGTCCTGCATTCAGGCTCAAGCATTGCCATCGACTTCCTGGGATATTTTCTTGGCCTTTCAGAACACTCACTCTCCTGACCTAGAAAAGGGAGCCCAAATACACATATCAAGGACCCCCTGGGATGAGGCCATGGGGATGCTCCAGGAACCCTGACAAGTTTTGCAAGTGAATCCTTGATGACTTTCCCACTGGGAATAGCAACTGGGCTGGATGCAGAAGAGGCCCCCTCATTACCCTACAGACCCATGTCACCAATGTGGAAACTGACGCATTATCAAAAGGAAGCAAAGAGCCAGGTAACAACCGATGTCTAAGTACGGATGTGGTTCAGCACCCTGCGATACAGCCACTCGATGCATGAAAAATACATATTGACGTGGAAAAAGTACTCACAGAACGTAGCTAAGAGGGCAATATCCCATTGAAATGCATTTTCTATACGTACACATTTATATCCGTTCCTGCACCTATGCATTGCTGCCGGTAGTTAGACCTGATTTCTGGATGCTGACATTCCCGTGATTAATGCTGCTCCTTGCTTACCTATGTGCTCTGTTGGTTCTGTAATGAACACAAATGACTTCGGTAATAAGAAAAACAATGAAGGGTATTTTTAAAACAAACAAATGGACATGTCAAATCAGCAGGCTGGATTTAATTCTAAAGTCATAAGGGCCGTCATTTTCGGGGTGATTTCTGCATGCTTCCTAGTGGGCAAAGAGCTCCTGCATAGCTTTGCTTTGGCTCACTTCGCCCTATGAGATGGGTGTGGTTAGGCTCGAGTCAGAGCTCAGGAACAGAGCCCCCGAGAGTTTAAGTGACTCCCTTGAGGCCACACAGCTGGTGACCAGGGTGGAGAGTCCTATTAGCACTGGCTGTTGTCAAAGCTTCATTCTCTCTCTTTTTAAAAAAATTTTATTTTTTTATATTTTATTTTTTTTCCTTTTTATTAAATTGATTGGGGTTATACTGGTTAACAACATTACAGTTTCAGTGCACAATTTTACAACACATCATCTGTACACAGTATTGTGTGCTCACCACCCCAAGTCTCTGTCCATCACCATTTACCCCCCTTTACCCTCTTCTAACCCCCCACCCCTGTCTCCCTGGCAATCACCACACTGTGATCCAAGTCCATGAGTTCTTTCTTTCTTTTTCTTTTTTGTTGAATCCCTCCACCCACACCTTCTAACCCCCCACCTGACAGCTTTCAGCCTGCTCTCTATGAGTCTATCCTTTTGTTCATTAGATTCCACATATAAATGAAATCATATGGTACTTGTCTTTCTCTGACTGGCTTAATTCACTTAGCGTAATGTTCTCCTGGCCCATCCATGCTGTTGCAAAGGGTAGAGTTTCCTTATTTTTTTATGACCGAGTAGTGTTCCAATATGTAAATGTACCACAGCTCTTTCATCCACTCTTCTCCTGATACTATCTGCTGAAAAATGATGCCTCTGTTGTAGTCCATTTGGGCTGCTGTAACAAAGTACCATAGACTGGGTGATGTATAAACAGCAGAAATGTGTTTCTCACAGTCATGGAGGCTGGATGTCCGAGGCCAAGGTGCAAGCAAACTCGGTGTCTGGTGAGGGAGTGTCTGCTTCCCGGTTCATAGACAGTCCTTTTCTCTCTAGGTCCTCACTTGGTAGAAGGCCTAAGGGAGCTCTCTGGAGGTTTCTTTCCTAAGGGCACTAATTCTATTCAGGAGGGCTCCACCCTGATGACCTAATCATCACCCAAAGGCCCCACCTCCAAATCTTATCACACTGGGGGAAATTTTTCAACATAGAATTTGGGGGTACACAGTCTGTTGAAAACTTCCCCAAATTTCTCCAGCAGCTTCAGCTTTTTCATGCTGGGTTGAAGGGCTCTGAGCATCCCTTAGCCTTGCTGAGACCCAGCTTCCAGGTTAGACTGATGGGGCTGATCAGACAACTGCCTCATCATTACAGCAAACACAACCCTGGGGACTGCAGGATGCCAGCACTGTCCTAAGCGATCTGTACTCCTACATGCCCTCATCTGACCATGGCACCGCCCCATAAGATAGGCACTAGTCCCTGCATCTGACAAATGAGAAAGGTGAGCCACAGAAAGGTTAGCCACTGTACTGGGTAGAATAGTGTCCCCCCAAATTCCTGTTCAGCCAGAATGTCAGAATGTGACTTTATTTGGAAATAGAGTATTTGCAGGTGTAATTAGTTAAGATGAGGTCATCCTGGATTAGGGTGGGCCCTCACTCCACCCAGATCCACCTTGTTTTGGAGTCTTTAAGAAGGCCGAGTGAAGGTACAGACTCACATATACACATGGGGAAGAAGTGTGTGGATGAAGCCGGAGATTGAGGTGACACCTCTGTAAGCCATGGACGCCAAGGATCACCAGCAGCCACTAGAAGCTGGGAGAGGCAGGAGGGAACCTTCCTCCAGAGCCTTCAGAGACACCTTGATTACAGACTTCTGGTCAGAAGTGCAATACGGTACATTTGTTGTTTGAAGCCACCAAGTTTGTAGTAATTTATTATGGCAGCCATGGGAAACAAATACACCCACCTTGCCCAAAGCCACACAGCTTGGGGGCCACAGAGCCAGGACTGGCACCCAGGTCATCTCGCTCTGGAGCCTGTCGCTTTTAGCCATATGCATGTGGCGGTCATGGAAATTAAAGGAGTTAAATAGGGTAGAGCACCTGGCCCCGAGCCTGCCACAGAGTAAGCACCACCAATGGTAACTATTATTAGTCTTTAACGATGTGGAAAATGCTCATGGCCTCATAAGGGAAAATGAGCATGATTTAAATTGCACAGGGTAGGATCTCAAGCAGGATTCACGCTGCATAGAACACTGACGGAGAACAAGCCAAAGAGGCTGGCCTGTGGGTCATGGGATAACCGATGATCTTTTCTCCCCTCTTTATATTTTACTGTTCAATATCTGTCTTCTTTTTCATCTCTGTGAGTATGCAGTGCCTTTTGCTTTGATTTGATTGGCTCCTTTAAACTCCAAAAGGAATATAAAGGCGAGTAACAAACCCTCTTACACAGCAACAGCCATTAATAATCTCCCACCTAGTCGATTTCAGCCCCTGCTTTCCCTTTGTAACCAGAGCCAACAAGCACGGGGAGTAATTCATTTAAACGCTGCTGTGCAGGAGCGCCTGCTGGGCTGGCTGGGGAGGGCGGCAGGGAATTCGCTTAAGGGCTCCAGGGACTGAGGAAATCCTTAGCTTACCGGGACCTGGCCCACACAGCGGCCCCTGAAGGCCACCGGCACACCATCCTCTAGCCCACACAGAGTCATGAAGCCCTGTCACGTGCCAGGACCCGCTGGGGAGCAATGGCAATAACAAATGGACTCAAATTCCTGCTGTTCTGAGCTTACATTCTTGTCATGGGAGTCAGAAAACAAACGACTAAGTGGAGATTCTATCAAATAGCCATAAATTCAAGAAAGAAAAAAGATGGGTGTGGTGAGTTGAATTGTGTTCCCCAAAAGTTCACATCCACCTGAAACCTCAAAATGTGTGTATTTTACACTTAAACACATGTCATTGTGGACTAGCCACATTTCAAGTGCTCAGTTGCCACACATGGCTAGTGGCTACCATGTCGGACCGGGCAGTTTGCAGTGTTGTAGAAGAGCTTATTAGATCTACTTTGTCAAAACCTTGGAGGGTCTGAGTTAACTCATTTAATTTATGGAAAATATCTGCCATGTAGCTTAATTAGCAAAACTAGTCCTAATTTCAAAGGCTTCAGCCAGATCCAACTTACTGTCTGACAGGAAAGTCTGACTTCACTTTAAAATTCAAATAGATGTGTTAATGCACAAGAACTGTTAAACTTCTCATTCCTGAAGTGGAATGTTAACAGAAATGGAAGATTGAATATGTGGATGGATAGGTGCATGGATGGATGGACAGAAAGTGAGTAGAGAGAAGATAAAGGGATGGCGAGGTGGATGCATGGATGGGTGGGTGGTTGGATGAACAGAAGGCGAATAGAGAGAAGACATGGATGGATGGATGGATGGATGGATGGATGGATGGATGGATGGATGGATGGATGGATGGATGAATGGATGGAGAGATGGAGAGATAGATAAATAGATAAAAAGGTAGAGACAGAAAGAGACTGAGCCTTGACCTGGCTTGTGTTTGATGTGGAAGAAATAAGATGTCTCTGCTTTTAGTATTTCTCACAGAAGCTCCTTTGCTTGGCCCTCCCTGATTTCCTCCATGAGTTCGATGTCCCAGAGGCTAAGTTCAGGAGGAAGGGAAAGGATGGCTTTCTTTCATGAAGTGGGAACAGAAGTGCAGGGAAGGCTCCTCCCTCCTGACGCTCTGCCATCTGGTGTGTTGGGTTTCTTGTTGTACCTGGTACCTGGTGGACACAAGGTGCCCGCTGTGTGTGCCCTTTGGGAAGAACCTCAGTGACACGGGTAAGGAGGAGGGGGCAGAGCAGAGTAGCAAGATTTTGTTCTTTTACCTGGGAATGAAGCCTCTCTAGGTTCTCCTGCCAACATCTGATTGGTTAGAGACCCTCTTAGCTTCGCAGGAAGCCGGGAAATAAACTTGCATTTGACTTCTTTGTGCCTCTACAGAAGGCAAGTAAGAAGGTGGCTGGAATGGTGGTGTGTGAGCCAGTCTGTGGGGTATTTCAGGCACACATTCAACAAACAGGGGCCAATGGCCTCATCTGGCCCAGGCCCTCGGCTGGGAACCCTGAGAGCTCCCAGCAAAGAGAGGCCCAAAGAACTCAAGCACATGACATCAGATGATCAAACGCGGGAAGGGCAGAGAAAATACGGACATAGAAGAGTCAAGTGGGGGCTGAGACCGGACTGGGCAGAGCTCAGGTCTCTCCATGGGACTGACTGGGAGTGATGAGCAGCGTAGCAGCACCCTCCAGCCCAAGGGGCACGGCGAGGTGGCCACCCCGAAAACAGGAGTTCCCAAGGCAGGAACCACAGTGCAGCCTTGAGAGCACTTACGTTTTCTTTCTTTCTTATTATAAGTAGAAAACCACCTTTGTGAAACATTTTTTTTGAATACAGAAAGAAAAGAACGCGAAAATGAAAATCGCCTTGCCTTCGGAGTGAATATTTTAGTGTCCTTCTATCCATCTTTTATTTTATCTGGTCACATAGATTTTTTCAGTTACAATGGTCAGAAGCCAAAAAAAACAAAATACACTGGCTTGGGTAACTAAGAACTCCAGGGACGGAGGTAGCTGTGAGCCCACCCTGTTCCACAGTGTCAGGGCCCCCGGCCCTTCCCTCTCTCAGCATCACCAGCGCTGCTTTGCTGACCTTATACGGTGCGTCCTCTACACACATATGTGGCCCTAAACAAAGAGACCTGAGCCCCAGGGTCTTCCCAGAAGTCTGTGACTGGCCCGGCCTGGGATACATCCTTCAGGGGGCTATGCAGGATCATTGAGAAAGAGGGCATTACGTCTTTCCTCTCTTGTTAAAATTACAATTAAACTAAATATGTGGTGATGTTTCCTGAATGAATGAGTGAGTCTCTGAGGGAGTTTGGTTTACCCACAATCTCACTTCACCCTCTGCATCAGCCTCAGACCAACTCAAGACAGGACAGCACCACCCTCCTTTTACAGATGAGAGACCTGAGCCCAGAGACTGCGAAGGACTGGACCCAAGGGTTTCTGAATCCCTGCTCTTGTTCCATTCAGCTAATCCTCAGCAAAGTGAATTAACCTATTAGGAGCGTGGAACAGAGCTCGGCGAGGAACGAGCATTAGGTAAGAATAAGCATCTGTCCTAGTTAATGTCATTTTTCTTACCTGTGGCAACAGGTGTCCGTCCATTCACTCTGATCCACTCTGTTAAGCGTGTGCGACGCCCCTGTGAGGTCTCATAGCTGCCAGTGGACTTTCAGGTGCTATGGCTGTGGCGGGGGGCTGTTCCACAGAAGGCTGGCGTTTCAGCCCCCAGCTCCCTTGCGTAGGCGAAGGCATCTCCGTCTGCTTAGGAGGCCTTCTCACAAATATATTTGAAGCAATTTAATTTTCATTCTAGAGACAAAAGAGCTTCACACTAGGCAGTTCTGCGTCCCTTCCAGCAAAGGTCTGGACACGTGGAAGCCCACGAACAGAATTCAGTCTTCAAGTCACCAAAAGGTTTTAAAAAGGAATGTTTATTTTCTAAAATGATAAGCAACACATGCTCATGGAAGAATTCTTCGAAAATCCATAAAAATATGGAAGGGAAACAAATGCCATGTGTTACTGTCCCTCCCAGAGACAACTGCTATAACATTTTATTTGATCTCCTTAATGTGTATTTTTTCCTATACATATGTCAATACTTTTTAAATTTTCTCTTCCTTAAATTCTTTTATGAGCGAATCAAACTTTTATTACCTCGTATAAATATTCACCAGCTCTCTTGAAATGATTTATTATTCAATCGCGTAAGACACTGAGCACCTCCGGGAAGCATCCTTGCTACATTAACACAGAGAACTCCATAATTTCAGATGAGTTTTTCTGTGCAAGGTTTATTACTATTTCATAGGGCAGTAAGACTCAAAATGTAAACTTTTCACAGTCCCTCCCTTATTTAATAAGAGATTCTGAAAAGCAGACAATGAAGACCTTGAGCACTGGATCCAGGCGCTGACACAGGCCGGTAGACCCCACTCAGCTTGGCCTGACTTTCCTTCCTTCGAGCAAGGCGCACAGGGCACCAGAGCTGGACACAGCGTGAAAACAAATCATCGATTTTACAACGTGGGGGAAATGAGGTCCCGAGAGGGTGTGCGCAGAGCCCGTTTAACACTTATCTCAGTGGACTGTAATTTCTCGCTCGTACATCTGTTTCTTGCATTAGACAGAGATCTTTGGAACGGGAACCTATCTCATCCATCACAGATGGCCAGGGCTCGTACGAGGCCAGCCACATAGAAGCTGCTCGAGCAATACCTGCTGAGCTCAAGTCGGGGGCTGGAGGATTCACGCCAGGTGGCAGATGACCCTGGGGGACTGAGGTGGAGGCTCACGCTGCTCAGGGAACGTGTGATGGGTGAATGAGTAGAAATAAAAAATGAAATTGAAGGAGGGAAGGTGGTGGGAGGGAGAGAGGAAAGAAGGAACTTATCAGACAATGTATGTCTATGGAAAGAGCGTAAAACTTTGAAGTTGGAAGACCTGATTTAGGCCACAGCTCCTCATTTCCTACATGAGACTGACCCCTGAGCCTAAGTTTCCTCTGCTGAACGTGAGTCACCATGCCTCATTCTCCAGATGTTGTATGAATTGCACAGTAGAGTCCATATCGATGCTCTTGGCACTGAGTTGGGCACACATTACAAATGTGGTTAGAGAATGGTGGGCCAAACAGCATCCTGCAGCAGAGGCTGGCCCAACCTCTCTTAAAAGGCTAGAGCAGAGGAAGGACTTGTCAGTCCCCTACCAGATTAACAACTCTAGAGAATCAGAGCCCCATGTCAGGGGGCAGCAAGCTCTTTGACCTCGAGGCGATCAGAGAGCCATTGCCTCACTGGTCTTCCCGCTCCACTCCATCCTTCGAGTGGTCAGCCATGTGGTGGTCCAAATGCAATCTCTCCTTGTTGCTCTCATGACTGATGGCCTTTAGGAGCAAGAGGAAGTCTCCTTAGTGAGGTATAAAAGACTTTCAATGAACCAGCCGAACCTTCACCGTCCCCTTACCCCTCACTCCTGCTCTCCAGGGAAATGCAGCTCTCTGAGGGCAGGACTTTCTCACTTGGGGGTGTTCTCCACCCAGAGTGTCCCTGTGCATGCCTCAGCCTGGCAGACACTAACATGAGAGGGTCACTCACCTTCCAAGGCTACCCAGTGGCCCCTGCTACCTACCCTTTGCCTTCCAAACGCCATCCGAATGGCCCCAACTCTGCAGAGACTTTCTGCACCACCTTCAGTCATCCCCCACGACCCACCCAAAGTAGATTCTGTTGGGTCTTCACTGAGGTTCCTCCTTCCTGGCACAAAGCTTGCATGCCCTCTCCATTACTGGGCCAATGCTGGCATGCACGCCTTCCTCACCTTGCAGACTGGTATCTCATTAGGGCAAGGACAGAGATTTATTTCACATCTCATCCTCCGTGCCCTGCATATGGCCCAACGCACAGTAGGAGCTCAAAAATAGCAGAGACCACTGAAAGGGTGCAGCTTGTAAATCCCTGAATAAGCTACGCTAGGGCACATGTCTACATAGCATGAATTTATTGTCTGGTTCTCCCAACACAGGCACTAGAATTTTTAAGGCATTTTTCAGTGTCAGGCCAATCAATTCACATTAACCACAACCTAGGGGATCCTTTTTCTTAGGGCTTTATAAAAACATCAAAAGGTTAGTTGAGAATGAATTAACCACACCAAAAAAAAAAAAAAATGAACTAAGCAAAGTTAACTTAAATGGAATAATACATTCAGCACGCATTCTGTCTCGCAGTTTTGTGTGTCTTAATTCACATCTCTTCTTGTTAGAGACACACTCAGCCAGGTGTGACTGTAGAAATAGTTCCATCTTTCTTTTCTCTGGCTTGTCCTTCCCTTTTATCTCTGTGATTCTATGTTATGTGTTATTCTTTTTATACCTCCCAATGATCTTCAGAGAATAGCTGATTTCTTTGTACGAGCAATGAAATATATGCTGCAGAGAAAGCTAGTTCCATCCGTTCACAATTGCTCAGAGTTTAAAAATTAAGTGCAGCATCTCCATTAATACCGAACGACTATACTTTTTGTTGCTACTACTGTTCCTAATTGGCCATTGCACTGACTTGTGCAATGTTATAGCCCAGAGAAAACTATTGTCTTCTGACAGCTGCAGTCTAAGGGAGAGAATGATAAGGTGGCATCTGGACATGAGGAGTGTGAAGGATTCTGAGGGTTCTACAGGGAGATTTCAGCAGGTGACTGGAAATGCAGCTGAGGATTCATGTCTTCCTTTCCTCATTCATCTAGTCAGCATGTCTTGAGTGCCAGTGAGGTTCCAAAACCACGCAGCCACCGGACATTTAGAGGAACACACTACCAGTCAGTGTCTGAGCTGTTGGCACCAAACTAGAAAGCTCTGTTGCAAGTTGCAACCATAGTGACGTTTCCCACAGAATTCCTGCCCCTCAACCCAACCTCCTTTACTCTAAAACTAGGGGCCATGCTTCTAGGGGGCATGGGGAGACGTCTGTCCAGGGTCCAGAGCTGTGGCCTGTCCTCCAGTGAGTCCAAAGCAGAGCAAGGACTAAGGTCAGGACAGAGAGTCACTTGCCCACCCCTCCAGAGCTGTGACATTTAATGGGGCTCCCAGAAATTCAGTCATCAAGATCTATAATTTTCAATACTTAAAAAAATCAAAATTAATGCAAAAACTCATGATGAACAAAAACTCAATTTCTTAAATAAAGACAGGGAGGAGCTGAGGCAGGGAGAGTGAGGCGCGCGCAGAACAGGTTCGGTCTTCATTCAACTTTTTGCTATTTTGTTCGTCTTGGATGCCTCACATTAATTTTGATTATTTTTTCAAAATCGGGCAATAAAGTACTGATTCTGATGACTGAGGTGTGTAGAGCCCCCTTGGATTTGACCCTGAGTCGAGTGCCTCGCTCATCCCACCCTAGTCCCCGAGGCCCTCTTCTGGAAAGTGGGGAGAGAGGAGCGGGCTCCAGGCCTGACGCCAGAAGGGTGGCTGGGCCCTGAGCCGCTGACCCCACAGCACTGAAGAAGGAACAGGAGAGAAGGCTCCCGTCCCCGCGAAGACCAGCAAAGGCTGCAGGGACCAGTCGACTCAGTCCCCACAGGGTGCGGATGCAGGGGTGACTAACCCTAACGTCAGCCACAGCGGCCGCCGGCCACCGGCGAGAACAGTTCGCCCCGCGTGGGTGGGGAGCAGGGGCCGCAGGAAGCTGTGCCCGATAAGATAACCAGAGCACGCGCCTGTTACCGAGGAAAATGTAACGAGCGCTGGTGGTGGCCTCTCAGCGCCCCTGCAAGCGGTCCGCGATCCTGCAAGTCCTTCCAGAGAAAGCCGTGCTCCTGGCTTCCGCAGGGGAGCCCCGGGAGGCAGCCCCCGCCCCGCAGACCTGCGGGCTGGAGAGCTCCCCGGGGCCAGGCTCCCAGCACAGCCTGGGTGAAAGGGGAAGGGGCCATGACCAAGCCCACATTCTCGGGCACACGGCTTGCAGGCCATGCCACCCACCCGTGTTCCTGGATCCAGCCCCACTGCACAGTCACAAGCTCACATCTGTTGTGTGGCTGCAGAGCTAGAATGGAAAATTCTAGACTGAATCTTAGGTGGACCTGCTGGCTGGATTTGCCTCCTAAGTCAGGTCGCATAACCCCCCAGTCTCCCCTAAACTCGGCTCCTTCTTGAGCAAATAGGCCCTCAAGGCCAGAGCAGGGGCCCCCTAGCGGCCACCCCCTGGAAGTCCACCACCTTTTCTCACTTCTTCACCTCCCAAGCCTGGATTTCCCCCAGGCCACCAGTTCCACACCAGAAACGCTGCCTCTGTCTGCAGGCATTTCTATTCTCTTTTCTTTTTAAATCCGAACCAACACAACAGCCTCCTAATTGCCCACTGTCCCCAGGATCTCCCTCTGCTACATACTCCACAGCGCTGACAAGAGGAACCTTCTGGAACTGTCCCCCAGGCTGCAAAAGCCCCGTGAGCCCTCTTGCATCAGTTAAGAGTGGACCCAAGCTCCCCCTTCCTCTGTGGTCTCTGGCACTTGTGTCTCGCTTCCCCCCCCCCCCCCCCCCCCCCCGGGTTAAACAGTGACTAAAGAGCTCCCTCAGGGGCTGGAAACAAGCCTTGAAATCACACAGAAAGTGCTCGACAGATGTTAGCCGCTCAGATTATCCTGCCCATGTCCCCACGGCTCAGCCCCTGGCCCAGTCACCCCTCCTCACACACCGTGTTTCCTGACCACCTGGAGCCTCCCTGGGTGCTGCTTCTAGAAGCATGTGTCTGTGGGCGCCTCCTTCAGCTCCGTGTTCTGTTCCTGGTCCTGGAGACACTGATGTCTTCCTGCCAGAACCTTCTTACTCGCCCCCCTTGGGTAGCTCCTGTCGCCTCCCCCTTCCCTGCTGTTCTGACTGCCTTTCATCAAATAATGTTTGTGTTCATCTCCAGCCCGGGATGCTCTGCATCAGGTTACCCTCAGGGACCCATAGGAGTTTCCTGACTAGACTGTGAAGTCTTTGAGGACAGAGAGTTTCTCCCTCATGTATTTGTCTATCTCCAACCTCCAGCACGATGCCTGGCCCCCCACCAGACCCAGCTCAGCGGAGTTGGGTCCCCTGGGTGGATGGCACTTCCATGATTCAGGCTGTGGATGTGCACATGTATCGAGTGTGTTGTTTTATGCTGATGATTTGACCTCTGTGCATTGTTGACAGTGGAGGGTCTGCCCTCCCTGGCCTAGCTGATTCCTGGAGATAGTAAATGACCCTAGTGCACCTTTCATATGTCAACCAACTGATCCAGATCTTCCACCCTCACCACCTCCTCCATGGACTCTCACACTCCGAGCCACTATCCACCTGCCCCATCACCCCAGGGCCAGGTGCCAGACTGTCAGAGATAGTCCCTATGCCCTGACCCCACTGAAATTACTCATACTACCCAATCCCAAGCCTGCTTACCTGCCTCACCAATTCTGTTCCATAAAAACCATGGTAAAGGCCTCGCCCCGTTTTTTCCACTCCTGCTGCCTCCTGAGTGACCCTGGTGCTTCCCCGTGGGGCCCTTCCTCTCGGGAGCTGAGAGTATAAACCACCTGGTCAGTGGCAGTCGTCTCTGATCTGCTGGCCTCACCGCACCTGAATAATAATTGAGCGTCACTGAGTCCCCCCCACTGTAACTGGGGTAATTACAGGACTACCTCCTGGTGATTATGATGGTTTAGTGAGCTAAGGACTGGGAAATGGTGGGAAACACACGTGGTGCTTTGTCAGGGTTCTGTAAGGTTTACTCCTCTCATCTTTGTCGTCTGTGTGATAGTGAGGGGTGTGACACAGCAAACAGGAGAGGGAGGGGGGAAAGAGGGGAGAAGAGAAGCCCAGGGGACAAGGGAGAGGCCAGGGCCCAAGGAGATGCAGGGATGTGAGAAAGTCCACGTGGTGGGAACTGAAGGTGTTTGAATTTCTGTGTCTAATATTCAGTGTGAGGTTGTGTTCCATTCTCTGCTTTAACTGCATTCAGCCCCCACGTCCCTAACCTTCTGGAAGCTTATTAAGGAGGGAGGGAGGTAGGGAGAGAGAGCGAGAGACTGAGACAGAGAGAGATCGAGGTAGGCGAAGGTTCATTTCTATGTTATTATTAGTCAGGGCTTTCTCCCTCCTCCACATGAATGGGTCCCAGCGCTGCCAGTCCTTGTTTATTTTGAGCTGCTCTATAAATGATGTTACCTCCTGTGTCACCAGGAAACAGCAGGGTCCCTGGTACTGGTTTTGCTCTGGTAGAGAGAGTACCACTCTGGCAGGGCCGGTCTATGAGACTGGGCTTCCAGGGCATAAACCCACAGGCCCTGTGGCTGCTCAGACACACCAGCTGGGAGGAGCACGCCTGCCTGGCCTCCGAGGAGGAAACACAGGGGCTCCCAACAGGCTCCCGTGGGCTGGGAAAGAAGCCACAGGTCCTCAGCAGGGCCAGGCTGACATGGAGCCCAGAGAGATCCCCACGGAGACCACAGCGCCCTCCCTCTGGGCTTGCTACTGGCTGAGCACTTGGCAAATGTCACACTGCAGGCTCACGACATCTTCCAGACCAGGGCTAGCACTGCCCCGTGTATCAGATGGAAAACCGGAGCTGAAAGAGCTAAAGCAGCTTGTCCAAGGTCACTTAGCTGGTAGGGAGCCAAACCAGACCCCAACAGAGAGCAAGAGCTCAGAATAAAGTTTTAAGGGCTGCCCCTGCTCCAGAGCCTTCATGCTGGGGCAGAGGGTGCTTGTTCCCCTGGGTAAAGAATCATTTTAAACCAAGATTTCAGTGGACCCAGGGATCCAGAGATAGGCCTGTAATCTAGGTCATAATCTAGTTCCACAGGGTTGAATATGTGTTATGTAGGGGAAAGGGGTTCTGCAGCCAAATAAGTTTGAAAACTTCCCCTTAGACCTGAAAAATTATTGAGGTGAGTCATAGATGTGTGTCTTGAATTCTCAGAGTCTCAATTCTGGTCCAGGACCACATCTTTGGTTTTAAAACCCCTCCCCACTTAATAAGGGAGGAAACCAATGTGTCAAGTATCTATGATGTGTTAAGAACAATCCCAAGGCCAGCTCATTGAATTCCCAAATGGCGTGTAAGCTAAATTTAACACCCCCATTGTATAGGGTAGGAAACTGAGGCTCAGGAAGCTGGAAGATCTTATTAAGGTTACTCAGGTTGCTCATGATTCAGACAGGATTCAAGCTGAGCTCTGTCTGATCCACAGCCCACCTTCTCTCCTCCACGCCATCTCAACCAGAACATTCCATCTGGAGACACAGCCCGTCCTGCCTTGTGGTGACGAGGCATTTAGTTATCTTTCCGCTGCCACAGAGTTGAGTGCAGTGGTCATATTTAAATAGTTTAGAGTAAGCATCACCAAACATCTAAGATCCTTGACTTCTCCCACTTCTCAAGACAGGGGTGGGTTAGTCACCAAATATTTACACAACTTATTTGATTTTTGCTGGCTTGTGAAGATGCCTCCTGAAGACACATGTCACGTTCCCTTCGTTTCCTTCTCTGGTTCATCACACTGATCTAGGGTGGGCCCCTGAGCACCCGAGAGCAAAGCGGCGCACTCTCCTCCGCCCGCCGTGCAGGTCCTGGGCTGAGGGGTCACAGCGGCCCTGCCGCCCTCCCCCCGTAGCCTTCACCCCCCAGCTGGCACCCAACTGCACAGTCCTGAGGGAAGAAGAACTGTGGGATTAAGAAAGAGCTTTTTTGTTTGTTTTTAAAGAATAATCAATGTATTTATACATCTGCCTTTCTTATAAAGCTCCAGGATTGTCAAAATTAAGGTTAGAATAAACTTTTGTTTCATGTTTCCCCCACTCTAATCCCACCTCCTTGGTGAATAGTCTCTCATCGCCCCAACAGAGGACTTATTTATGGCATAAAGCACAGTGATGAGAGGTCAAGATTTGGGGGTCAGGAAGGAAGCACAGGACAGGAGGTGGGTCTCAGGTCAGCTCTATGCTGACGAGTGGTATGACCTTGAGTGAGGTCACAGAAGGTCAGTTGTCCCGTCTGTACAGGGGCTCCATCAAGGCATTGAGTATACCATTCTTACTCTGTTTCATCAAGTCTAAGTGAAGATATTAAAATGCTTTAAATAAACATTTTAATATCTTCAATAATAAGATGAGTTGCAAAATCCCTGGCACCTCAGCTTGGTGAAAATGCAGAATTGAAGAAACACTCCATGCCCAGGGTGACTGGGTACAGCAGCGCCCCCGGGCCTAGAGCTGCTGAGCTGGGTGCCAGCTGCCTTTGAAACCTCATAGGGTGTTTTATATCTCACCTGGCAAAACTCCTCTCAAGTGTGTTGGAAAAAATTATGAAAGGGAGTCAACATTGGGCAAGGGCCTATGCCATACTCAGGTTTTCCGTCCCGTGTGTGTCTGGACAATGTGCTAGAATTTTCTTTATCATAACCCTTAAAGTGCAATATGAATGTCCCATTTTACAATGAGAAAACAGGGAGCTATGAGAAATGAGGCAGCTATGTTACCTGCCTGAGCCCTCAAAGCTACAAAGTGGCTGAAGTAGGTCGAAACTCAACCCTTTCAGGCGTACAGCGAACCAGAAGGTACCTGAGTGACCATCTAACCCTAAAAACTCCATGCAGCCTGGCCCCCAAGGTCTTCCATGGCAATAGGGGAGGGTAGAACTCCAAGAACTATTTGCTTTTATTTATATTTTGGGCTTCTGCATAATATTTTGTTTTGGGGCCAAAGGGTTCAGCAGCTAAAAAATTAAACAAGCAAACAAATAATTAAAGGAATAAATACCTAAATGTCAAGCCACTGGCCTCACCCCTGCTCACGTTACAGAAGAGGAAGGTGAGACACAGAGGGAGCCGCTGGCCCAGGTGTCAGCTGTTTGAGGTCAAGGAGAGTCCTAGGAGCCAGGCCTCCCCGCAGCTGTGTCGCTGAAGCCCACGCTGCCCCTCTGCTTATGAGGCCCCGTAGAGGATTTTACCTTGAGTTTGATTTGGAGAAATTAAGCTATTTTAAAACACACAGTTGACTGGTCTCACTGTGTCTCTATCCAAAACATCCTTGAAGACAACTGGAAATACCAAACTAATGACGCCTCGAGCAAAGAGACAACTGAAAATACCAAACTAATGACGTCTCCAGCTGGCACAATTCTTCGGGTGGATGTGCGCCGTTTAGAACGTCGGCTGCATTACTAAGCGGTGGATGCTAATAAAATGTGTGCAATAAATTGCATTTTAAAAGCATCATGGGAGACTGAGGCTGCTCTTTTAAGAAACCCTGTGAGGAATAGCTTGATAGAGTAAGAAGGAAAAAAAAAAAGCATTTAACAATGAAATAAAAATCACTCATTTGAGTCTTATAAGTCCAGACTGTGGTATACGGTGCTTCCTTCGAGCATATTGCTTCTTATGTGTGCGGCATATGCCCGGACCCTCGCACATAAATCAGCTGCACAACTGAGGCCGCAAAGCAAGGGCTCCCCTGCTGTCAAGTCCCTCTTACCTAGTGGGGCACAGCCACCTGACGTAAGATCTGCCAATCAGATGAGCCCACAGTGACTTTGCTTTAGAAATGAGCCCCCTGGAGGAAAAGGCAGATGTCGGGGATCCATTTTTCTAACAGTGGTTAGAGCAGACACAGCCGGGCAGCGGGGCCCTTGGTGAGCCACCTCTGCCATGCGGCCCTGTAAGGCCACCTGAGGGAAGCAACAAGGCCGCTGTGCTGCAGAAGCCCAGGGCAGCATCCACACAGCGCAGCGGTGTTCAGCCTTTTCATCACACAGCACATAAACTGGTTACTAAAATCCTAAGGCACCCCAAAAATGTATTATATTTTTTGCTGATCTGACCAAAAAAAGGTATAATTGTGATTCATTCACACTGGATGGCTGTTGTTGTGTTGGCTGTTGTCTTATTTGACAATCTAAGGGGAAAGAGGTCAGTGCCCCTGACTAAATGGTCGGGTGTTGCATGTGTTAAAAATCGTGCAGCACGCCGGTGGGAAATCGCTGGTGCAGAATAACAGCAACGAAGGCCCCACGTTGCATGGTCATCAGTCCTCCCTAAAGTCCATTTCTCTCTTCTTGCAGATGTCCTCTGGGGTCAATTTCCTGCCTTTACACCCCCTCGTAGCTGTGAACTGGGGGTCTGCCCCGTCTACTGACACAGGCTTTGGACGAAAGAAAGCACAAAAGGAACAAGTTCAATCTCCTCTAACACTTTCTGGTGACTATTTTGGGAGTCGTGTACTGAGTAGGATGTGGTATTTTGAACTTATTTTGCACTCAGACAAATATGCATGTCTGTAAACTGTTCATTATCTGCCACTCCCACAGAAGAACGGCTGGTCTGTGGAGCTGAAGGTGGCTGACAGGCTACCGCTCTGAAGGCAGACTCAGAGTTCCCTGTCCTAATATCAGTGACACATGGGGGAGCCCTGCAAACCATCACTGCGATAAGTAAGCCCTTTGGTGGAGAATTTCTTTCATTCTCACAACAGCGCTGGGGAAGTAGACGCAACCAGATCCTCCAGTTTACAGATGAAGAAAGCAGCACAGGAGGTGGAAGGACTTGCCCAAGGTCAAGGACCAGAGCTGGAATCCAGCCCCTCAACTCTGGGTCCCCCAGCTCACACCTCACTGAATGCTGGACAAGGAGAGTGCTGGGGATAGTACAGGCTCCAGGTTACCGGTTCCAACTCACTCCGACTGCTGCTTCCCGTTCCCTCCGTCTGGCTAACCCTCTTGGACTTGACCTCAGCCTGTCCAGATTAGGCTACTAAGCTGACTTCTTGGCCCTACTGCTAACAGATCACCTGGCCTCATTGCCATGGGACAGTTAGTAGCTACCGTGGGCAATGTGCCGATTAAGGATCCAAATGAGAAGTGTGTGCAAACTCCAGCTTCACCACCGACCTGCTGTGTGACCAGCTACCAAGTCACCTGCCATTCAGAGCCTCAGTCTCCTCATTTGCAAAAGAAGAGGGGAGAGGTACGACTACTTTGATTCAAGGATTAAATGAGATCACGTACATATAACACCAGTTCAGTATCTGGCTGTAACAGAAGCTTAATATCTGATAGCTGCTATGCGCTCTTGCTGTATCATGGTGTGTTGTTTGGGGGAGTAGTGGCTGAGAGGAGCACTCTTCAGTGGGGCCCCTGGACAGTCACCAATCCACAAACTCTGTGACAGTCTGCAGTAAGATAAGGTGTTTGCACCAGACATAACCAACTGCTCCTCTCCCTGAGAGCAGGGCCTCTGCCCGCCCCTCCAGGGTCCCCTCCCAGGGCATAGCTGGACCGCATGCAGCCGGCGCTCAGCACTGGCTATCGAGTGCTGCTCAGAATGAGGACCTGAAGACAATGTGGAGACTCAGCAGGTCCAGGCAGAGCTGCGGGCCTTTCCTCCCCATCTCAGGAACAGTGGCGGGAGAGGGCCACGGGATCCTGGCCCTTTCCTTAAACTTGTTCCTTTCCAGTTGGCTTCAGCTCCTCTGCAACATCTGGCTTCCATCACTGTACAGCTGACACTGGGTCCCAAGTTCCTTAACCTCCCAAGGACTCTGAGCATCACTGAACTTATCAGAACTGCACTTTCCCAGCCAGAGGAAGGAATGCGCCATGCAATCAAAGACAGGGAAGCAGCTGGGACCCCACAGGAGGTCGGAGATCACAGTGAGGCTGCAGAGTGGTGCCTGGGCCAAGTCCAGCCAGCATGAAGATTTTGGGAGTCTCAGGCCAACTCAGCTCAGCTGCCCTGAAAGTCCTCCAAAGGCCCCCAGGCCATGTCCTGCCTCCTGGTCCCAGGCTCCTTGCAAGGGGCTGAGACAGCATTGAATGAGTTGCATGTGCAAATCTTGAAAAGAGAAAAGCCCTCTGTGAGAGACAGTGGCTTCTTTATCATCAGTATCGTTGTTGTAAGAGAAGCGCGAGCTTGCCTCACTGTTCACAGTGATCTCTCCGGGTGCTTAGAGCAATGCCAGTGTTTCCACCACAGGGAGACAGAAGGAAGAGACAGCTGCTGGCACCCGCGTGGACCAGACACCAGCTCCATGCTTTGAAGAATCATCTGTTTAATGAGCTAAAACTCGCTCTAAGTCATCTCTCTCTCTTCTGAACTTAGAGATGAAGAGATTGATCCCACAGAGACCAGGGAACTCGCCAGTGCCTCAGAATTCCCACAGCTGAGCCGAACTGAAGCCAGTCTGTGCAGCCAGAGTTTGGGGTAGCTCCAAAGCCCACCACTGTTTCTAGGACACTGTGCTGGGTGCTGTAGTATGCGTCACGCCTCCGTTCAGCACATGTCAGTGAAGCGCTTGCTCTGCTCCGGGTGCAGTTGTTGGCACCAGAGATGGGGCAGTGACAAGCCTTGGTCTCTGCCCTCAGGGAACTTGCATTCCAAAGGAAGGGGTGACAGTAGAGAAACAATTGAATAATTAATAAACATAATGTCGGAGAGTTATAAGCACCTTGAAGAAAATAAAATCGGGTGATGTATTATGAGTAACTGCAGGAGATGCTCTAGACTGAGTGGTAAGGGAAAGCCTCACTGAGAACACGGCCATTTTGCTGACATTTAAGTGATAAGAAGCCAGGCCACAAAGGTGGAGGAAGAGTTCTCCTAGGAAGGAATGTGCAAAGGTCCTGAGGTGGAACCAACTTGACATTTGCTGCAGGGAAGAGGGCCCTTATAGCTGGAGGGAAGGAGGAGGGAGATGGCAGAGGAGGCCCTTGGGGCCTCTACCTGGGCTCTCACAGAGACAGATGCTGAGATGGTGACTAGCATGCAGGAGGATTATTGGGGGACACTGTCAGGGAGGAAGGGAAGCAGCATTTTAGGAGAGAGGAGTCGGGTTGCAATGCAGTCACAGACATCACAATAGAGACATGGTTCGTGAGTCAGGAGCTCACAGTTGGAGCCATACAAGGACAGACTGGTTGCCACAGAGTGGAAGAAACACCCCATCCCATCCCATCCCATCCCATCCCATCCCATCCCATCCCATCCCATCCCATCCCATCCCATCCCATCCCATCCCATCCCATCCCATCCCATCCCATCCCATCCCATCCCATCCCATCCCATCCCAAGCCTGGGTGCCTTTCCCACCAGTGTTCTCCCTGAAACACCTCCTCTGATGGTGCCCTGACCCTCCGTCTGGGTGGGAAGCCTTTTTGTGCCCGTAGTAGTCCGTCCTGCCCCCATTATCCCAACAGCACCGGCATCACAGCCGTGTACCTGCCACACTGTGGCCCCTGCCCATGGGGACTGCCCCTCGTGCCCCCTCAAAGCGCAGCGCCTTGCCTGGTAAACATCTGAGCCGCATGGATGGACTGTGGGAATGTGCATGTGCTGTGTGGGGGGCGCTGTGCTCTCCAAGGTGAGACTCAAAAGACGAGCAGAATACTACCGAGGAGAGGACACCAGAAAGTATGCCACTGTGGGCAGTGACTGTGTCTGCTGCCTGCCTCCCGTTCCAGGGCCTGTAGTGGTGACTAGCACACACTCGGCACTCAGCAAGTGTTGACTGATCAGTATGCTGATGCTAGATACTTGGTAAGTGAGAACTCAGCAGGGCTGCCCGTCGCTGTCACCGAGTGGTCTCCTGACCCACATCTGTGCAAACCACCCCTGGAAAGAAGGGTGGAGCCACAGCCTTTCCTGAGATGTCAGCGCATCATTAAGACCAGAATCTGGTTCCCACAGCACCAACCATGTTTGTGACTCGCCTGGATTCTGTCTGCAATTCCCAAGGAAATGGGCCTCAGGGTGGAATCCCAGCTGAAGCGCCTCCCACTGGATCTGAGTTTGGCAAATGTAGGCTGACTTGAGTCCCTTCCTAAGGCCTGTGCCCTGGGAACCCTGGGTCCCGGGGATGGTGTGTGTGGGCGACAGAGGTGGGGAGTGGTGGGGAGAGAATGGAGTGAGGGACCATCCATGAATGAAACATAGTGGTTACTAGTGTCAAAAATGAAAATTCCACACTCTTAATTTGGCTCAAACCTCCCTTAAGCCAAAGCCCAATACACATCTTGCTTTTTAAGCCAGGTATGTGTTGCATTTTCTGTTTCTCAGAACCCCAAGAGGCTCTCCAGTGCAGGGAAACACTTCTAAAATGCAATGAGACTGACGGGTGCTGACTGTCTACTTATTTCTGTTCTTGCTCTCATCTTCCTCTTCAAGATACAAACCCTGAGAGATTACCCACTAGGTCTAGTCTTAGGCGTGAGCCCACCCTTTGCAGGGGGAGGGCAGACACCTTAATGTACAGTCCCCCAAGTGGGGAAGTGTTTTCTAAAAAAGAATTAAGTTTGCTGTTAGCCAAAGTGACAGTAAAAAAATAAAATAAAATACTACAATAAAGAGGAGTATTCGGTTCCAATTCTTGACCCTCCAAACTGCCCTCACCTGAAATGAGGTGGGGCCAGTCTGCCTCCCTCCCCATGCGGACACAGAGGTGCCTTCACTCACGTGTCTGCTGAGTCTCCCTGGACACATGGGCTCTGCTGCATGTCTGAGTCCCTTTCCAGCAGCACTCTCCCCACCCTCCTGCCAGGCACCATGGGCATGCTGGCGAGTTCTGGTGAAGAGCGGAAAGGGGGGAGGCAGGGAGACTTCCCAGCAAGGGCCGCGGTTGTCTGCATCCCACTCAGCAGCAGCCACCTGCCATTAAAGCAGGGGCACAAGGGAGGAGTACGCATGCCAGAAGTCAACTTATTTATTTTTTAATTTGAAGGTTCTTAATCCACATAGTAGCTCTGCCTTGCCCAGGCTCTCAGTGTCCTGCATGCCACCTTCCCCCCAAATTCCTTATGCCATTAGACTGTGCAGGTAGAGACCTGACCCTTGTTCTGACCTCAAAGCACTCGGGGCCTCCAGGCAGCCCCTTCTTCTCTGGGCTTAGCTTTACCTGTCCAGCTACTAACTATCCAGTCCAGGGTCTCCCCTACACTCCCTCCAACAAACACCTGCTCTGCCCAAGCTTGCACAGTCCCAGAGACAGGAAAGTCACTCACAGGCAGCCTGTGCCATCACCAGACTCTCTGAAGCTGCAGCTTCCATGGATGTGGCCTGAGCAGAGCTTGGCGCAGTGAAATTCCCATTTCCTCGTGGCTACCCACTCACCTGTGGCTCCAGGCATGGCTCTGAGGAGCTGGGTCACACTGTCACGTGGCAAACAGAACCTCTGATGGATACTTTGAGCACAATCTGTCTCTAAGCCAGGTCTCTCTCATCTGTTTCAAAGGTGGTGAATTTTTCAAACCTGTGTCTAGGGTTTTACACTGACCCTTGTAAAATCCCAGGGAGATTTTTATTCATGAAGTCTGTTTGCTTGTTTTCTTCTCTTTGGGGCTGTGTGTTGATGCTGGAGAAAGGATTTGAGATCTGGAAGGAGTAGCCCCACTTCCCATCCTGTTGCATGCTGGCTACAGTCAGACAGGCATCATGACTCAGGTCTGTATCTTGGTTTCAGTTCAATAGCTGTGTGACCTCAGGAAGGTTTCTTAAACTCTCTGAACCTCAATTCCCTCAACTCAGAAAGGGCGATGGTAAAAATCCACTTGTGTTATGAATGCCCCGAGGATTCAGGAAATGAAAACATAGGGTGTCAAGAACTATCCACGTTACCTGGCTTTGGGCAGGTGCCAGCAAAGGCTGTGCACTTACCTGGAGGAGATTTCAGGGGTGTGAAAATACTTTGCATGTCTGCAATCCCTGCGTTTCTGAATGCCATGGCCCTGGATGGTCTTCCATGAGCAAGGTGGAGACTAGAAGCTTGGACCCTGAGCCGCAGGTGAGCTGCCCCGTGTCCATGACCAAGGTCATAAGGCAGTGGAGATGACTACCTGGGTTCATGCTTGGGGAAAGAAGGGTCTGGTCTTGGATGCAGACACTTCAAATGTGAGGGGTTTTGGACTTGAACTGTGAGCTGTCTGGGCTGTATCTTGTACTGAGCAGAACTTCACCCCACACCAGCAGGCCTCTCACCCCGGAGGCTGTGTGGTCAAGAGGAGAGAGGTTGGCCCTTGGACCCAAGCAGACCTGAGTTCAAGTCCCACTTCTACCTCTACACGCAGGTTCTCCCACCCGGATCGTGGTTACTACCCCCTCACCCTGATTCTTCAATAACGAGCTGTTTTCATCTCTTTTTAAAATTCAGTTCACCCAGAAACTCACGGGGGCCCCCCAGGCAGGCCCAGGGGTTATTTTTTCTGATGTCCCCAAACTACCCCGTGTTCTGCCACCAGCCACACAGAATTGAAAGAGCCTATTCAGTGTCAGCCTTCTGACCTCCTGCGAGCACCTGGAGGGGTGGGACAGAGGCTCATGCATCGTGTCTCCGGTGCCCGAAAGGATGCTGGGCACCATGAAGCCAACCATAAATATTTGCTGAATTCATTAATTAAAAATAAAAACAGAATTGAAACCGACTGGCTGAGTGTTTGGAAGAGCTGTAGACTGGAGAAACAAGAAGGGAACTGGGGGGCCGGAAAGAAACAAAACCTGGACAGGTTAGACCCAGGTCCCAACAGGCCCACCCACTAAGGGCTTTGGCCCTGAGAGGTGTGCACTCCACTGTCCCGACTGGATCACTGCTAAGGCCACGTCCCGACCGGATCCATTTCTGACGCGCTCCGTGGATGGAAGCCGTTGACTAAGGTCGGGTCCCAACGGGCTCTGCATCCAGCCTTGGACGTGGGCCCCCAGGACGGGGCGCCTCTGTCTCCCACACAAGCCAACTGGCCGCACCTTTAAGACAAAGAAGAGAACAGTTTTTAAAAACAACAGGTGCCTCCCCATCCAGCCTCGTTACCCGCGGTTTGTCTGTCTCATTTGTTTGCCTCTGAGTGATGCGAGGCGCCCATTCTGCTTCAGCGACACTTACAAGAAGCCTGAGAGGAAATAAATTTGCCGCAGACATTATGCACCATGCTGAAGTAATTATGAACTGCTGTCCTGAAAGCAGCCCGAGGCGGCTGAAGCATCCGAATGCATAATGCTCCTGGGGGGGAAAGGGGGGAGGAGAGAAAGAGAAAGGGGGGAGAGGGCGGGGGGGGGGAATGGAAATAGACACCATTTATCATGGAAGATCCGGGCGCCCAGCCATGGGCCAGGTTCCTGACCAGTTCCACCTCATTTAATTCTCGCAGAATGAGTCGAGTTGCCCTGCAGAACCTGGGAAAGCCACCCGCTGGGCCCCCGGTGCTTAGAAGGAAGAGGGGGGCTGCCATGGGCACTGGCTGACCCCTGGGTTCAGAGGGTGCAGCCCCCACCCACCGGGGCCTGCCTGCCTGCAGGGCCACGCGGGCGCAGGACCCTCTGCAGAGCTCCAGGCGTCTCCCCCGTCTCCCCACGGAGCGCCCTCCCTGGAGTGCTGCCCGGAGAATCCGGCCGCGGCCTCCACATGCTCCCAATTCCGTCTGCACACTCAGGGGCCCACTGGGCAGGGCTTGGATTCCTTCTCCTCGGACCACGGCCTGGGAACTTTCCAAGGCAAATGCAGGAGCCTCCGCAGGGCTCACCTCATTTGTTTCCTTCTCTCGGGGACCGCCGTCCTGCACGGCCTGTTCTCCAATGTCTGAAAACTGCTACTTCATCTATTTTGTCCAGTTCGATTTTTTTTAAGTGGAAGGACGAGTCTGGTCCCTGTTCCTCCATCACGGCTGGAAGTGGAAATTCTTTCCCTTACTTGAAACATTCAATAATTTCCAAATGCCTTTAAAATCACCCTCCCATAACTTATGTATAAGAACCTAGGAGGTTTGGCCTCTGATGATCCTCCCAGACTCATCACCTCTCCCCCTGCGCCCCACCATGGACTCTAGCCATGCAGTCGTTTAGGGCTCCCGAATTGCCAGCACAGTTTGAAACTTTGTGCTCTGTCTGTGCAGCTCCTCTGCTCAGAAGGAACTTCCCTCTGCACTACTGCGCCTGAACTTCATTCTTCAAGAACCAGCTCCCTTGCTGCTTCCTCCAAGCTCTGCCTACACCCCTCCCATGGGAGGAAGGGAGGGTTTCTAAGCATACGGGCCAAAGACTGGTGTTCATTGGCCAACCAAGTAGTTGACAGAGACCCTGGGAAATGTCAATGGTCATGCATGACACTTTTTGGGCTTCACCCCTCCATGGATGAAGAACTTGGTCTCCAAGTATTGGGACCTGAGGTTACAGCCGTGCTTTAAGTGTCATGCTCCTAAGGTGTAATGCCCAGGGAGGTCCCTTTTAGAGCCAGGCCCTGCTGCTCCCCATGTTTCACCTCCCCCAGCTGTTGAATGCTATCCCCAAAGCGAACCATCTGCTGTCCCTATTTGCTTGGCTGGAAGGTGACATTCCACTGCCCTTCTTGGCTTGACCTTTGGGCTGTAAGGTAGAAGCAGTGGAGAGAAGGGAAATTCAATGCTTTGATGTCTCATTGCAAGGAAGCAACTTTATCAGCAACCCGGTGGCTGAGGGGGTTAGGCTTGTTAAGGAGTTTTCTCGATAGCACCCAGAGACCTCCTCCTCCCTAGGACATATTTTAATTTGCAAGTCAAAGGGAGAGAAAGGAACCCAGGGAGATCACAGCTCATTCCTCACTGCACAGTGAGCTACAAAGTGGCTGGATCATAATCACCAGACAAGGCAAGTCCCCAAATCAGTAGGTGTCCAGGATGGAGGAGCTAGAGGGAGTCTGGACACTCACGCTCAAACCACTCCTCTGCCCACGAATGACCATGTGGCCTTTGCGAAGTCCCCTCACTCTTGTGTTTTCCCAACTGAGCAGTGGTGACTTGGACCAGAAGATCCTAGAGGCTCCACCCAGCTGCTTGGGAGGGAGGTGAGCCCTTCTACAGTCTCTGCTTCTGTTTCCCTTACACCTGGTATGTCTGGGATGAGAAACTACTTCTTCCCAATGTTCTCATTGGGAAAGGGACTTTTTTTCTGACAACCTGCAAAATCATAGATGAGAGTTAATGCTTAGGGGATAGGCCATGACCTCCAGCCCATCAGGGCCGGGACCCCAGCTCGCTCACGCTTCCACTTTCTTCCCCCATGCAGTAGGCCAGGGGTGTCGTTGACCTTCATGCACTCTGCTGGTGGTGTGAAAGGTCTCAGGGCCCCTCCTGCGGCCTGGCCAAAGCATATGGGGGCAGTCAGAGCATCCACGGGGCACACAAGCCTTCTCTTCCTTCTCCAACTCAGCGTTCACATGACCCAGCAGTCAAGGACCCAAGTGGCCTGTGTGGCTAGTCTGTGAATGAAGAGGAGCTGTCTCCCGTTTGTGTGTCCAGTCTCTTGGTCTGAACCTCCAGAAGGCAGGAGAAGTGAGCCTGTGTCCCCACCTTAACTCTTAACAAGACAAAGGAATTCACTGTACAGACCAAAAGGAAGACCTTGAAGTGAATACAATAGCGTGTTTCATGTCAGCCCTTCCTGAGTGCTTATTATATAAAGCCGAACCCAAGTAAGAACAAACATACCAAGCACCTAAGGCACCCGGGGAGAAGCCGCGGGTCTGCTGGCCTCAGGCTTTCTGGGAGGCATCTGAAGGAAGTGCCTGACCCTTTCCCTGACATTCGTGCTGAAATGTCATTTTCCTAATTACCTTCCAATAACAGTGACTCAGTTGAACCACATGGGGCCCTTTAAAAACATTTGACAGCACCCTGCTTTGGAGAACTTGGCAGTAATTGAGATGGAAGAAGCTGGCTTGCGGGCCTTTCAAGCGGCCAGGGAGTTCCCATGGAGGCCATCGTGCCAGGAAGCAGTAGAGGGGAGCACTGGAAAAGCTGAAGACATCCGAGGGCCCCAGCCTGGGGCTCCTCGTGCCTTTGAATAACACTGGCCAGGCTTGTCCTCACCACCCTCGAAACGTGCTTTCTGCGAGTTCTAAACCAGGAGGTTGTTCAAAGAGAGATTAAAGGGCATAAAAATAGTATTAGATTTCACGGCACAGCGAGGCCTGTCAGGACCCGGCACACAGGGAATTGCTTTAAGGCCATGATCAAAATGAGTCATCGGTGTCTGCGGGGATTGTGCTGATGCCTCTTGAAAAGGCAAAACCCAGGACTATTGTTTGTGTCAAAAATACTTCTGAAGAGGCTGCAGAAATCAGAAGGTGCTGATGTGCCAACGTCGGGGTGGGGGGGGAGGAGAGAAAGGAAAAAGAGTCAGTAGCCTCATCATGCAGGGAAAGCAGGTGAGCAAGAACTAGCACTGCAGAGCAAGGTGGATGGGGGGGCCATGATGGAAGGGGATGAGTCACGGAGGCTGAGTTTGTGTCTCAACTCTGTCACCAGGGAAGCTCTCACTTTTATTGGGTTTCTACTATGAGATAAATACCGTACAAGGCATTTTAAGTGTGATACTCAGTGTAAACAACAGTTCCTGAGGGAGCTGTGTGGCCTTGAAGATGCCATGGGTCCTCTCGGAGCCTCAGTGTCATCTTCTGGAGAGTGAAGGTACTCACCCACACCTCCCAAGGTGGCTGAGGAGTGTATTAGTTCACTAGGGCTGCCGTAACCAAGCACCACACACTGGGTGCCTTAGACAACAGGAATTTATTTTCTCATAGTTCTAGAGGTCAGAAGTCTGAGATCAGATGTCTACAGGGTTGGTTCTCCCTGAGGTCTCTCTCCTTGGCTTGTAGATGGCTGTCTTCCCCCTTTCTTCACATGGTCTTCCCTCTGTGGGTGTCTGTGTCCTAATGTCCTCTTCTTATAAGGACACCAGTCATACTGGATTAGGTTTCACCCATATGACCTCATTTTACCTAATTATCTCTTTAAAGGCACTATGAACAATCAGCCACATTCTGAGGTCCTGGAGCTTAGGACTAAACATAGCACTTTTGGGGGACAAAGTTCAACCCATGTCAGAAGTGTGAGAATCATGGATGAAAATGCCAGGCTCCTAAGAAGAGGTCAGTGCATGGGAGCTGAATTTAAAGAAAAGTCACTGGATAATCAAACTCACGGTAACAGTTACTGAGACCATGTCACACTGGCCACTGTGACGAGTACTTTGCCTCCACGCAACATATACCTTAAACTCTCAGGACGAACCAGTGGGTTAGGTAATAGTCTGATCTCCATTTGGTTAATAAGGAGACTGAGGTACATACAGACTAGGACAGGGAGTTGGCCAATGTCGCATAATAAATAGTGAAGCAGGAATCCAAAACTCCATCTGTCTGGTTCCAAACCCAGAGATCCTTATCATCGCACTGCCTGGTTTTCTAGAATGACAGAGGGTCAACGTTAGAATCTGAAAGGTGACCCAGTACCAAGCCCTTCACTTCTCCCCAAGTCTCTTTTTCATGCTTGAGCCCCTCAGAAACATCTTGCCAACTGAACAACCTGCTTCTGTTTGCACTCTTCTGGTGACCGGGTGCTCATTCCCTGCAGAGGCGGCCTGTCCAATTTCGGGACAACTCTAATGGGTTGTAAAAGTCCTTCCTCCTCTGGACGAATGGATTGATTTCAGATTCAAATTCAGTTCTGAGTAGACTCACTCTTGATTGTCACTTCCAGGGAAGGAATCTTTGACAAGTTCCCGTTGTTTTTAGAGGTAAAATAGTCAGAACTTCTCCTTCTTTAAAACTGCCAACAGCGTGAAGAGAATCAGGACTGAAGACTGAAATTGCTTTTCTCTCTTCTCGCTAACGCCGTCAGCGGGGAACAGGCCAGCTCTGCACGATCTGCGGCCTGGGCTAAATTTATATTCATTCAGGTGTCACCGGGCTGTGCTTTCTTGCGTTTCTTTATGATCAATGCGCTCATTAGAGCACCCAGGCTCGGCAATAGATTCACCCTAATGCTTCTCCCCCTCAGGCTCCAATACCGCGGGCTCTGAGACTCTAACGAGCTGCAGAAAAATGAAAAGAAAAGCTCTTTCTTTCTCTCCCTGCACAGAGTCCTGAAATTGTTTCTCTTTGTCCTTTAAAATGGTTGAATTGACTGTATTAATTTTATTTAGGAGCTGTGAGGGGCACAAAGGGAAGGAGAGGGTGGGAAAATGTTTACACAGCAGGTGTCATGGGGGCCCTTGCCTATTTGCTCCGAAGCACTGGGACATTCGAACAACACTTATGTCTATTTTTCATAGCTTGAAAGATTTGTTTGGATACTTACATTAAAAGCATGTTTGCTTAGCTTTTACCTTAATAGTTTCTTTTTCTCTTAACAGAGCCATGTTCTCACTTTTGAGATTTCTTTCTAGGATCGGTCCACATGCTCGCGTATTTTCGCAGTTCCAACCTTGATGTGTATGTCATGTTCTATTATTTGCACTAAACAATCTAGCATAAGTCTTTATGCGTTGTTTCACTTCTTGTATTAGCATCTTGTTATGAAATAATTTAGCACATAGATGTTCTTAACCATGCCCATTAGATTATTTTGCCCCTCCCCCATAATTATATGTAAGGTAACAAGAAATAGCTCCATGAATTTTGCTATTTTCTTTGGTGAAACTACTTCTTTAGCTTTAAGTCCCATGGATCTGTTCACTGGATCAAAGTACATGAACAATCTTATGACTTGCTGTCTACAGTGTATTTTTTAAAAAAGAGTTCAGCCATTTACAACACACCAGGGTGTAAAATGCACCGGTTTTATACCATGGTACTAACTTAATATTCCATACCTCATGGGCTTCACCCAATGTCTTCACATTTATACACTTATTTAACTTTTACAGGCAAATGCTAATACCCTTCAAAGTCTTCACCATCTGTTTCTAGTGTAGACACCAACAATAGTATTCGAAATCAAACCACTGCCATGATCTCAGCTACAGACTTTGGATGTCATGGTACTTAACACCTTTGAATAGATTATGGCTGTGTGCTCATCTCTTCTTTTGCAATAGGCAACCTAGGATGAGTAAGCCAGCTACTTAACTCAGAAGTTGCATGTGTGCCCTGTGGTGGTCACTGTGTTAGCAGCTGCAACGGCCATGCTTGTTTAAGATGGGGAAACTGAGGTGCCACCTGGCAGGCTGTCTTTTCCTTAGTGGGAGAGCTGATCCAGAGCTGCTCCCCCCACCCCCCACATTCAATACGTGCTCTGTTTTCTTCACCAAAATTGTAATTGTACACAATTCAATGGCCAGTGGGGCGTGTGCCATGCTCGCATGAGACTGCTCTAGGCATTGTGTTTCAACAAAGGGGGAAAAAGATCTGAAATATTTTTTCAAGCACATAGGCAGGGAAATAATTCTATGAACCCTTTTGATACCATTAAACAGTGACTTTGACTAACCTGTTACTGAGCCTTGATTTGGTCAGAATAAAAACTAAAGCTTATTGTGTGTCCCTGTACACAGCTCTGTGCTGAATACCTTAGAGGTCCTTCCTCAGCATCACTGCCGGTCCATTTTATCAACACAGCAGCTGAAGGTTAGGGAGTTTTAAGGAGTTTATCAAAGGCCGTGTTGGTAGCACGTGGTGGAGCTGGATGTTAAATCTACATCTTTCTATTGCGAAGCCTGTCACCCTAACTGCAGTCCCTGCGCTGGGCATTCAAGCTGAACAAAGCATGGGACACACCTTGTGCAGATTCTCATTTTATATCAGGAAAGCCTGAGGCTGAGAAAGCTGGAGTTACCAGCCCCAAATCACATAGTGGCAGACATGTCCTTAAAGACAGGCCTCCCAGATCTTCGCTCCAGAATGCCAAGTAATGTAGCTCGTCCCCCACCAGGAAGCGGAGCTGAATTCCTCCCCTTTTGATTGTGGGCTGGACTTCAGCACTTGTTTCCAAAGAATACGGTATAGAAAGGGGAAAAGTGACCTTTATACTGGAGAAACCTGGCCACGCCACCTCGACCGTGTGATCAAAGTTGCCGTTACCAGTGCTTCTTATGTGTGCGGCATATGCCCGGACCCTGGCACATAAATCAGCTGCACAACTGAGGCTGCAAAGCAAGGGCTCCCCTGCTGTCAAGTCCCTCTTTCCTAGTGGGGCACAGCCACCTGACGTAAGATCTGCCAATCAGATGAGCCCACAGTGACTTTGCTTTAGAAATGAGCCCCCCGGAGAAAAAGGCAGATGTCGGGGATCCATTTTTCTAACAGTGGTTAGAGCAGACACAGCCGGGCAGCGGGGCCCTTGGTGAGCCACCTCTGCCGTGTGGCCCTGGGGGCTGCCCTGTAAGGCCACCTGAGGGAAGCAACAAGGCCGCTGTGCTGCAGAAGCCCAGGGCAGCATCCACACAGCGCAGCGGTGTTCAACCTTTTCATCACACAGCACATAAACTGGTTACTAAAATCCTAAGGCACCCCAAAAATGTATTATATTTTTTGTTGATCTGACCAAAAAATAGTTATAACTGTGATTCATTCACACTGGACGGCTATTGTTGTGTTGGCTGTTGTCACTGTTTTATTTGACAATCTAAGGGGAAAGAGGTCAGTGCCCCTGACTAAATGGTCAGGTATTGCACCTGTTAAAAATTCTTGCAGCACACCAGTGGGAAATCGCTGGCTAAGGATGGCATTGCCTACTCCCTAATATCATGCAACCAGCAGGACACCGTGATATTGTCTCAAAAATCTATAGCTCCAATCTAATCAGACAAATCTAAACGGAGAGACAGTCTTCAAAATGCATGACTAGTCTTCAAGACCATCCTGAGCATGAAAGAAAAAGCTTAAGAAACTGTTGTAGATCAGAAAGGACCAGAGAGACATGACAACTAAATACAAGGCTGGGTTCTGGATTGGATCCCAGAGCAGGAAAGGATGTGAGTGGAAAACAGGGAACATCTGCATGGAGTACTGACCAGTGTTAATTCCTGAATTTTGATCATTGCACCTTAGTTATACGTACCTGAGCTACAGAGACCTCAGGCGAAGCTGGTGAACAGCATAAGGGAACACACCATAGTATGTCTGCAATGTTTCTGTAAATCTAAAAATACTCCAAAACAAGTTTAAAACAGAGTAAAAATAAACAGGTTTCCTAAATCCAAGCTGCTTTTTTCATGGGAATTCCCGTATTACTTACGATCTCCTTAAAAAGTGGGGTCCAGAAGAATATGTGGGGAACATTCTTTACTCTAAACAACTTAGAGCTATTATTCCTGAAAATCTGTGCCCCTCCTATGCACGAGCACGTGTACACACACGCACAAACACTCACGCGCACAGAGACACACTGTAAGCTGCTGAAACTGGTTCCAAACACACAACACTGTCTTCGGGCTGAGCCTGGGGTTTGCGCATGGCCCCTTGTCTGGAGGGGACTGTCCCAGGCGTTTGTCTGTCCTTTCTTTATGGGGCCACAGTGCTGCAGCTTCACTTCTGTAGACAGAGAATGACATTCTCTACACTTAGGAGGAGAAAGGGAGGGGGCGTTTAAAAATATGCACTGGTACATAGTGTGCTATCATTTAGAAGAAAGGCAGGGACGGTGACCTGACTAACGGGTCAGCAGGTGCCTGCGAGCTGAAAGCCATCCTCAGCAGTGCGGAGGGTCCAGCGCTAATTGGTAACTTAGTCTGTCCATCTGACGTCCGAAGGCATGCCCTGGGCGGGCAGGGGCCGAGGCTGCTCTCTCCCTCAGCTCAGGCAGGGGCCTTCACCCTCCACATGGCGTTTGCTGGAAAGGGGGGAGGGAGTGTCACATAGGATCATGATTCATTAACTTGATGTCTGCCTTAATTCACTGAGATTTCTGATCAGATCACCCTGTGCGGTGACTTTTGGTCACTGGACTTGTCAGATTCATTACAGAGCCCCTTTTTCATCCACAGGGGTCATCTTGGAATTCGGTCTCCCCCACTTCCGTGAGCAGCTGTATCTCCCAATACCCCCCGGGGTCTTGGTGCTGTTGCTGTTTCTGCCACAAGTGCCCACTTCAATATGTACATCTAATGTTATATCCGTCTTTGTCCAAGAGCAGAAAAGCATCACAGCTCTCTGCCTGCCTGGAAAACCTCATTTGGGCTCTTCAAGGAAGAGCGTTGCCCAGGGCCGAGCTCTGCCTGTGGCGGAGGCGGTCAGAACATTCCAGAGCAGCTGAGCAGGCCTCTGCCCCATCCCTCACAAGGAACTGCAGCTACCGGCTCTGCAGGCTCTTTGGCCAAAGAAAGGCATTTGCAAAGCCTAGCGATGGCCCCGCGCACACGTGCACGAAGCCTGTTTACTTTCAAACCAATTTCTCTCCTACAGACGGCACGTTGCAGAAAGAAAGGAGAACATGCGGGACCCCTGCCACTCGCAATTCTGTTGACTTCTTTCCATGCGGCTGAGACACGTTATGTGGAAACCATTGCAGGTCTGAGGGCCCCGATGGCTTCTGCTCCAGAACAGCAAGAGCATCTTGGGCACACCTCCCACCTGGGACTCACATGCAGGCTGTGCTGAGTGAGAACACCGTCTGCTGGGGCCATGGAGGAGGAAGGGGAGCCAAACCCAGGCCAAACCAGGGGAGGCCAATGGCCTGATGGGGCTGGAGTGAAGGGTTAGCCAAATGCCAGAAAAGTAGTGCCTGAAAACTCTGCTGCATTGCCTCGGTTTCCCCAGACGTGGAGAACAGTCAGGATCTGATGACTTCCACATGGAAGCCAGCGTGAGGCGGATTTGCCACTCCCCCATCTCACCCACACATGCCCACCTCAGAGACAGGGCTGCCAATCAACCAGCCTTCCCAGGAAGACAGTGCTGTATAAAAATACTGGGCACATATATTTTTATTGCAAGTGGGTGCATCAAACTAGCATCAAAGCAGACACGACTGTCATGCTGATTCCATTCTCAGCCTCACCATAGCTCAGCTGGTATGGACGATTCTGGGGGGCTTTGGCTCACCTTGTGCCAGCAGAGTATGGCCTTGAACATGCAGTGTCCAAACTTTGTAGGTGCCCTGTTCCCACAGAGACACTTTCCTGCCTTGTGCAGAAGCATAGCTCAGGCTTGGAGCTGTTTCAATCAGAATAGACTAGTCATGTTGAGTAATAATGCAAAATCTCAGAGGCTTCAACATGCTGAGTTCTACTTCTCTCTTGTACTAGGTGCCCCTGGGGGGTTGGCCATGAACTGCACTTCACAATGCCTTCACCCTGGGGGGAGGCAGACGGAACAGCCACTGTCTGACTCATGACCAGAGATTGGCAATGGGAAGGGAACACAAGAGATTGCTCACCGAGGTGTAAAGCTCCTATCCAGATGTAATGTTGTCACTTTTGCTTCTGTTATTGGCCAAAGCCAATCACATGGAGACACCTAAAGAAGTCAGGAATGGAATCACACCAAAGGGCAAAGGGTTGAAAATAATTTGCAAAGAGTGCTCATTACTGTAAAATGCATTTACAGACCTCTCTTCCAGAAGAGGAAGCTCTGGAGCTGTTTCCAGGGCACAGTGAACTCAAAAGGAGTCATGTGCCAGATATAAGTGATAAAGACTTTCTCAGGGGTCTTTTACTCTGCAAGGGAGCACAGCGGGGCAAACCCCAGGCGTGTTCGGAAGGAGGAAGAGCTAAGGGTTCTTCCAGTTGAAGGCACACTCTTGAGAATAACTAGTCTTGCGCCCTGAGTCCTACAATTGGTCCAGGGCAGTTATCAGGCAGATGCCAGGTGGTCTGGACAATGGATGTCAGGTAGCCTCCATCATGAGTCCTTTAGGAGGTAACCAGAGGGTTATCTGAGGTCTGATGCATATCCGGACATTGATGCAGGACTGAGAAGTTCAAAAGCCTCACTTTCCGGGCTGGTTAGAATGAGAACAGATAGAGTCTTTCCCCAGGCCTCAGCCTTCACAATAATAATTTGAGCAGCTTGGTTTAAGTGACTCCCTTTTATATATTCTCTATATTTTCTACTCTTCCCTCAGGGTACTAAATGAACATCAGTTGCATGGCTGACTTTTTGCTGTCTTCAGCTATAACAAATATTATTGACATTTTGGTGACTTGTGGCCTGGTCTTTATTATCTTTTTAATATTTTATTAATATAGGTATATGCATTTTAAATACTTAGTAATATTTTAGTTACAGATTTGTGTGTATATATTTTTAAACTTATTTTTATTTGATTAATTTAATTTATATATTGAGTTGAAGCAAATTTTGCCCCACCAAAATATGCATTTTTGCATATTGATTATGCTAAGCTGGTTATTTTTAAAAAACAAAAGACTAAGAGAGAATCTTTGGCCTTCCCCCTTCCTTGCCTAATGGAATTTAGATAGAAAAACCTGCTCAAGGGAGCTGTCATTTTAGCATAATGTCAACTAAGTGTGGCAGACAGGGAGAGACCAAGTGAAAGCTGCTTGTTGGACTCCCCTCTGTGCCCCATTGTTGCTGGGTGGCTGGCAAGAACTTATTTACCTCACGTTTGCTCTTCCTTACCTACCTGTGAATTGCCTGCTTTAACTTTGAAGTGCCAGGCCCCTGCCTCTTTTTTCTTTTCGAGAGCAGTCTAGTGTGTCTTGGGTCCCAAATTCTTATGGAATCCCCATATGTACATATGTAGTAAAATTGGTCATTTCTCTTGTTAATCTGTCTCATATCAATTTGATTAAATTGAATTAAATTTCTTAGTCTCCCAGGGCTATAATGTCTCTCAGTGAAAGGCCCAATTAATCTCCTAGGAGGTCACTTAGACATAATTCTCACCCCTGGAGAACAGAGGCTCTCCTGTGAGTGGACACAGGCAGTCAAAGGGCTGCCCTCTCCCTGTACCCAATGACAACTACAGGCCTTCTTAGGGCTCACTAGGTGCTGCAAGTTGTGGATTCTAGGATATGGGCTATTAGCAAGCCCCCTCCCCAAGGCCCTACATGGAGGAACTGACCTAGGGTCCTTAATATAGAAAGGGGAACAGCAGCTGGCAGATGAAAGACTAAAACTAGAACTCACGAAGTCTCCAGCCCTTCCTACTATTTGTTACAGAAAGACAGGAGTAGCACTAGGAGTCAACCCGATCCTTAGGAACGCTGCCCCTTCGCCTCTGTCTCCAAAAGACTAGACCGAGTACCCTTCACCGGATATTCCCTTTCATTGGATTGTTTGCCATAATTCCTGTCATTCTAGCTTTTGCCCCAATAATACTAAGATTTATAACACAGTTTGTCTCCAACAGGCTACAAGCCCTATGCGTACTCTGGCAATACCACCCCCTGCCACTCTAGATACCATTTCAACTTCCTTCCTGGCCCAGGCCTCACTGTTTCTCTGGGGAGAGCAAGGACCTCTTAGCTCTGAAAGAACGTTGCCCCCCTTCAGCAGGAAGCAGCTACAGAAGAGACTCTGCTCCCCTTTCCTTTAAAGAGTTCCGAGCCAATCCTTGTGTGTGTGTGTGTATAGGGGGGTAGTAGGCAGTTAGACAGACATGAGCAGAGTAGGAACAGTGGGCCAGGTGCAAAGGATCACCAGGGCGGAGAGCCCCAGGTGCCTAGCAACGGGCAAAACTACAAGCCCTTGCATGGCCGCTCCCTTGGGCACTAACACCAGGAGATGACATCTAGTCTTCAACCGTGTTTCAGCTCCAGGCCCAGAGAAGCAGCAAAATCAGATGAAATGATGCCATGGCTCACATCAGGACCAGCTGCTTTGACTCATGGCACCCTGGCACTGACCGATCAGTGGAGAGCACTAGGGGGCACCCCTGAAAGCTGATGAATGTTCTGTTGGGATCCTCCAAATGAAAGTCTCAGGATGGAGGACCCTCCTCTGCTTTCCCTATGGAGCTCGCCAGTGCCTTTCCCCACCCCTTTCTTTCTCCAGGGGGTTTTCCCTCTGCCCTCCCCCTCCTTTCCCTCCTTCCCCCTTCTTTCCCCCACCCCATCTCCCTTCCCCTCCCTGAGCAGGAGCAGGCTTGACCCTCCCCTCCCTCTTTTTTTTTTTTAAATAAATCTTTACTGATTTCAGAGAGAGGAAGGGAAGGAGAAAGAGAAACATCAATGATGAGAGAGTCATTGGTCAGCTGCCTCCTGCACGCCCCCTGATGGGGATCTAGCCTGCAACCTGGGCACGTGCCCTGACCAAGAATCGAACCCCGATCTCCTGGATCCTAGGTTGATGCTCAACTGCTGAGCCACACTGGCCAGGCCTTCTTTTGTCCCTCAAGGCCAGTATCTCCCTCCCTCTCTCCCCTAAGCTCCAAGGGTTCTTCTTTTGCTGTAACTTGTTTCCTGAGCCCATTTTTTCTATGGCTCATTTCTTCTACCTCTGTGACTTGCTAAATAAACTTTCCCTTCTAATTTGAAAAAAAAAAAAAAGTTTAGCCAGAAAACTAGAAGGGTTAGAAGGGTAGAAGGAGACCATCCCCCCCCCCAACTATTAAGGCGCTCACCTGACGGGAAGACTCCATCACCTCAGTGTAGGTGTCTTTTTTCCCATAAAGCCCTGTTCTACAATCACACACCTGCCTCTCATGAGTAAATTTATGACCCATTCTTTGCTGTCTGAAAAATATCACCGTGTTTTCCGTCACAGGAATTCCGGGGGAAGTGTCTGGGTGGATGTGGGTGGCATCCTGAGGCTGAGACACCCCCACCCCCACCCCCACCCGGCAGGACCGTGGAATTGGAATTCACAGGAAATAGAAAAAAAATCATTCATATGATTAATGTCCGTTTAGTACCCATTGTTCTCTGGGAACAGCTCTGGAACTTCTGTTCTGAGGCCTGGAACAGAGATCAGATTGTGGGACACCACTTCTAAAGGGCACAACAAAGTCTGAAAGGGAGAGGGGGAAACGCAAAAATGAAATAGCCAAGGTCAGCATCAAGACCAGGAGCAGGATAAGAGACTCCTCCACTGCTCCCGTGCTGCGGGAGAGGAAACCCGAAAAGTGAGCAGCCTTGTGGGGCCAAGCAGCTCCGAAAGTCACGGGAGACTCAGACCGTCCTGTGACGCATGCTAATCCTTCGAGCTGTTAACCAGGAGCGTGGCACTGAGGCTCAGGTGGGTGGCCTTCTGCATGCACTGATGCCAGGGCCACAAGGGCCAGGGGGCTGGTTGTGGGGCACAGGGGCAGAATCCGAGGTGCTGCCTGGCGGGGAGGAAGGCTCAGCCCCAGGTTGCCTCCCTGGAATCCACCCCAGACATTGCCCCAGCCTGAGCCACTCAGAATCATCTTCCCACCCCTTGGTCCTTCTGTCTCCACCTTGACCACTTAAAAGCCCACTCTCAGAATCCGCCCACTGGTGACTCAGGACCAAAGTCCAGAGTTGGAGCAGGAAGGACCTTCATGGAAAAAGAAAAAGGCTTCTGTTTGTCTTTCTCTTGCTCAGCGCCTGAGTGCATGTCGCCAATTACCCAGGGCAGGAGACATCTGGAAAATGGGTTCGTTTAGGTTTTTCCAGCTGGTGCTACCCTTCCATTTCCCTGATATTCATAATTAGGGGGAGCAGTTACCCGATTTCCAAATACTTCGTGCTCCTGGAGGGAAGATCCCAAGGGCTTTGGCTGCCCTGGCTTCCCGTGGCACAGCCTTGCATCTCTGAGGCCCTTTCCTCAGCTGAGAAATGGAAAGCAGGGGGAGGGTGGGTTAAAAGCTGGCCAGCGTCTCCCTGCCTCTATTTAAATGACACCCTTTTGCTAACTGCTATGATGGGGCATTTTGTTAGCTCAGGGTAATTCTTAAAATTATAAACTTCCTTCCTAGGCTAGGATGGATCCCTCATTTCAAACATCCTCCTGTGACCTCCCAGAACTTTACATAGTTGATATTCTTTAAATAGTCAAATTGTGATGGGATGCAAATGACCAACCCTCCTGGGCTTAAGCATCCTTACTCTTGTCAACCATGTTTCTGTATTTTAATTCACTTCTAATAATAATTAACAGGGCATGTTTTTTTGAACACTTGCTGGATGCCAAGCATTGTTCTAACAGGTTACATTTTCCAAACATCCTCATGATAACTTGGTGAACTGGTGCTGTTATCAGTTTCCCATTTTACAGAGGAATCGACTAAAGCACAGCAAGGCCAGTACCCACCAACTTTCCAGAAGCCTCATCCCTCTTGCTTTCTACTAAAGGCCAACCACTGTCTCTCTTCTCAGGATTATCCAGTGTATCTTTTTTGAGGCAGCTGCTATATTTTACAACTGTAGTCCTCCATTAGCCCTCAAAACAAAAGCCTGAGGTTGGGGAGTAGGAAACTATGTCACCTTCTTAATATGTATGTGGAGCGGGAGGCAGAGTCAGGCCCAGAGGAGACCCTGCCAATAAGAGTGGTGATTGGGGTTGGGGTCTCTGCCTGCTAAACCCCTGCTTTCCCCAAGCGGCAGGCCTGCCCCCTTGCGAGGAGCTGTATTCTCCCCTGCAGACATTTTCCAATTTCACATTCTTAAAGTTTCATTTTAGCAATAAGTCTTTTCAAATGGCTATTGCTCCAGAAGCGTTTTCAAAGAAATGAAAACCGTGCTCACCAGGGTGAGAAAACAAAGACATTTTTTTTTTGGTTACAAGTCATTCCCACCCAGAAAGCACGCTCCCGTTGGCTCCTGTGTGTCTTGCTCTCCGTGTGTCTTGCCCTCAGGCGGGGCCGGGGAAGCGGGGAACCCTGATTCCTGGCTGCCCTCCCCTCTTGTGTTCCCCACGCTCCTCAGGCAGAGCTTGGCCCGGTGGCAGGAGCTTCACATGTGCTCCTCCTTCCAGAGTGGCAGGAACATTTCACCTGAGGGTGGCCATCTCCACGGAGCCTGGAGCCCAGGAGGGGTCTGAGAATGGCGGCTGGATTCAAGTTGAAATGGACCTTGACAATGAACGTGTTCACTCAGTGAGCCCGATGGGGCCAATCCTGGGCAGCACGTGGTGGTTTAGCTGCAGCCGGGGAAAGAAATGCATTGCTTCACTTAATTTGCAGAATGCACACAAACATGCCTGTAACTAGCCCTAACTCAGACACAACCTGGGCAGGCTCGTCTTGTTACTTCAGACACAACCATAGTAGTTCTTGCGATGGCTCTAGGACACCTTGGTAAGGACTTAAAGGGCCATGTTGATGACAGAGTCTCAGACAAATGGCAGAATGCGTGCAATTAGGGCCCCTTCCATGTGCCAGTGACCGTGTGCGTGTTAGCTCTACTCACCCCAATAACGCTATTATGATTTCCATTGCAGAGCTGAAGAAATTGAGCCCCTTTGCCCAACAACTGGAAAGGTGGTTGGATCCAGTGTGCCTGAAGTTCATCCCCCATGGGGCTCATTAGCCGCTTTTCTCTGATGAAGGCATACAAGTGGCTTGTTTATAGTCACACCAGGGCTAGTTAGAGATTGAATCTGGCCTATGTGTTAGATCCTGCTGCCTACAAACCCCACTGGTTACTTCTCATCAGCAAACCCAAGCCTATGAGGTAGTATCAGGATCCCAACACCTGGGTTCAGCACACCTCCCACAGCCCAGCAGCCTGGCAGTAGGAATCTACACCAGAAGTCAGCAAAGATGCTGGAGCCTTCTTTATACATCAGTGGTCAGGTGTCCTGGTCTTCTATAGGAAGAGGGACCTGGTAACAGAGACACATATGGGTGCCAAGGGACCTAGAGGAAAGAGCCAGGACTGAGGAGACTCCCCAGAGGGAGGCTGACCTTGAATGCATGCCCAGGGTCACAGATTCTCTCTCATCCTTAATTGGGAGCACTTGCACCACATGGAGGGCGGCCTGGCAGGGCTGGATCTCTGGGCTAGAAGGAGCTCTGTGCTGGTTCACTGGGGGACAGGTGGGCTGGATTTGCACAGGGAAAGATCAGTGGCCCCATTCAGAAGGAGCCAACGAGCAATAAAGAGCTTTTAAGCGTGGCCTTTGCCCATATGTGCACTCATTGCAAGACATTAATTATTCACCTGTTTTATTTACTGATGTATTGCCAGGCCTAGACTAGTACCTGGGTCTGGTACACCTGATAAATAATTATCGGATAAATATGTGAATAAATGAATAAATGGGGAACTGCTGAAGCCAGGTGGAGGTCAAGAATGAGAGTAGTCAAGTCTCAAGGTTCCAAATTAGAGTTCTCAGAGGGTTCATCCCATGGCCAGTTAATGACTCCCACCCAGGTGGATGGGATCAGGGAAGCCTGGTTCCTGAGGCCTATCCCCAGAGATATGATGCCAGGATGGAGAACAGATGTCGGGAAATGCTGCCTCCAATAGTGAAGATTAGCCTGGAACCTCTGAGCTTTAAAAGTGAGAGAAGGTCCTCCAGGCCAGGCTACTTGATCCCACCTCTGCCCAGGGCTCTCTGGTAGGCTGTGTCAGTGTCTCCAAAGATGTTTACATTCTAATCCTCAGAACCTATGAATGAGTGAATTTACATGAGAAGAGGGACTTTGCAGATGTGATTAAGGATTTTGAGATGGGGAGATTATCCTTGATTAGCCAGGTGGGCTCAATGGAGTTCGAAGTCCTTATCAGAGGCAGGAAGCTCAGAATCAGAAAGTGATTTGACAAGGGAGGCAGAGACTAGAGTGATGTGGCCACGAGCCAAGGAATGCAGGCAGTCTCTAGAAGCTGGAAAAGGGAAGGAGACCAGTTTCCCTCCATAGCCTCCAGGAGGAGCGCAGCCCTACCAACACCTTGAGTTTTAGACTTTTCACCTCTAGAACTATAAGCAGATAAATGTGTCTTTTAAGCCACTGAGTTTGTGGCTTTGTGACAGCAGCCACTGGACCTAATATACCCTCCCTCATTTTGTACCTTCACCATTAGCTTGCTGGCCTCAGGGGATGCCTCAGACCCCAACCCTTGGTTCCCTCAAGCTGCTGGGACACACTAACCAATGTGTTTGATAGTGAAGACAGGCCTGGTACAGTGAGGGAAACACCCTTATAAAAAGATGTGGGGACTCAAAATATATTTTTCTTCTCACCTTCCGGAAACACATTGGGAATTTGAGGTTTATATGCCACTACAGACCAAGAAGAAAGGGGCTAGGGGTCTGAGTTTTTGAAAGAAATAGGCCATTTACAGGTAGCTGAGGAAGATCAGAACACGAGTGGCAAGCAAATTCCTGTTGGCAACCCAGAATCAATGGGGCCTGGGGGCAGGGATCCAGCTACCAGGCCTTGCCTGCAGCCTTCCTATCTAATGCTAAGGCAAATATGCTAAGATTCCCTTCCTACGGCAGGTCTTTCCATCTGAATCTCTTAGGCAGGAAAGGGGGAGGCTCAAAGGTTGTTTCTGAGTCTTTTGTTTCTTATTAACCAGCTTAGAATCCATATCCATATCCCAAAAGGCACAGTTTTGGGGGTGGCAAAACTTTGGTCCCCGTTAGAGATTTCCCTTACAAATGTCAATGTCCTTTTACAAAGGGTTCTTCTCCCAAGTCCACTGTTTTCTAAAAATAAACAGCCTAAAAGAATCAATATCCCAAAAAGGCATATTTTGGGGTGGCAAACTCTGCTCTGCTCCAGTTCTCAGGCCGTCCACACTGAGCTGTTCGCAATTGTCTTATGGGGAGGAATTCGTGCTCAGAGCTTGGCTTGCCAGTGGGTTACAAAGTCCGTGGATAGCATATCACCTTTCCTTCCAAACCCGCACCCTCCCTTACCCTGTCACCAGACAGAGCACCTACCCTCTCCTTTTTGCCCCATTCTTAACCTTTGCCATTGTCTGGGGAACAGATTTGATTATTACTGGGATGGGGGTTTCTACTCCCATCTCGAGGGGAGAGGCCAGGAGTGTTGCTAGCATCTGACCGTGTCCCAGACAGCCCTGCCCCACAGCAGAGAATTCACTGGCCCCAAATGTCCATCACATGAAGCTCGAGAAACCCCGCTCCTGAGTGCCTGTACTGCTTGAGGGTAGATATCTTAACTTCTTTTTTTTTAATTATTATTAATTTCAGAGAGGAAGGGAGAGGGAGAGAGTAGGAACATCAATGAAAAGTCATTAATCAGCTGCTTCCTGCACACCCCCTACGGGGGATAGAGCCCGAAACCTGGGCATGTGCCCTGACTGGGAATAGAACCCTAGCCAGGAATCGAGCCCTGACCTCCTGGTACATGGGTCGACGCTCAACCACTGAGCCATGCCTGCTGGGCTCAACTTATTCATTTGGAAATGCCCAGCGCTAGCTCAGAACCTGGCACAGCAGAGTCCACTATCCTTTGCTGCTGGTGAATGCCGTGTGAGTGAGTGATTTCCTAAAACATGGGGGATGCACGGTCACCTTCATGCTGCAAACACAGCCTCAGGCCTGCGAGTGTCTAGGTGGACATATCTGCGCACATACACATGCACAGACACACAGATGAGCACGCACACGGCCGTGTGAGGCCGAATCCCGGGACCTGCCTGATTCCCAGCCCGCTCAGCCAGCCCTTGGTTCATCGGAGGATCAGACGCCTGTTTTCTCTCTGCAGTCAGAATGACCTGGGTGCAGACACCGCCGCGAAGGCACTGAGTGTTCTCCGTAATTAATTTCACGGACAAGGTGCGTTTTCCTGTTGAGGCTCCATGATCAGATAAGCAGTGTACCCAGAAGAAAAGAGATCCTTCCGGCAATTATACAGCCAGAAGGCAAGTCAACAACTGGAAAAGTGAAATGTCAATTTTGACAACGGCACAATGGCCTAGAAGCGTGGCGGCAGGCAGGACTGACTCATTCAGTCTAGCGCTGTGGGTGGGCTTTGGGAAGGGAGTAGATGAGCTGGAGGCCACGCAGAAGGGGAGCACCAGCCCTCCCGTCGGGCAGCTCAGGCTGGAACTGGAGGGCAGGGGCTGGGATGGCCGGAGGCAAGGGCACGCACTCCTTTTTCAATGTCATTTCCTCTCCCGGGAACTGGAGGAAGCTAAAGAAGGGGTCAGCAAAGAGGAGGAGAGAGCCTCATGGAGGTGGTACAAAGTTTTAGGTGGCGAATTCCTGGAAAAGTTGCAACAGAAAAAGCCTGAAATTTACTAGCCCTTGGGTCTCTGAGCCAAATCGAGTTACAACAGCCCTCCCCACTTCTGGCCTGTGAAAACTCTGCCAGGGCATTAAGATTTCACACACTGTAGGTTTCCCTTTATCTTGGCATTTCCTACCTTGTAGATGCTTCCTGGTTGCTTATTCCCTGCCCCGTAGGCTGTGAAGTCCCCTGAACCAAAAGCAGGTCTTACTCATGAGTCTGTCTCCAGTGCCCATCTTAGTAAATGTGTAATGAGGGAGTCGGTAAATAAATGAACCGATGAACAAACTTTAATCAAATGAATCTGCGTGGGTTTCAGAGGGAAGCAGGACAAAAGGCCAAGGGCCTGTTGACAGAGGCCGCATTCACGGAGTCCAGGAGTTTGGGTTTCATTCAAGAGGCAACAAAGGTGCAGCTAGGAGGGCGTCACATATTGGGCTTGGTGTGTTAAAGACACCCCTTCCTCTTAGTGTGTGCGCTGCAACTTTTAAATCCATCATCAACGTCCTGAATTTTGTGTCGTGCTTTGGGCTTGGTTTTCAGTTGGAGAAAGGACTGACTGTGATGGTAACGCCTCTTCATCTCACCTCTCACATGAGGCCTGGAATTGCTCTCTGTGAACTGTGCTTGAACTTGGCACATGTGATATGGTTTCAACCTTGTAGCAGAACATGCGTTTGGAAAACAGAATAAAGACTTGACTAGGATACTCCAGCTGGTTGCCTCTGAGAGGCAGGGCCGTTTATGCTTTCCATTTTTGTCCACATGTTCTCTAGTGCACGTGTGTATTGAAGCTTTATGGGATTGTTGCCCTGCCCCCAACTCTTCTTTCAGAACCTTCGACCTCATCGACCCAGGAACACAGAGATGCTGCATGTATGTACAACGTGACCACAACCCCAGGCTCCAGTCGATTGCTTGGATGTGGAAATTTGAATAAAATGCAGCAAAATCAAAGCCTTTCCCCAGATTTTGGGGGAATGAAACTCAGCTGTCTACCCTCCAGGTGGCTGGAACATAAGGTGTGGGAGCTTGAGCGTTGACTGCAGCGAGATGAGGTTGGAACAGAGAAGAAAGCACTGCTTTCTGACAAGAAGCAGAGCCAAGAGCAGGTGACAGAGTCCTGTTGTGTTTCAGGCTCAAGTTTCCAACATTCTTGAGGCCCCAGCCTATTCCTGTTCCCTGGTTCCAGGAGCAGCCCTAGGCTCTTCCCAATAACTCCCTTCTGGCATCAGCTGGTTCCAGCGCTTTCCTCCCACTGCACCCCAACTCTTTATAATTAATAGGATTTGCTTTACTTTTCAATAGGAAAAAATCTTGAGTATGAGTATATATAATTTACATTTCTCTACACTCTTACTGTGCCTCTAATTTTATATCTAGACAATGAAACTGTGACAAACCCACCATACCTTTCTTTGAGGGGCTTCCCTCAGAATGCAAGGGGAGGCCAGTGCTTTCTGGAGCTGCTAGAAGAGCAATGTGTTCTGATGCATCACTATCCCCAGCTTCCCCACCCAGTCCAGCCTGGAGCTCCCTTTTGCTGACCACCCGTGCAGGAACCCTGGCCAGGAATCCACCCTGATGGGTTAGAGTGGGCAGATGCTAGAATGAGAGAGACCTGTGTCTGAAATACAGCTCTACTGTGTATGGGCTATGTGAGCATGTAAGTTACTAACTCCCCCACCCTCAATGTCCTGATCTTTAACATGATGCTGGTAGTGGGCATCTGCCCTCTAGAACTGAGGAGGGGGGTCAGGAACACAAGGACATCATGCTGTAAAATCACAGGAAGCACAAGATAAAGGATAGCTCACATTGTCCAATGTATCTCACCTTCTTGGTTTCTCCCTCAGAGTAACATCCACTTTAACAAGAACATGCTCTCTCTTAGCATATTCTGCTCTTATATGCCCCCTAACATATGGCCTTGAACTACATAACTCAAATGTTTTAGTAGGATTTTCCTGATCAGCAGCATTTAGATCTACCCAGGGTTCATGTGTCCGTCTTGCATAACTCAACAGGAGTGTATCAGTCAGCTCAGGCTCATGCTACAAGAATAAATGACACCCTCTACCCCTCCCCAAATCTTGGCAAGTACAACAAAGGTTTATTTCTTGCTTATAGTCATGTCCATCTCAAGCTGCAAGTGGGTGCATCTCTACTCCTTACCCTCCATTCCAGGACTGAGGAGCAGCCCCTGTCCAGGACAGATGTACTTGTGACAGAGGGGAAGGAGAGGTAGGGAAACATTCACACAGTTGGTGCACACCACTTCCACTTACATTTCATCGGTCAAAGTAAATCTCATGGACAAACTTCTGTCAATGGAGAGTATAATTTTCTTACAGAGATGAATTTAAGAAAATATGTTGAACAAATAAAAGTCGTCCACTGGAAGTTTCTCCACTGGGTCTCAGTGACTGTCTGGCTGGACATGCAGGGAATATTGGACTTCAATGCTGTGGGGTCTGATCCTTCTGGGTTGCAGGTGGGTGGGAAGGATGACTTAGCCTTTCCTCTGATGCTGTGTCTCTTTGGGCTCCAGTGGCCCTGTCACCCTAGTCACAACTGTGTTTATTTCCAGCTAGTACAAAGATGTTCACATCAGAAGAACTGGGAGAAAATAATCCAGAATATGATGTTGGTTTTCTCCGTGATGATTTTTCTTTTTTAAATCTTTCACTTTTAAAGAATGAGTACATATTTACTAAATAAAAAAAACTATAAAAATTTATTTTTAATTAGAAGATTCGTCTGGAAGCAAAGTGGAAGGCTGATTCTAGTAGAGAGATGTTGGAGGAAGAGGCTCGGAGAGAATGGGGGTGAGGCTAAATCAGGGACTGCAAAGAGGAGTCATATGAACTTGGACTTGATAGGACTGAGAGGGAGGCTTCTGTTGATTACCTACCTTGGGCAAACACTGAGGGGTGTGGGGGCCTCTCTGACCCTCAGAAGAAAAAGACACTTCCCGATGAGACGGCTGCAGGTGTCATCTGGATACAGAAAAGTCAGAAGCAGTTGTCTCCTTGAACCCTCCCTGCCAACGCCAGTATCTTACCCAGCCTCTGCCCTGGTAAGCAGGTCAGCAGCTCATCTTCACACATTCTTTTATTATTTGGAAAATGTCATTGAGCTGAGGCCATTTTGCTTTCAGAAAAAGAAGGCTTGATGGACAATTGAGGAGTCATTCCATTTATCCCCCTGTCACTGTGAGAGAAGAGTGCATATTCAGACCCTCCTGATGTTACAAAGGACACAAGTTCTCAGGGGACACGGGGTTGTCTTCAAGTGGCATGATCTTCAGCAAGTCTGGTAGGTCTCAGCGAGTCAGGCTCTTTACTATGTAAATAGAAACTAGAATCCCTACTTCATAGAGTTTGTAAGGATAGAGAGCAATCATTTTTGAAAATAACATGACAATGCCTCCCACATAATTAGTAATTACTATAATGATAGAGCTATTCAGCACCACAACAGAACGCTGCAAACCAATTGGCAAGGCTCCGAAAAGCCCTATAATCATAATCAAAATAACAAGTAAAGGCCATCTATAATTTGTCCATCTGTCCCACCGTTTAAGGATCAGGAAGTTCTTGTGTCCAACCTAAATTTCTCCACTGCACCTAAGCCCGTAAACTAGTACCCTCCTTGGAACAGTGGCCCTGGTCCGGAATCAGTCCCGTGTCATGGGAAAAGCATTTGCTATGGAGTCAGACAGGCAGGTCTGCTTTATACCTGCATGGCCACAGGCATGTCACTGAGAATCTCTTGAACTTCAACTTCCCCCTGTTAAAAATGGGAGCAATAGTATCTACCTCAGAATCCTCTTTAGTAAATTATGTTGAGAGTGATACATGCAAAGCATCTGGCCTGTAAAAGGTATGCATTAAATGTGAGCTCTTTTCTATTTATTTCTAATGGATTTTACCTTTTTTTTTGTTTTAACTGAAGGTTTTTTTCAGCTCATTATTTTTATCCAGGACCATTATAGCTATTAAGTGTTTTGGGCTTCTGTCTCTCCAGAGACATTTAATAATGCCAATTAGAAGTACAGGGACTGAGATTAACAAGTAATGAGTAGCAAAGTGGACAGTGAACGTCCCCTCCTGACACCAGCTTGCTGCTCCCAAAGTCTATTTCCAAATATCTAACTCTCTATGGGGGGGGCATGAACAAGCCCCCCATTTCTGGGGACAGGGGAATATCATTAAGATTTGACAGTTCAGGTAATCTGAAGGCCACCGGGTGATTAGGTGAGCAGGAAACCATTTCCCTGCTGCCACTCTGTTAGGAGAGAGAGCTGATAGCAGGCCACCGACAGCCACGTCTCGGGGAGCAGGGCGGCCGAGCCACCACTGGGATCCGCAGAGGGGGACAGGTTCAGGTACCACTTCATCCCATCACCACGCAGGGGCTCTCAGCGGGCAGTCGCCGCCGGCTCGGGTGATGACAACGCTGTTCTCCTTCCCTTTCACTCTCCTCCGCCTCTTCCTTTCCCAAAACCACAGGAATGAGAAGAAAAGGGCCGAATTTAATTTGGGGACCATGGATGTTTCCTCTTCCCTGTGAAAACTATGATGCTCCTCTAAGCATCAGATGAGGTGCCTGCTCGGGCCTCCCCTGCTCCCTGCCCATCGCCCTCTCAGCTCTGACTGCTCTCCCTCCAGGTGATGCGGCCGAAGCCCTCCCCCCCCCAACCTGGAGAGCGAGCATCATAGCCCCACCCCTGACCTGGAGAGTGAGCATCATAGCCCACCCCCAGACCTGGAGAACCAGCATCGCAGCCCCCCCGCCCCACCAACCTGGAGAGCGAGCATCGCAGCCCCCCCGACCTGGAGAGCGAGCATCATAGCCCCACCCCTGACCTGGAGAGCGAGCATCATAGCCCCCCCCACCAACCTGGAGAGCCAGCATCGCAGCTCCCCACGCCCCCCCCGGACCTGGAGAACCAGCATCGCAGCCCCCCCGCCCCACCTGGAGAGCGAGCATCGCAGGCCCCCCCCCCCCCCCTCAGCCCACAGCATCACTCTCCAAGCTGTTGCTGCGGCGGCATTTCAGCAAGGCCCTCTGACCGGCCAAGCACCTCCTATTTCTGACTGTCCTGGAGGGGCTAACCTACCTCCACAGGAAAGGAGCCTTGAGCGAGGCCTAAGCGAGGACAAGCGGCGGCACCTGTCCGCTCATCTTTCCTGCGCCCTCTTCTTTCTTTCCCCTCACCCTCCCCGTCTGGCTCTACGCGGATGTTCTCTCTCTGCCCTCATTCCTACCAGTTGAGGAAGAACCAGCTTAGAAGCCTGTTTTTCTAAGATGCCTCCCCTGCCACCCTACCTGTCACAGGACCTGTCTTCTGTGACTCAAAAGCACTCTGCTCTTACAGGTGTCCTGGTGCTCCTGTCACTGTGGGATGGTCTCCGAGATGGCCTGAGCTCACTGGCACAGACGTGTCCCTTTCATCTCTGCACCCTCAGTGCCTGACACAACTCATGGCAAGCGTGAGCACTGAAGTCATGGCTCAGCAAGGAGGGAAATGTGCATGCCTGGCAAACTGATGCATGCTGTACAGAAACACACTGGAAGACGGAATATCCCAGAGTCTAAAACTGGAAGCAGACAAACAGCAGAATCGCTCTGGGCGGATGCTTTTACGATCATCATTTTATGTTTTGGTAATTACTTATTGGAAGGCTAAATTCGGTAGGGTATAATTGCAAAATGGCCTGACTCAGACACAGTCTGTCCTCACTCCCTCCACAACCCCTGAATGACAGCTCAGGTAGAGCCATAACTCTAAGGCCACTTTCAGAAATAACTGAAGTCCCAGGGTGATATTGCAGTGTCCATCCCACACCAATCAGCCAGGCTACCCTCCCACTAGGGAACAGGCAGTGAGAAAATGGAACTGGCCGGCTCTTGCCCGCCCAATGCCTTGCCCGCCACTCTCTCTGCTGCTCTGGGGCCCTGCAGGCTCAGCAGCCACAGGAGGGGAGGTGACAGAGAGGCCCAGGCTTTCAGCCTGGCTAGTGCAGCCCGTGTCTCTCTGCTCACCAGGCATCCTAATGCTGACTCTGGTTCTTCAGAGACCCTCATGAGTGCCCCCCCAAACCATGTCCTGTCCTGCACAGTCCCTGCAGCCCGTTTCTCTGGCTCCCTCACACCTACAGGAGGGAGGCTGTGTATGCCTTTGCCTCTATTTGCCCCAACACCAGGGACATGTAAGGTTCTCTGGTGCTCCTGCCCTGACAACCACCAGGATAGAGTTCCCCAAACATTGGACTAGATGGTGAGCTGCCCTCTCCTCTCCCACACTCTGCCCTCCTCTGTCTGCAGTCCTCTTGGAGCCCACTCTCTGGATCTTTCATCTCCAGGCCCCTCACCCTGTTGACCCTCCCTCGTGAATCGCTTAGTCACTGGACCTGCCCTTCTCCCTCCATTGGTGGGCAAAGAGTGAGTGGTCCTGCAGACTGGCTGGTTCTGCCACTGTCTTCAATCAGGAGCCTGCTCAGGCCACCAGGCACCCTTTTCTGCCACTCGGTGAGAGCACAGAGCCCCCAGGAGGCCACCAATGACCTGCGGGGGCAGCAGGCCCTCCAGGAACAGAGGGAGAAGGTTCCTCTCTCCAGGATGCTGTGCTCTGTCTCAATGAGCAGCTCCAGCCCTCAGCATCAGGCTCTCCAGAACTCCACCCCAAACCCCAGGGCCTGCTGAGGCAGGAAGGCCCTAGGATCAGATCTGACCCTGCAGAATGAATCCTTCTCAGGAGTCCCTTGTAGACACCTGCCAACATCAGACATGTCCCCCACTAGGAACAAGGTTGTTTTTTTGTTCTTTCAAAATAGAGCGAAGGACACTATGTCCACAGTAGCATTATCCACAGTAGCCAACAGATGGAAGCCACCCAAGTCTCCATCACTGATGATGGATGAACAAGATGTGGGATACACATGCAACGGGGTATTATTTAGTCTAAAAGGGAAAGACGTTCTGATGAACTCGAAGACATTGTGCTCAATGAAATAAGCCAGACACAAAAGGACAAACGCTGTGGGTTCCTCTTATTAGGCACATAAAGTCATTAAATTCATAGAAACAGAAAGTGGAATGGTGCTTGCCAGGGGCTGGGGGGAGTGGGGGCATGGCAAGTTGTCATTTAATGGGGTCAGTTTGGGAAGATGAAGAAAGTTCTGGAGGTGGATGGTGGTGTATATGCTTAACACCACTGAGCTGTACACTTAAAAATGGTTAAAAAATGGTTAAGATGGTAAACTTGACGTTTCATAAATCCCAGTAAATATAATACCACCAGGGCCTCTGCTTTAAGGAGGAAACACCCCCAGGGTTTTGCCTGAAGTTGGGCATTTGTTTCCGAGTGCTTCTACAATAAGGACCTGGAGAAGGCCAGTGGCACCCACTGCCCTCGCTGACGGGGGGAGCAGAAACAGCAAGTTGGCACAAAATTTCAAGGAAGATCTCACAGTCTTCACCAGCTTTGCATCCTCCCTTTATTGAAAGAACAGGATTTTTTTTTCCCCTTTTCAGAAAAGGCACCCAGAGAGGAGGTGAGCGAGAGGATGTGGTTATCGGTTAACCTGTGAGTGGGGCCCAGGCAACTGAAGGCCCCGCACCCCTGGCCTGTCCTTGGAATGTGGCCTCTGCCTCCCACCCCTGGTTTCCGCAGAAGGAGCTGTTCTGAGGCCACCTGGCCCTTGTACGTGACCGAACCCCAGTAAGGCTTCCACATAAACTCTGAAGACTCTGGCAGATGGTCAAAGGTCTCTCCACTGGCCTCGCAGTGCCCAAGGCAAGCTCGTAAGAAAGCTCCTTGCTGATTAGCACTGCCACGTACCCATCCAGAGTGGCCTTCTGTCTCGCCTTGGCCTCTGTGTACAGGACCAGTTTACAAACCACACAGGGAGGCTCTTCCTGCAGCAGAGCTGAGAGGCGTGGCGCCTGCGGTTTGCAGGCCGACCTCCTGTTTCCCAGGTAGCCCTGCACAGCCAGTCTTCCCCGTGTCCACGCAGCAGCCCCCAGGCTTGAGGACCCCAAGTTCAAGCCTTTCTCCCACTCCCAGCTGCCCGTCCCCTGGGTTAAACTACCTGCCCTTCAACTGTTATTTTAAAGTGTGGTTATGAATCTCCTGGCCACCCTGTCTCATCTTTGAACCCTTAAGTTGGCCCCTCTCGTGAAGTAAGCTTTCCCCTGAGAGCTGAAAGAGCAGAATGAAGAAGCCCTGGCTGGGTGGCTCAGTTGGTTGGAACACCGTCGAATGCACCAAAAAGTTGCAGGTTCAGTCCCTGTTTGGGACACATATGAGGCAACCAATCGATGTTTCTCACTCTCCCTTCCTCTCTCTTTAAAATCAGTAAAAAAGTCAAGAAACATATCCTTGAGTGAAGTTTAAAAAAACAAGACCAGAGTGAAGTAGCTTCTGGAGGAGGGGAGGCAGGTGCACAGGCCCCGAGGCAGCAGCTTCCCCCTGTTCCTAGGATCTGCTAGGATCAGAGGTCCCGGTAGAACATGTGCCAAGGGAAGTGGAGTCAGAAGGGGGGTGGGAGAGGCCACAGGTTAGTCTGGTAGCTCTCATCAGTAGATAAGGGCCTACTGTAAATTTCCCAGGACTAGAAGGGACATGGTTAAATTGTTTTTTAGAGACATTGCAGTGGCCGCAGGGTGAGAATGGATTCTGGAAGAGGCGAGAGATGACATGGGAGGAACTGCTAGGTGGCCGCTGTGGTTTGGGAGCTCTGCCTTTTAGCATGTTCTGGTGTGTAGATGTGGGGAGCTCAGGGAGACAGGAAGTCTCAGGCAAGGTGGGGGGCACGGAGGGGCTGATCTTAATCTCAAGGGCTAACATGATTTTCCTTCTCATGTTTACCAAGTGCCAGACACTCTTTTACATGTTTTAGGGCTTTAATTCATTCAGTTCTCACAACCACCCCTGAAATAAGGCTGTCGTAAGGATTAAGTTCCCATGCTACAGCTAAGAGGTAAGAGAAGTAGCGACAGGTGGGAAAGCTGGGGTACAGCTGGAGGAGATTTTGGTTTTCCAACTGCCGACTGCACACTCTTGTGAGGTCTCCCATCTCTGTGCACAAAGCCTCCAGAATTCCCCTCTGAGGTCAGTGTCATAGAAGGTCAAGGGGACTTTCTGGATGGTGGCAGTGTCATACACACGTGGGTCTCAGTGGCCCCAGAAGTAACCCCATCATGTCAGAGTTGAACATAAGGGAGCAAATCTATCAGAGGAGGGGATCAGCCATTGATGGGGAGCCATCAACGGTTCCACAGTCCCTTTCAGCTGTTGGCTTGATACTAATAATGAAGATAATGTGATTCTTGCCCTTGGTCTCCGAGGCCAGGGAAAGCCAGAGCTCGTCACCGGGCTCTAAATTGGTAGACAAGCCCCTTGGAGAACTCCTGGGCCTGATTAGTATTAGGGATGGGTTTGGAGGACACGTTTATATGCACATGTTCTTGAAACGTTCCCATTGGACACATCCTTGCTTATGAGTGTTAATCAGAGCTTCCAGATCGCAGCTTGAATTGAATGGGAAATGAGTTGACATAGGTTAATTCAGTGGACAAAAGGGACTGTCCCTCCTTGAAACCTCATTGGCTTCCAAGTTTGGGCAGCTGGACAAGGTCCGGGGCAGCACCTGGAGTCTAGATTGGAAAGCATCCCCACCATCACCTTCCAATTCGCCATGCTAGAGTCTCCCTCTTGGCTCCCGGGTCTCTTAGGTTGATTGAAGGGCAGGATGGTGAGGTGAATTCTGAAAATGCAGTCTTAGAATTTCTGGGCTGGCCTTGACCTGCTCTGAGACCTCAGGGAAGTCATCCAACCTGCCTGGGTGTCAGGCTTGCCCTGAGGAAATGGGAATGAGAAGACCGAGGTGTTGTACAGAGCTGGCGTGAGCATCGGCAGATTGAGTGTTAGCTAAGGACCCAGCGTGGACGGGCCCACCGACGAGTCTTGTCTCCATGTGCACAGCTCTCTAGTAGTGTGGTTCCATCACTATCCTCAGGGCACCCCTGCTTTGGAAAAGTGCTCCCTCCTGGTTGCACCCCATGGCAGAAGGCACAGGGGTGTCTCAGGTGCCCTGGGGCTGGGGCTCTGGGCTTTGAGAAAAACGAGGTCTTCCATCTCATTGCCAGGCCAGCCCCTCCAGGAATGAAATGCCAGACACCAAGGGCTGCAGGGGCTGGCTGCGCCTCGCCTTTGATTTAACCAGCAGAGGCACGAATGCAGGAAGCCTGCATCTACCCTGTGCCAGGGTCTTTCACAGACATCGAGTACTGGGATCCTGCAGCAGCCACAGTCGGGGCTCCACCCACACCCCCCTCCAGGGGAAACTTCACCATTTCAAGGTGCACAGCTCTTAGCGGGCTGTCAGTCCCACCAGCCCCCAGCAGCACCTGCATCGCCCCGTCACTCCTTGGAGGGCCGCCCGGAAGCAGCAGGAGCCCACTTGGCTGCTCTGTGCAGACGGCAGAGTGCCGAGAAACAGCCTCAGTTGATGGACGCCGGAGGATCAATTCTCCAGCTCCAGTGCCCCTGGCGGGACAGCTCTGAAGTCTGACCTACACAATCTCCCAAACTGCCCTGCAGGGTTAAGCCAAAGTCACCTCTGTGGGACTGCACTTGACATCATAGCCTTGTGTGGCCTCCACCTGTCCCCAGACCCTCTTTTCCACAACCACACCAATGATTTTAAGCAAACACTTTCATATGAATCATTCCAGCATCTGCCTCTGGAGAACCATTCAAAGACAGAATCACATTCAGATCATAAGTGTTTAGCACCTACTCTCTTCAAGGCACTGAGTTAGGAGACTTTTAAAAAAACACACAACACATTCTGTCATTTAATTCTTACAATTAACTTTTGAGGGGGGCATCAGAGGTAAGAAAACTGGGCTAAGAGATTTAAGCCACTTACCCCAAACCACACATCTGGCAAAGGATGAGCTTCTCAGCCTGGATGTCCAGGACCCCTGTGTCTGCCTCTTTCACATGGTGGGGGTAGGGTGGGGGGTGGAGGGTGGGAGTGAGGGGAGCAGGTGGGAATGGGGGTAGGATGGGGGAGGAGATGGGGGTAGGGATGTGGTTGGGGAGTTGGAGGTGGAGGATGCTGCAGGAGGGAGGCCAAGAAGGTTGCTGGGTCAGCTGCAACCACAGAGCCTAACTTCATCTGTTCTATATATTGGAGTTTCCATGGAATGTTTTCTTTCTTTTTTATTTTTTATAAAAGGTTCTGATTTAAAAAGAGCAAGTTGAAAAGCACTGTGTTGTATCTGCTTTGTGGGACAGCTGGGAAAATTCAGTGAAATAACGAATGTGAAGTACTTGGCACAGAGCTTGGCACACAGCGTACAGAGATGAATTTTAGCAGACAAGATTGTATATCTATAACATGCACTCTCTTTTACATGGGCTCATTATAAATACGCCATCTATAATTTAAGGAAACAAATAATTTATATATGCTCAGTAGATGAATGTCTAGTTGTTAGAAATAAATTATGGAAGCATGCAAATATGCATTATTTCTATGTGTATATTTAGGGAGTGTGGATACAGATGATTTGACTCGAGGTGCATGTGTGGTTTCCAGGATGCATCCCCTTAAGAAAGGGGAAAATTTACTTGATATCCCCACCTCATCCCTACCTTCACATTCCCCCCACTTCACCCTCATTGTCTGCTAAATATCTGTCAGGAAGTCCAAGGAATTTGGCCTACCATCACCAGCTCATTCCAGCCCTTTGTCAAAGGCTTGGTGTTTTTTTTAATCAAAAGGAATTTCTAATTCACTGCAGGGCCCAGTTTGCTGAACTTAATCTGTTTGTAATGCCACTTGCCTGAATGACATGGGCTGGTGTCTGGCAGAGAATAAAGTGGCCATCTCGCCTGCTTGGGGTCTGTGCCTCAAGAAGCCCCACGCACTTGGAAAGGTGTGAGTGCTGGAGAAGCCCTCTGCGGCTCGGGAGGTCCGCCAGGAGAGGTGTTCGGGTGAGATGTGTTTGAGACTAGATGGACACCTACCTGAAACTTACCCAGGGAAATGGAATGAGTTCATTTCATTCATTCCACTCTTTCTTCAACAAACATGTATCTGACTTTATTTTAGGATGGAATGCCTAAAAATGACTGACATGCGGTCCTGTCCTCCAGGAATGGCTAGAGTGGTGAGGGATCAGCTGGGCCAATAGCACGTGACAGCCACCAAGGAGAGATACATAATGATCAGGTCAGGAGAGGAGAAAGGACTGGTTTTCCAGGAAGAACCAGAGAGCTTCCCTGGGAGACAGCATTTCAGCTGAAACTAGTCATGATCTTTCTGTTACGAGGGGCTTAATCCCAGTCACCAAGTAAACGTAGACAGAGGTAGAGATTCAGGTGCTGCAGGGCCCAGGAGAGTTAGTGGACACAGAAGCCAGTTTAAAGGCCCCGAGTCAGGTTTCTCTATGTCTCTGGGCTTTGCTTTGCTTTCAAGTTTCCCCTTGGGCACATTTTGATCCCCACTGGTGTGGCCTGGGCCTTGTGCCTCCCTGGGCCAATCCCTGATTCCAAGGGTATAGAATATGCTGCCTGGACGGGCTTCGGATGTGAGGCTATCCCTGCACCTGGAGGGAGGAGAGAGGGGACACATCAGCCCTTCCCAAACTAAGGTAACTGCAGAACTCTCTTTAAGGGTCATTGTGAGCCGAGCACTGCTCTGAGGATGAGGCTGCGTCAGGACAGAGGACAGAACCCCTTGCAAATGAGAAAAACACACACAGGCCCCACTCAGTTAGTGCGCATACTCAGGAGCAAAGTGAACCTAAGAATGGGGGCGCTGGGAAAGGGGCAGTGGCTGCTCCATTAAAAAGGGTTGCTGGGCCCTGGCAGTGTGGCGCAGTGGTTACAGTGTGGGCCTAAGCACCGAAAGGTTGCAGGTTCGATTCCCGCCTGGCTGAGGCGAGTGTGGGAAGCAGCCAATCAATGTGTCTCTCTCACATCGACTTTTCTCTCTCTCTCTCTCTGCCCCTCCCTCTCTCCCTCTCTCCCTCCCCCCTTCCTTCCCTTTTTTCCACTCTCTATAAAAATAAATGGAAAAATATCCTCAGGTGAGGATTAACAACAACAGTGACAAAGAGTGTTGTCAGGAAATGTCCCCTGGAAATGGAGACAGCATTGCATAGAAGCTGAAGACGCAGAGGCCTGAGCCCACTGAGTCTCTGGGCTATGAGGGAACGGAGCAGGGGCAGAGCCACTACCACGGCTCTGGGGCAGGACAGGGCTTGACGGCTTTGGGGGCAGCTGACATCCCCCAGCTTGACCCTAGTGGGTGATGGGGAGAAGGGCACATCGGAGGATATGGGGCACGCAGAGCATGCAGCCCAAGAACCACAGTGAGGACGTCCGCTTTTATGGTCAAGGCAGTAGGAGCTGCAGGGACCGAACTTGCAGTAGAGGGGGTTCCCAGAGGAAAATCAATATGCACAGATCAGAGATCCTGGGGAGAGAAGACAAGAGACGTCCTGGATGGAGCATGAATGGCCACATGGGAGAGACTGTCCCTGACACAGGGGATGGGACAAGACCAGATATGACCAGCAGCTGTGTAGGCTAGACTTTGAGAGAGAGACTGGGTCTGGGTCAGAGCCACGATGAGGAGGGCACACGAGAGGCACCACGTGCGGCCCACACTGTGCTCCAGGCCTGTCACCAGACACCCTTGAAGTTTAAGAGTGTCCTTGTGGAGGCAGGAGAAAGCTCCCAGAAACAATTGCTCCTCTAAGCTTCCCTCTCAGGAAAGTTGCAAATATTAAAATGACCACTCAAGGGGAGCAGGATTTGATTTCAGGTTTAATTGAAGGATGTTGTGCAATTGCAAAAACTGAGAGAGAGTGGGGGAAAAATTTCCTGGAGATGATTTCATTTCCATTTCTTTGTACCAACATGGCAAGCCGCACATTAAAATTGCCAGCTGAGGAACACTGCACATCGATGACCGTTTCTTTCCCTTCGCAGGAAAGGGAAGATGGCGCTGGGATTCGCTTGGCAGGTGACAGTGTTATGAGCATCGGTGAGGCACTGAGGGTGGCAAAGCACTGCCCACCCGTGCGTGTGGTCAGCACAGCAGCAGCGGCTCACACGGAAGTTTCCCTCCGCATGGAGAGTGCAGGGCAGGGGCTCAGGGAATCAGTCACCTGGCAGGCACGTGACTCAGCAAGCACCAGGGGAACCCATCATCGTGACACATACTGGGCCAAGCTCTGGGGTGGCTCGGCCTCTCTTATGTGCCAGGATGGTCGCAGAAGCCAGAAGCCCTGGACCCAGCCTCCAGGACAGAATGACCGTGACAGTGGCAGAACCATGAGCTCTGACCTTACCTTTGTATGTGCAGAGCCTTTTGCATCTGGGGAGTGCTGTCCCCTGCGCTAACCCTTCCAGCCCCCACGGCAACCTGTGCACGGGAATCCATCCAGATCCGCATCACTTTGGGGTTGTGATGAGTAAGAGTTGGATCTTGTCTTAAAATTCTGGACCACCCGATGCTGCCCAGCTTTCTACCAGCTTTCTCGGCTTCCACTTTCCTGCTAAGAACTGTGTTTTGCATAGATTTAATTCTCAGAATAACTTATGAAGTGCTGTTACATTTCCTATCTTTAGATTAGGACATCGAGACAGATTAATTGAACTGCTTCAAAGTCGCTTGCAGTTGACCCCTGGCACCCTGGCTCAGGAGGCCACATCTTGAACCACACAGCTCCCTGCCTGGTGTCTGAGGTCAAGAGCTGAGTGTGACTACAGTTTCCAGTAGAGGCATTATTTGTAATCCTCACTCGAGTTCCTGAGAGCTTTCATCAGTAGCCCGCTCTCAGAGGTGGGAATGGACGTGGACACGCTCCACCAACGCGGACAGCAGGGCTCGCTCACGCAGCAGGTGCCAGAGCGGGTCCCACCCCAGTTCCCTCTCAGCTCCTCCCAATGCGCTCAACCTCTGTGCCCCACAGGACGTGGCATCTGCCAAATCGCATCCGAATGCATCCGGATTCATCTTGACTTCTCTCCCCCCAACAGAACCCTGAAGCTTCAGATGGGGCAGAGGGGGTTCTCAGATGCCAACTCCAATCGCCACTCTTTTTTTTTTTTAATATATCTTTACTGATTTCAGAGAGAGGAAGAGAGAGAGAGAGAGAAACATCAATAATGAGAGAGTCATCAATCGGCTGCCTCCTGCACGTACCATACTAGGGATCAAGCCCGCAACCTGGGTACGTGCTCTGACCAGGAATGGAACTGTGATCTCCTGGGTCATAGGTTGATGCTCAACCACTGAGCCACACTGGCCGGGCTCCAATTGCCACTCTTGAGGCTGAAAGCTCTTGGGAGAAGTGAGGTCGCCAGCATTTCTACATCTGCATAGGAACGACTAGTCTGATCACAATTCAGTTAAATGGGTACAGTGTTGATCAAGAAAATGGCCTCAGGGGGCTACCGAGTTGGAGTAAAATTAGCTCAGCTTGAACAACCAGTCAGTTATGTGGTGATGGGGGTGTTCCCTGTGGCGGAAAGGACACAAGACACAGAGCCAAAGCACCTCGCTTCCCATCCTGGCCATACCAACTGTTCGCTCAGCTCTGAAACTCTACTTCCTCAACCCTACAATGGCCATCACCCCATCTGCACGCAGGTGCAGAGGCCTCTGTGAGGACAAATATGGGAAAGTGCCCAGGGCTCCATCTGCTCAGGCAGGTGCTCAAGAAATGCACTGGCTGATCGAGTGCAGCCACTGAAGTTTCTGAGCTAATGAGGAAGCAGTTACTGGCGTTGCTATTATCACTGGGTAGGCAAGCAGTTAAACATACTTTTGCTTCTGTTAACTGGCTCTGTTGGTCAAAGGTTCTCATCAAACCAAACCTCACACTGGCCCCAACGACTCTTGGTCAGGCCAGGTGTGTATGTTGTTTGTATCTACTGCCCTGAAACCCCACAAAGAAATGCGATTGCAGAAATCCTGGGAACCATCTGGGATGTTCCACTTCTCAATGTGAGGCTTCGGAGCCCTTCAGATCATCAAGGTCTGGGAAGAGGGAACTGGGCCTGAGAAGGAGGCCCCCAGGGGCCCTAGGTGAGTGGCGGAAGTTCAGGACTGGGGCAGGATGACCTGAGACCTGACCTCACTCTTCCACTGGGTGGCCGTTGGGCTTTGAGAAGCCACTGTTTTCCACTTGGTTTCCCCAGAGGGGAGAAGGGGTGGGTTAGAAATCTAATATCCACCACAGTCATTAATTACCATCTCGTCTAATGTGTATGGCCAGGCTGCAGACTGGGAGGTAAGAGGGAATAATAAATGGCGAGCCCACCGTCACAGGGAAGGAAGTGGCAGAGACTACTCCAGGACCTAGTCCGACAGGGCTCAAGGTCCTACCTCTTGAACGCCCTCTTGCTCACTCATTAGGATGCTGTTCCCTCCACCTCCAGCCCCATGTCACCACAGCTCCACACAGGGCAATGCTGTCCCCTCCACTTCCAGCCCCATGTCACCACAGCCCCACACAGCAGTGCTGAACTGCTCGTCTCTGCTGGCCTTGGGGCTTCCCACCTCCATTTCTGTTCTTCCTCTCCCCAAAACACTCTGCCCACCCTCGTCACCTCGCATGTTCACCCGTCATCACCTGCCGGCTCTGCGTTAACCTTCAAGAATCAGTGTGGCATCATCCCCCTGGGGGCTCCCCTGAGCCCCGTTGGAGGAGCCTGGCAAGACTGGCAAGGACCTGAGATAACTGCATGCAAGGCAGCCACCTCATGGTGACATCTCTGCACTTGCATGTCTCACCCACCAGCGGTGACTTCAAATTCAGCCAGAAGTCCTCAGGCCTTGCCCTGAAGACTTCTAGATGGGGCCCCAGGATCTGAGTTTCCAGCAGGTGAGCCCCATTTTCTTTGGAAAGCCTTGTTCGGATCTAGCGCTGACTCCCTGAGTTTAGACCAGGGTTTGGCTCAGAGGAGGCTCTCGGGGATGGGCCATGAATATAAGACTAAACTGTCAATCAGAGTCCCTCTCGAGTCCCTAAACCTTCCCACTCTTGCTGCATCACTTTCTTTGCTGCCAAAAGAAGCTGCCGATTGTTCTTGGGCCTTGTTTGCCTACAGGACACAGGCCCAGCTACGGGAAGAGGGGTTTGTTGCCTGACTTTCTGTTGTTCATTCCTGGTCCTAGAGCTTCTGGTTGTTCCAGGTTGTCCCGAGAGCCCACGAACACGCCCCTTATAAAATCAAGAGTCCACATGGAAGGACAGCAGCCACAGAGCCATTGTGGTCTATTTAAAAGGGTGACTCTTTTTAAAGAGTCGATGATTTGAGAAAGGAGAATGCTTCTCTGTGGCCACAGAGACGCCTGTGACTAATTATTATTTGGCGAGTCTGAAACTGCCAGGTCAAGTGGAAGATACCTCTAATAAAGCATTAGAAGCAGCGAGAAAGAAGGAAGTGAGCAATGTCAATGAGCCATCTCATCAAAGGCCCACTCTGTGCCGGCCATGGGGTCTGAGCTTGACACACTGTTCCACTGAGTTCTCTCCATATGCCCCCATTTTACAGATGAGGCAGCCGAGCCTGCAAGAGGCAGATGTGTTGCCCAAGAGGATATGGTTATTACATAACAGGAGCAGGTTAAAGGCTCGCTGGCCAGCTCACTAAGCCTGGACGCTTTCTGCCAATCACATCTGAACTGGGATGGGGGTCAGGGGGTCAGTGTCCGGAGCAGGGTGGCCATCCTGAAGGGTGCAGAGCCTCCGTCGGCCTCTCGGACCAGCCTCTGAGGGATGGACATGGATGTGATCTCTCTTTTCATGAGGTTTAGGATAAAGAGCTAAGAATCAGAGCTGGGATGGATACTTGACAGACCAATGTCCAGGCGGGTGTAACTAAGTAACTATGTATGAGACCTGAGTGGAGCAGATGCTGGAGGGCTGAGCCGCAGGAGGACCTGGGAAAGGCCCTGTCCTGTCACCCTGCAAACCTCCAAGCAGAACCTCGGGGACAGAAAACTAAGGGCAAGTGTGTGGGGAGTCAGTGACCGCAAGGGAGAGTATGGAAGGGACAGTGAGAGGGAGAAGAGGACAGGAAAATCGGGCAGAGGAAGGGATGAGACAGGTGATGGAAAAGAAACTACTTTCCTTGGGCTCCAAGAGGGGATTTGAGTGAGGGCTTGCCTTCGAGGATAGTTTCAGACTCACACACACATTTATACGTCATCTCACTGAACTATTCCATGGTAGCTTCTTCCATGGAATAAGTATGTGTTTTTCTCTACAGGTGAGAAGACTGAGACACTGAGAGTCAAAATAATTTGCCAGAGGCCCCATAACAAACGGGACAGACCGTGATTCGGGCTCTCGGATCCTGGTGCCTAACCTTGGGCTCTTTCTGCTATAACTCACTTGCAGACAACCATGAGGTGAGGAGGTGTGGATCCCAGAGGCAGGGCCATAGGCAGAGAGCTTCCTCCTCAAAGTGTAGCCTGTGGGCCAGTAGCATCTGCATCCCCGGCGAGCTGGTTCCAAGTGCAGAATCTGAGGCCTCAGTCTCGACCTGCTGAGTCACCCTGTGTTTTAACAAGACCCCGGGCAGATCTGCACACCACGACAGCGTGAGAAACATTTGTCTATGGGGTAGCATTTCAGACTTCCTAGGAGAATTTTTACCTTTGGAAACAAAGATTATAATAGCAATAATTATCATTAAATATGGCATCAACTGCAGAGCCCTGCAAACTTTTCCAAATGTCATCAGACAGTTAAAGCTTATAAACAGTTTTGACTACCAGCCAATGCTGACCTGACAGCCTTTGGCAAAACAAAATATTTTGCTTTTCCAATGGGATCAATGTTACATCTGGTGTTGTATTTACTCAGTTATCATTTATGACTACAACTGTTCTTCCTGCTATCACTTGTTTATTGGAACTTTTGCCTTATCTTGACTCTAGAGCACATGAAAGCTTACGCAACAACAGAAACGATTTTCCTTGGAAAGTACCTTGTACAGACTAGACTGTCCTTGCTCCTGCCTTCATCCACGAATGAGAGAGGTGTGTCCCACCTCTGAGTCTCCCTCCAGGCAACCTTGGGATCCAGTACTGGCTGAGGCTTACTGCCTTCCATTCTTTGAGGGTTTTCTGGACTTGGCTAAGGTCATTTTCAGATCTTCTTTCTCAACTTTTTTGGGCTTAGAGACTTCCAGGAGAGAAGGGGAACCTGGCTCAGAATAGTGGAGATAATACCAAGCAGAATCTTTCTCCTTTGTCCATGATGGGGAGAGGGGCCCTGGTGGGTCAGAGCCCAGGAGAGGACCCAAGGGATCAGCTAGGGAAGGTAGAGGTCAGGGGAGAAAGCTCTGAAAATCCAGCGCTCTAGGGTCAGACAGAACTTAGATCAGACCCAGCTCTGCCTCTTATTTGCTGGATGACATTGAATAAATTACCTACCCACTCTGAGCCTCTCTAGCCTCACCAATAAGATGGAGAGAGTGATGCTAACCACAGGGTTAAATGAGATAATGTAAGTAAAATACTGGGCACCAGGCCTATCACACACAATCAATAAGAGGGGGACTGTATTTTGATGATAGAATTGTATTTTGACTGTAGAGTAAGGCACGGAGGGATAGAAGTAAAAAATGCCATGTATCTTCTAATTCTTAAAACACACACACACACACACGTTTTCCTGCATAAAATCCAATAAAGAATAACTGAAAAAATTGAAAGGTAAATAACTCCTTCGGACACCTAATGCAATAGGTAGTTGCCCATGGGTCAAATTGACCTGTGGCAAATTTTTTTTATGGCCTATAGACTAAGAATAAATTTTATATTTTTAAAGAACATTGAAGAACAGTGTGCTGAGCTTGTCTAGAGAACCATCCTAAGAACAGCCCTGAATGGTGTGCCCATCCTGTGTAGCGTCGCCTTCACGAAAGGCCTTGTCTGGTCCTTCCCACTACACCAGGAAGATGTCACCATTGCCCCATCTCACAGAGGAGGAGCCCGAGCCCTGGAAAGCACACACAATTTCACCAGGGTCACCAAGCGAGTGAGGAGCTGAGAGTGAATTGAGCATCACTGCTTTAAAAAACTTTTTTGTGGACCTTCTGCATCAACTTGACAGAGTCAAAACCAAGTAAGAAAAACCCACAAGTGCTGAGGGTCCAGTCAGCAGCCTGAGGGGTGCGGGGAGATCCTGGCCAGAGGCCCTGCAGGGAGGCTCAAGTAGCCGAGTCAGGAGTGAAAGTTCTGGGTCAAAGAGGGAGCCCGGAGTGGGAGGACCCAGGGGGCTGCTCATGGCTGGCCAGGCCTGCGTGTTGGGATTTAGGAGAAGACAAATGAGGCCCATGGAGTGGGCTTTGCAGATTAGTTGCTCAATTCCATTTCCCTCCACTCAATTGTCAGGTGGGGTCCCACCCAAGCGCTAGGTATGGTGCCAGGTGCCCTGAGAATGGAAAGGTAGGAAGACCTGCGCCTGCCCTGTTGGTTACCCAGGTGGGCGGAGGAGAAGAGCCTGTGGGGGTGAGATCTGTGCCACTGAGTTCAGGTGCATGGGGGAGGCACAGGCGGAGCCCTGCTGAGCGACTGGGGGAAAGAGAGCGACCCACAGACTTGGTCATTGACCTTCCTCCCCTTCTTCCCCTCCCTCCCCTTTCTCCCCTCCCTCCCCTCTCTCCCCTTCCTCCCCTCCCTCCCCTCCTCCCCTCCTCCCCTCCTCCCCTCCTCCCTTTCTCCCTTTCTCTCTCTCTCTTTCTCTCTTTCTCTCTTTCTCTCTTTCTTTCTTTCTTTCTCTCTCCCTCTCTCTTTCCTCCCTCCCTCCCTCCCTGGGAAGAAGGCCTGGAGCCAGATTCCAGAGCAGGGTGGCCAAAGGATGAGCAGGCGCCCTCCGGTGTTCCGGGCCCCTGCACACAGCTCCCCAGGTGCTCACTGCCCCCAGCGGAGGGGTAAGGGCTAAAATCCAGCCCACTGGCTTCTGGCCAAGGCGAGTGCCCTGGTGCAGGACCGCCCCTCTCCAAAGCAGGTGGGCCCTTTCTCCTCACCAAGGGGCCACCTGCTCCCTGAGCTGGGGGCTGCACCCACCCAGCAGGGTCAACATTTTGAAATTGCAGAGGCTCCATAAAAGAAAGTGATGTCCCATCTCTGTCTGAGGATTTGGAGGGAGCCAGACCTGGGCAGTCTTGGAGACTGAGGCATTTTCACCGATAGAGCCCAGAGAAAGACAAAGCCAGTGTCCCTCCCGTGTTTTCACAGATGGGGAGGCTCCAGGGGGCAGACCAGCTTGTCCAGGGCCATGTGACTTGTTAATGGCACAATTTGGAACAGGACCGGCCCTCGTGTTTGGCAGTCTTCCCTCTAATCCCTGCAGCCTCCCAGGGTGTCTTTCGAAATGTAGGGATCAGGAGGAGGGGAGCTGGGGCCTGGGCTGCACAGTGGTGCCATGTCCTTACGACTTCTTGGAAACTCAATTCCCTGTGGGAGGTAGTGTCTCAAATTCTCCATAAATGGCACGGTGTTATTGATGACAACATTCAGCACATGCTTGGTGGAAAAAAATAACAGCAAGCGCAGTGGTAAACTGGGTAATTTTCCAGTGCGCTTCTAGCTTCCAGTATAGTGCTCACCTTCAGAGGTGCTTCTTATTCCTGTCGGAGGAGCAGGGGTGATGTATGTTGGGTGGAGGGGCCTAAAAAGAGAGAGATTTACATGAAGAATCCCTAGAATGGAGGGTGCCAGGGTGAGGGAATGTGATCCATCTGATGGAGGTGGCATTTCTGGACACGGATGCACATGCAACTAAAAATTCACCGAGTCTCACACTGAAGATTTGCATACTTGTCTTAGTGGTACCACAAGGAGCCAGCGTCCCTTCCGCGTGTCCTTCCACTCCAGCTGGTTGGCACGGCTTGTCTGGCTGCATTCTCCCCGCCCTCCGGCGCGGGGCGGCCAGTGGGTTGCTGCTCATTCCTGCCACTTGCCCATACAAGCTCATTCTCCCAGAAATGCCCTTCTTTCCCCGACAGCAGTTCATGTTAGATTGGGTTACTCGGGATGGTCTGGACACCGCTGGTCCCCACGGAGGCGGGCCCGTCCACATTCTGCCTGCCTGCCAGCCCTGCTCTCCTGGGCATCCCTGGCTTAGGTGGAGGCCACTGATCGCTGGCCAACTGAACCCCAGGCTGGCTGCTGGACTGGGAGGGTAGACTCCACCTGCACCACACTTGACCTCGTATGGAATGTTCTGTTGCATGGATGGCCCAGACATGCAGGACAGTGACTGCCCCGTGAGCCAAACCTTTGACAGATGGGAGTGGGAGCCCCTGAACACGCTCTTCTCCCTCCCTCCTTCCCCCAACAGTCTGTCCCCTGGAGCAGGAGTTTGTGTGACAGTCCCCCGTGATAAAACAATGCCAGTGGTAACCAGCTCAGTGGCACACCCTCTACGTGTCCCCCTCCCTCCCTGCCTGCCTCTCCTTTCCCCTCTCCCCAGCTTCCTTGGAATTCTCTCTGCTGAAACCAGCTCCCCTCAGCCTTTGCTCAGTGGGAGTCTAAGAGAAAGCAATTTACTCTCATTATTATGAATTAGGTAGCTAACAGGCAGGAGGGAGGCACAGGGGAGAGCGAGCACTGGCTCTGTGGGTGGATATGAAAGCGGAATGAGGAGTTTATAGGCCTTGAACCAGAGAAGCCGCTCCACACGGACCAGACAGCCGACCGCCTGGGTTTGCTTCCTGTTCCATCAGCCACATGCCTGCCGGTGGGTAGGTCACTGAACCTTCAGTGTCTTCAACTGTGGAGTGCAGAAGACGATAATTCTCTTATCACAAGGTTTCTGCAAATGTTAAATGTGCTGACACTTGCAAAACACCTGGAACATGCCTGATACGTTATCAGCAATATTTATGAGTTTATGAAACTTACAAATGAACACGTAGGTCCCCCCTGAGTTTGGGTGCAGGACTCTGGGCACAGCTTCTTTAGCAACAAAAGGAAAGGTTGGGATGAGTCATCAGTCTCTGACCCATTCTGATCTGGTGATGCCGGGTTTTCTTAAAATAACATGAATCCGGCACCATTGTGGCTCATAGACAGTCTTAAGATCCTATATAAATAGTTTTAAGATTTGCATAAATTATTCCGTAATAAATTGTCCCAAGTGCTCTGTGAGGCTGTGGTGAGTTCCCTGTATTTTACAGGTAGAAAGAGAAGGCTCAGAGAGGGTAGGGAACTTGTGCACAGTTGCACAGTGAGCTGCAGTGGGAGGGAACCAACGTGGATCTGGTTGACGCAAAAGCCCACCACGCCATACAGTCCTGTGCAGGGCCAACCGACAACGTCTGAGTGCAGAGATCTAAGCTTTGGTGCTCAAGATGCGAGTAGTGGGCTGGGTGCATTCTTGGCAATTTGTAGATTATTGAATGGATGTCCTTCTATGTACTTGACGGTCATAATAGAAAAGGTGACAATTGCTCAGGCACATTGTGAGCTGAGATGGATTGAAATGTGAGCTGGGATATGAGGGTCTGGATAAGGAATGGAGAACCCACCCTGGAGAGAAATTACCAACTGGAATAGAATTCACTTGTTTTTTTCATGTGTTGAATCTGGCACAGGGTGGATGCTCAGCTCTGGTTTCCATGTGGCTACTTCAGCTTTCCTAACAATTTCTGATAGACAAATGTTTGGTGTGGGTTTTTGTTTGTTTGTTTGTTTTTTGTTTTTTGCAAACTGCTGTGTGTATTACCGTAAAACACGTCATATTTTATTAAAGAAACTGTTGCATAAAATAAACAAGGCATGGTTTCTTTTCTTACTTTCATAGGAGGGTGGCAATGGGGAAAATTGGGCCTCTGACTTCCTCTGTAGGTTTGAATGAGGACAGGGCTGAGAGGTCATGGGAGGTGCGGAGTGGGGGGAGGAGAACCTTCCACCCACGATGTCATCTCCCTGCCTTGGTCTCATGTCTGAATGCAGGAGTCCAAACATTTCCCTGCAGTCCAAGGTAAGAGCATTTGCTGTAAGTGTATTGTGACATTGTCACACTGTCCCCAGAGAGTGGCATTTGACATGCTTTCTTTTTGCTGTGGTATCACAGGACCAGAATCACTGCTCATGGGTATCACAATCATCTCTTCTTGACACCAAACCTTGATATCGACAGATTCCAAGTAACATGCTTCTGCATCTCTGGGGAGCTCAGGCAGCCCCTGGGGTTGGAGCAAACAGAACAGGACAGTTTACCTGTTCAGTGGAGATCACTTATTTCAGGCATGGTAGGCTTAGCTTCAGAGAGATACATAGATAGGTAAGTGGATGGGTTTACTATTATTATTATTATTTAAATAATCTTAAATTGATTTTTAGGGAGAGGGTGGGAGAGAGAGAGAGAAAGAAACATCGATCACGTGCCTCCTGCATGCAGCCCACCAGGGATTGAGCCCGCAACTTGGTCAGTGCCCTGACCAGGAATCAAAAGCGCATCTGTAGGGTGCATGGGATGGCACCCCCCAACTGAGCCACACAGGCCAGGGCTATTAATCTATTTAATGCCTAGTTATTTGATTACCCTCTTAAGCCTCTCAGGTTCTGCATTAGAGACCCAGCAGGGAACGAGGAAGACAGCCTCGGCCCTCATAGAGCATTATTGAAGGGGGCGGGTGAGGCGGAATGGAACCGGCCTGCCCTGGACCTGCTTCCAGCTGGCCTGGTGCTCGGGCAGCCGGGCAAGGGAGGGGCGGGCAGCAGAGAAGGGAGCCTGGCCTGGGGAGACCGTGTTCAGTGATACGAGCGTCAGCAGCTCCGGGCCAGGCTGGCAGTGCGCACAGAATGAGAAGCAAACGCGTCTGCTCAGTCACGTGCTAGTATGTGTCCTGTCTATGGCGTAATGGGCGTTCCTTGCTTGTCCCTCAAAATTTACACTATTATTGTGATTCACTTAATATAAATTTACGTTGCTGTGAAAGAGCTCCTGGATCTATTGAATTTAGAGTCCCGCCTGTAGGGCCAGACCAACTGATTTCGCAGGACCTGCTGGACGTTTCCCACCCCTGCTGGAGGGGAGGCCACTCAACAGTGTGTGTAGAGAAGTCAGGGCCTGTTTCCGGAGGACAGGGTCGGAGCCGAGGCTTGGAGATGAACAGAGAGTGTCAGGTGCACCAGATGGCGAGAAGAAAACGAACAAAGATATGGAGGCAGGGAGAGCAGGGAGCAAACAGCATGGAGCAGGGAGAGCAGGGAGGGAACAGCATGGAGCAGGGAGAGCAGGGAGGGAACAGCATGGAGCAGGGAGAGCAGGGAGGGAACAGCATGGAGCAGGGAGAGCAGGGAGGGAACAGCATGGAGCAGGGAGAGCAGGGAGGGAACAGCATGGAGCAGGGAGAGCAGGGAGGGAACAGCATGGAGCAGGGAGAGCAGGGAGGGAACAGCATGGAGCAGGGAGAGCAGGGAGCGAACAGCATGGAGCAGGGAGAGCAGGGAGGGAACAGCATGGAGCAGGGAGAGCAGGGAGGGAACAGCATGGAGCGGGGAGAGCAGGGAGCGAACTGCATGGAGCGGGGAGAGCAGGGAGCGAACTGCATGGAGCGGGGAGAGCAGGGAGCGAACTGCATGGAGCAGGGAGAGCAGGGAGGGAACAGCATGGAGCAGAGAGAGCAGGGAGGGAACTGCATGGAGCAGGGAGAGCAGGGAGGGAACAGCATGGAGCAGGGAGAGCAGGGAGCGAACTGCATGGAGCGGGGAGAGCAGGGAGCGAACTGCATGGAGCGGGGAGAGCAGGGAGGGAACTGCATGGAGCGGGGAGAGCAGGGAGGGAACTGCATGGAGCGGGGAGAGCAGGGAGGGAACAGCATGGAGCGGGGAGAGCAGGGAGCGAACTGCATGGAGCGGGGAGAGCAGGGAGGGAACAGCATGGAGCAGAGAGAGCAGGGAGGGAACAGCATGGAGCAGGGAGAGCAGGGAGGGAACTGCATGGAGCAGGGAGAGCAGGGAGGGAACAGCATGGAGCAGAGAGAGCAGGGAGGGAACTGCATGGAGCAGGAAGAGCAGGGAGGGAACAGCATGGAGCAGGGAGAGCAGGGAGCGAACTGCATGGAGCAGGGAGAGCAGGGAGGGAACAGCATGGAGCAGGGAGAGCAGGGAGGGAACAGCATGGAGCAGGGAGAGCAGGGAGGGAACAGCATGGAGCAGGGAGAGCAGGGAGGGAACAGCATGGAGCAGGGAGAGCAGGGAGGGAACAGCATGGAGCAGGGAGAGCAGGGAGGGAACTGCATGGAGCAGGAAGAGCAGGGAGCGAACTGCATGGAGCAGAGGCCATATTTATGAAACATAAAGGGAGGAGACAGGAAGGCACAGGACTGGGAGGAGGGCAGCCACGGTGCCCAGGAAGGTCTGCAGGCCACGTGGAGGGTGCCGCACCTGTTCTGTGCTGAGCTGGGCCCTGGCAGAGAGCGAGAGGCTCCGTGGATGCCTGGGTGGTCCTGAGATTAGGCCACTGCCTCCTCTCCTCCCCCTCCTCTGCGGCTCCTCCTTCTTAAATTGAGCCTTCTTGAACATATTGTAAAATTACGAGCTCACTTCTCTGTCTTAACAAGAAGAGACCTTGTGAATATCATAGACCCTCCTTGGATATTTGTCTAGATTTGAGGTCACTGGCCAGGACCGCGGGTGTAACTGGAGAAGCAACTCAAAGCCCAAACCAGGAGGAGCCCTTAGCGCAGCGTCAGGTGGTGGCCTCTGGTCCACAGAGGGGTCTGAAGATGCTGTGGCAGGTAAAGGGGTCCCCTCCCCTGCACTGAGGATATCTTTTTTTTTTTTTTTTAAATACCATGTGTTTCAGCCAGAAAACGGTGCTTGCAAGGAACAGAAATAGTAAAGAGGGTGAAAGGAATTCAGTGGGAAAGTGTGGGGTTCTTCACATAATTGAAAGGAAAACTCATCAACTAGGCAACAATAATAATAAACATATATTGAGCACCTACTATATGTCAGTCTCTATTTAAGAGCTTTTTATGTGTTTATTTACTGTTTGCAATAATATTAAAGAGGACACCGTTATGATGCTGATTTTACAGATCAGGAAGCAGACTCAGAGAGGTTAGGTAATGAAGCCAGGGTCACACAGCAAGGCAGCATCAGAGCTGTGATTTGTACACACAAAATCTGGTTTCCGAATCTGCACTTTTTACTATGATGCTAAAAAACAAAAAGTGGGAAGGTAAAGTCCTGTGCTCCAGGTAGAAGGAGATAAAGCACCGTCCTCTTAGGGAGGTGGCATGTGTGACAGGACTAGCTGGGACACCTGCCACCTTGTAACCAAGGAAGAGGCAGCTGCCTTGACTAATGGGCCCCCCAAACTACTTGGAATGAGGGGGAGTCATTTCTCAAAACAAAGGCCAACATTGGGTTCCCCATAAGATTTAACTTGGAACAACAAACAAACAAATAGAAAAAGAGTTCCACTACTGAAAGAAAAAGGAATTTTCCCCATCGCCCTCCTATTTCAATATGAATAAATAGAAACAGAAAGGAGCTATAGTTGTCAGTGTGAGTTATTATCATCATCATTATTATTAGGCAGCTTTTACACATAGAAAACTATTTAAGGTTGGTTTTTTTTTAAATGTATTAATATGAAATCATTTAAAAAATTCAGTTTTCTTTAGCTCTTTGAATTCAACTAAAAGTCTCTTTAAACATTGACTATATTTTAACAATTACTCTCAAGGAGTCTCTTCTTCAACATTTAACAAAACCTAAATAGCTTGAAACAATGGGCCTAGAAAACAATTCATTAAGTCCCCTCCAATGTTTAAACTGATCTACCGGGTCTTCCTCAGCACTCAAAATATGTAGTGAAGCAACAGTTATACTCATAACGAGGTTTAAAGACTCTGAATTCTCCTAAACGATTAGATATGATAAACTTTCTAATATTTTGTTTAAATTTTCTAGTGAAAATTTACAAGTCTAAATGAACCTACTACTTGGTGACATTTTAAATTGGCGCTATCAAGCCGATGTCTCTAACATGTCAAAAAGTTATTTTTTATTATTATACCACATACTTCAAATACCAAATGCATGCTCATTTCCCCATGTGTTATTAATTTCCCATCACTGTAAGTCTGAACTTTCCCTGGGTGAAAAAGTGTTTAAATTAGAATAAACAAGGTTTTTTTTAACATCACAAGCAAGTACCATCCTAAACGTATGAGCTTATCGACCAGAGACTTCTGGCCAGAACACAGGGTTTGAGGCACAAGGACAATTTTTTTCTTCCTGACAGTTGTGCTCAGTCTTTTTTCTAGTTACTATGGCAACAAGCAACTCCAAGTCCACACTTTTGCACGTGGGATTAGTTTCTGCACTCTTGCCCTGATCTAAGTTGAGTGATCTAACCCCTTTAACCCTGCAGCACAGACTGCTAATTGTCCCCAAATACCCATTTCCCTCAGCACCCGTGCGTAGGATAAAGACTACGTTTATCAGTGTCCCTCACGGCGAGGTAGCTGGGAGTGGCCTGGGGAATGAGATGGAAGCAGAAGTGGTGTGGGCCATCTGCAGATGTCCTTAAAGGTAAGAGGCATAGTCCATCTCCTTCTGAATGCCTAGAATAAAGATGTGATGGCATTCGGCTAGGAACTAAATTAGGGATGGGTGGTTGCCCTGTTGTGAACGGCCTGGGTCCCTGACGCTGTATAATGCCACCAGCCTAGTCCACCAGGACTTGTAACAGGGAGAAATTAACTTCTACCTGATTACCGTTATTTTGGGTTTTCAGAAGCTGAATCTAATCCTAACTGCTTATAGATACTATCACCTGATTTTCACAGATGAAATTCTGAATCCTTCCTCGTCAGCTATTTTACTGCCTGATGGAATCCTGCCTTCTCTCGTGTCTGGCTATAGACCGCAGGCCTAAGGCACCCTGATGACTTCAATGATTTTACCAAATCGACACCCCAAATTAGTAGCAGATGTCACATCTCGTAAAACTGAGGCCATAGCTTCTAACACGAACTCAAGGTAGATTTAGCTGCCTCCAGAATCATTAAATGCAGATCATTAAATGCAAGGAGCTAACATTAATTTATCTTTTATGAGTTTTCAGTTCAAAGTATGTGTCAACACCAAAATAGTTTAGTCAATCAGTACACATAAAAAGAGCAATAGCTAACTTACTGTGCATTTTCTGTGTGCATGGCCTATTTGATAATCATTTAACTCTCCCAATTGCTCTAAAGAGTTGATGTCTCACTGTCCTCAGTTTAGTTACACATAAATAAGATGAAACTAAATGTTTTGCCCAAGTTCATACCTGCAGCTGCACAAACCACTAAGTGACAGAGGTCCTCCGGCACGCACACATTCTTGCGTTGTTTTAACTATCAAAAGAGGGGTGCCCTGGCCAGTGTGGCTCAGTTCGTTGAGTATCCTCTGTCCACGGAGAGGTTTTGAGGTTGTTGGTTTGACTCCTGGTCAGGGAACATGCCTGGGTTGTGGACTCAATACCCAGTGGGGGGCGCTCAGGAGGCAGCGGATCCATGTTTCTCTCCTCTCGCTTCCTCTCTAAAATCCATAAAACATAAAAACAAACAAACAAACAAACTCCACAATTTAAAAAAAGAGGGGAAAGAGATGTTTGTGGGTTTAGTCTCAAAGAAAGGTAACCTATTAAACTACAAAAATACAGAGAAATTAAACTGAAAAATGCAGGGCCTCTTTTTTGTTTCTCAACAACATAGATGGAGATCATCTTTATTCTTTTAAGACATGGAACACATATCCTAAATTTAGATATTTAGGCTTGGTTTTGCCTGGTTAAAAAATAAAACCTGCTTTACTTTGGGAGAGGAAAGGCAAGTTCAAAATTTTAAGACCATTACAATTGGGTATGTCATTTTAAAAAGAGAGAATTACAAGGCTCCCTTCCCCAGAGAGATGCCACTGGCTTCAAGGAGCCCTGACATTTGGCAACTCCCAAACTGTGTAATTTTCCACTCATTTATAAAACATTTGTAGGGATGTTGTCAAGTATAATACACATAAGAAAGGTGCTTAAATTAATAATGACCATCATTTATTGAATGCTTACTGAGTATCTGGCACTGATCGAGTAATCTTTAAAAATATGTTTTTCTTGATTTTAGAGAGAGGAAGGGAGAGAGAGAGAGTGTTGGAAACACTGATGAGAGAGAAACATCGATCAGCTGCCTCTAGCAGGCCCCCTACCAGGGATTGAGCCCACAACCTGGCATGTGCCCTGACAGGGAATCGAACCTCTTGGTTCATGAGTTGACGCTCAAGCATGAAGCCACATGGGCTCGACAAGAGAGGAATTTGTTATATACAATCTTTCTCCTTTAACCGAGTCTGAGAAGCAGATACCGTGGGCCCATTCTGCAGATGAAAACTGGGAGATTCAGAAAATGTCAATCACCTGATCTGCCCGCTCTGCCAGCTCTGCCAGCTCCCACCTGGGAGCGCGCAGAGCCCCGCCCTGGGCCTCGGTGCTGGGCTCCCTCCTCCAGCAAGCAGGGCTGCCGTTCGCCCTTCTCTGTTCCTTCACTCAGTTTCCCAGGCTGAGGTGCTGGTTTTTAAATGTCATAAAACTTTGATACAGAACATTCTGATCCCTAAGAACACCATGGTTTCTTTTCAAGAATGGAGGTGCGAACCTTGGGGTCTCGGATAGATTCCAAATCCAGTAATAGCATTCTGCCTGTTTTGACTCACTCCGAAGTAAAATCTTTGAAAAACATCATAGAACAAAAGGTTTCTGGTTGCAAGGACCCCTAGAGATCACCTTAGTCAATGGTTTCAATGCCAGAACAGTTGCCCAAATGGCAGCTCCACAAAGCAAGTTAAACCACCTTCGTGGGTTCCCTCTTTTGTGTTTCTCTCCTGAAGTAGCTTTCATAATGATAATTAATCATTGATTTTGTAATATCTCCAGTAGTCGGCCCAGGGCCCAGCGTAGAGCAAACATTCAATGAATATTTGCTAAATGGATTAATACAGATAGGTGCCCGATGTGAAACCCCCTAGGCCCCATCCAGCTCAGTTTGAAAACACTGCTCTAACTGCACCTCCTAGTTGTACAGACAAGAAAATTGGTGTCAAAAGAAGAAAACTGTCAGATGTCAGGTGGCTACAAAGTAGCAGAGCCAGGACTGGGAGCCAGGACATCTCATTGAAAAGACTGTCCACAGCTCCATTGGGATTTATGGCTGAGCGGCTGAGTGCCCGGCTGTCCCCCCAGCGCCTGTACCTACGTGACAGAGGAAGTTGTTTTAAAAGGTAGATTCCTGGACCCCGCTGCAGGCCTGCAGGTCTACTGAATTCCGATCTCTGGGAGTCACACCAGGAGCCCATCTTTAGAATACGCCTTCTGGAGTCACCCTTGTGCACACGGGAGTTTGAGAAGCAGATTCTAAAGGATTCTTGCCTGGCCCCAGGAGTAACCTGAGGCTCAGTCAACCGTCATCATTCTCCTGTTTGGGGCCAGACATGAAGACTGCTGACCTGAGAGTTTATCTATTGAGAGTCATGTTCTTGAATGAATTATTCATTCCATAAGCATTTACCGACAGTCACCATGTCCTGGGGCTCAGTCCTCGTCCCTCTTGTTTTCCACAACATCCCCAGGTGATCTCATCCACACCTGGTCTCCACACCACCTGTTACTGTGGATCCCCTGAGTCTACCCAGCCCTGAAAAACACAGCTGCCTGTGGCTGTGGGGCTTTCCAAAGCAGGGCTGCAACTCTGTCCTCCCTCCCATCGAGGTGGCATCTAGATCCCTTCTCTAAGTGTCTGGACAGGCCTGTGGCTGCTAGAATAGAGCACAGTGAATGCTGCAAGCTAGGTTGTAAAGGCACGCACTTCCACCTGGGTCCCCTGGGATGCTCCTCCCCAGAGCCTAGCCTCCATGCTTCCAGAAGCCCAAGCCATATGGCTGCGCTTGGTCTACAGAACCTGCTAAATCAATAAAGCCTTCAATGAAGTCAGCCCCTCGCTGATCCCAGACATATATGTAAGGAAGCCTCATATACCTCCAGTTCTCAGCCATTCAAGTTACCCTCAGCTTCAGGTCCTCCCAGTCATGGTGGGGCAGAGACATGCCCTTCCTGCTGGGTTCTATCCGAATTCCTGACCCACAGAACCCACGCTCATAAGGCAATCTCTGTGTTTTATGCCTCTAACTTTGGGGAATGGCTTTTTATGCAGGATTGGTAACCAGAAACAGCTGCAACTGAATGCCCCACAAAATGCTGAAATGTAACATGTCCAAACAGTCCTCACCTCCTTTGCCTTCCTGGAAGGGCCACCCACTCAGTGTCTGTTGGGGTTGTAAGCAACAAAATTACTCACTATGCTACCTTGAAGGAATAGGGCTGAGCCTGGCCGGGCGTGGCTCAGCAGTTGACCATTGACTTAGGATCCAGGAGATCGCGGTTCGATTCCCAGTCAAGGCACATGCAGGGTTTCGGACTCTATCCCCAGTCGGGGGCTTGCAGGAGGCAGCCGATCAATGACTCTCTCACCACTGATGTTTCTATCTCTCTCTCCCTCTCCCTTCCTCTCTCTGAAATCAATAAAGGTATATTTGGGGGGAAAAAAGAAATAGGGCTGAGTATTGTTGTGTATTTTCTCTCACAAAACAAGAGATCCAGGTAAGATGCTGCCAACATTGATTTCACTGCTCAGGGATGCTTTCAAAAATCAAAGATTTGTATTCTTTAATCCCATCATTCTCAGGCTAGTCTTGCCATCAAAGACGGCTGCTGCCTTGTGCACGAGTGTGTGTGTGTGTGTGTGTGTGTGTTCTAGAAGGATCGGTGATGTGTGCAGAACACAGGCATGGCAGGACACTCTACTTAAATATTAGTTTGTGGTTTTGTCCCCTATATGTTCCCATGTTCCTCATTTTCAAAGTTTTGGGCCACCCACTTTGTGGTAATTTGTTACAACAGCACTTGTAAGCTGACACATCTAAGAAGACTGGACCTGTGACAAGGATGTTTGGAAGCCCTGGTCCTTTATGAGTCCGGCAGCCTAGACCAGCAGAAAGCTCTGCTATGCTGATTTCAAGGACATAACAACATGTAACTTAACCAGAGCTTCTGGGCTGAGTCAATTCCACTTCTGGGTATTTATGCAAAGAAAGCAAAAACACTAATTTGAAAAGATAGGGCACCCCTATGTTCAAGGCAGCACTATTTACAACAGCCAAGATATGGAAGCAACCTAGGAGTCCATCAGCAGATGAGTGGATAAAAATCTGTGGGACATGTACACAATGGAATACTACTTGGCGGTAAAAAGAATGAAATCCTGCCATTTGAGGCAGCATGAATGCTAAGTGACATCGGTCAGAGAAAGGCAAATGTGGAATGCTTTCACTTACATGTGGAATCTAAAAAAACTACAAATAAATAAACAACCACAAAGCAAGCCCATTGATATACAGAACAAGCTGATGGTTGTCAAAGGGTAATGAGTGGGGGGGTTAAAACAAACCTTCGTGGTTCACATGCAGTTGGAAATAGAGAAACTCCCCAGGGCTTACTCTTAAGAACTTCTTTCTTAGAAAACCCAAGTATATTTCTCTCTTTATTCTATTGATCCCGGTGGAGATTAAGTCTACTCATTACTGAGCCAAATTCGGGCAAGAGATCAGGGTGGTCATGATTGACCAAGACTGATTCGCTGGCTTAGCAGGCTCTTGGTCTAACATAGGTGAGCAGTGTGGCATGTGTGGTTCTGCTGATGCAAACGCCCCCGAGACTCTCAGGGCTGGAAGGGGGTTCAGGAGTTAGGTCCTACATTCTCTGTGATGCCAAATCTCCTGTATGGCTCTTTCTTTCTCTCTTTCTCCCTTTCTTTCTTTTTCTTTCTTTCTTTCTTTCTTTCTTTCTTTCTTTCTTTCTTTCTTTCTTTCTTTCTTTCTTTCTTTCTTTCTTTCTTTCTCTCTCTCTCTCTCTCTCTTTCTTTCTTTCTTTCTTTCTTCTTTCTCTCTCTCTCTCTCTCTCTCTCTTATTTATTTATTTATTTTTCTTTTCTCTTTTTAATATGTCTTAATTGATTTCAGAGAGAGGAAAGGAGAGGGAGAGGGAGATAGTAACATCAATGATAAGAGATTCATTGATCGGCTGCCTCCTGCATGCCCCCTACTGGGGATCGAGCCCACAATCCCAGCATGTGCCCTGACCGGGGATCGAACCATGCATGATCTCCTGGATCCTAGGTCTATGCTCAACGGATGAGCCATGCCCTTTGGGCTCCTGTATGGCTCTCTTCACTGTCAAGGTGGCACATGCTGCTTGGGCAGCCCACCACAGTTAGGTCATTGGCCCATGACCTGCGAGGACTGCCAATCAGATTCCTCTTCTAGAAAAACTAAAGCCCACAGTAGATGAACAGTAGGGAGTGAAGCTGAAAGGACTGCCAAGATGTAGAGGGGCTGTGGCCACAGACATGCTGACAACTTTTAAAGCTGACCCCAGGGCTTAACAGAGAAAACCTGTGGGCAGGGAGAGAACAGAGCTTGGGGTGTGGGGCAGGGAGCCAGAGAGAGCCAGAGCGAGAGCCAGGCTGTCTCTCTCCTCAGGATTCCCACTTTCAGCTTTAGTCTGCACATTCCCACGTTACCTCTTTTTATGTAAGGAAAGTTGGGCCAGTTCCTCACAGCCCCAAGAGCCCCGAGTAAAACATTGTCCAAAACACCAGGCACCACGTGCCAGCAGCTCTGAACTCACCTTGGACGAGCAAGGCAACCCTTTGCTTTTCTGCACAATCACCCAGATGGCATCAGAACCCATTAGGATCTTTCCACTCTGCTGTGCCAGGGAGGGCGTGGGGGCAGGGTGAGATCAATTTCCTTAACCTATTACCGAGAGCTTGGCTCTTGCTCTGAAAACATGGGGAGGGGAAAGGGGAAGGTTGAATCAATGTCGGGGTTCCCTGGGGGAGTCAGTGTGCAGACACCCCCAGCAATGACTCATACCAGTTGTCCTCTGGCAGTGCCTGTTGGGAGACATGCTCAGGATGACGAGGAGGATGATCGTGTACACACACTCTTGATTCAGATCTGGGCTCCTGAAAACGGTCCAGGGGCACCCGAAGGATCTGCTCCAAAAACTAGGGTGAAGGGGAGAGGCCCTCTCTGCTACCTCCTAAGACATTCACTGTAACAGAAAGGAAGTGGGTGAGAGAGCCCATCAGACATCTGGGAAAAGATGTGTCTGATGGGCATCTCCTTATGTAGATTCAGTGATGATTTACGCATGTTTCACCACAGAGTCACTCAATAAGTTTTCCATCTCACTGTGGAGTCATCGAGGAGAACTGCCAGGAGCCCTGGGCTGAAGTAGAGCTGCCTGGTCCTTGGCTGCAAAGTGGAACCGCTGAATGATCTGGGGCCACTGTCCTGCCCAGCCTGATCCTCCGCAGACGCTACCAGGATAGGAGTAGAGTCTTATGTTAGTTATTATTGCGTTTTCTATTTTCCAAAGTGCTTTCGTGTACATTATATTATCTGATCCTTGTCATAAACAATACTTCTTTATTAATCCATCCAGGAACTTTTTTATTGAGCATCTACCATGTGACAGGCGTGAGATGGGTGCTGCCATCAGCATGGAGCAAAACTCGACACTTCCCGTGTCCACAGCAAGCTGGGTCAAAGCAGAAGGCAAAGCAGCCAGCTATATAATCATGCAAATCAACAGGGAGCTAGGCAGTTGTCCCCAAGGGCAGCAGGGTGAGCGCTCTCCTGTTTTGAGGATGACTCAGAGCTGACAATGCCCAGAGCCTCACATCCATCCAGGTGCTGAGTCTGAGAGGTCCCAGTTAGAAGAGGCCAGAAGATGCAGTCTCCGACAGAACAGTAGTTGGTGCTCCCAAGAAACTGCCCTGCTCCCCTCCTCCCACACAGGAAAGCATTTTGGGGAATGCCAAGTGTGGTGAACGAAAACCCTGCCTCATGTCTCAGGACGAGCAAAGCCCACAGATGCTTCTAGGGAGGCCAAAGGGCCCACACCCCTCTCTAGAATCAAAATAAAAACCATAAGGGTCATTAAGCACCCCAACCTTTCCTCTCAAACTCAGGGAGGGTAGCAAACTTGGCCAGGTCCCAAGCCCACAAGGCAGGTGGCAGGACTCCTTGAATAATTCTTAGATTCACATGCTTTTTGTTTTATGTTTTGTTTTGTCCCCCCCCCTGCCATGTTTGCCCTCCCCGCCCCCTTTCAAACCCAGCTTTCTCTCCTCTGAGTGCTTCTCCTTTTCTTTCCCAAGGCCCAGAAGTGTTCCCCAGCACCGCCGCCCCGTCTCCAGGGCTGGCCGTCATGGACATTGTTCGCTTTTATTGAGCCCTTAGTTTTAAGGGTCTGACCTGTATGAATTCACTTACTCATCACAGCAGCGCTATGTGATGGTCAGTTACCAGGCCAGGTTCACAGATGAGGAAAGTCAAGCGCAGAGCTAAGTAAGCTTAGGGGTTCTGTAACTAGCCTGAGACCCCACATCCTGCGAGTGGCAGCACAGTATTGGAACCAAGAAGTCTGCCCCAGCCCCCTGGCCTGAAGCCCTCTGCTAGGGCATCTCCCTGATGAATGATGGCCCAGAAAGTTCTCTCCCCTTCCGTTCCAACAGCCTGACCTCTCCGCTGGAACAATGGAAGCTGAAGAATTAACTGACCCTTAGGCCAAGCCGAGCCTCTTTCCTCTTAGCATTACTCAGAAAAGTTGTGAAAGAGGTTAAGTCCAGTAAGGTGACAAGACCTGTACAACCAGAATCCTTTTAATGCCTCTTACATCCGTGTCCAGGATAGCATTCTGCCATTGAGCAAGATGTCTCCAACTCCCCCACAAAGGAGGGAGAGCAAAAACCCCTCAAATCTGTCCCCAAGGCGATCTGGTCCTAGAAGCCCCAGCCCCAGGCCACCTTGGGGCCAGCCCTTCCGGGGCGCCCCAGCTCTGAGTCTGGGAGGCACAGGGCAGGCAGGCTGGTGGGGCGGGGGCCCTGCACTGGGCCAGCTGGCCCGCCGCGCTCCTCCCCTCCACCTCTTCAAATCCCACCGCGAGTCTCCGCATCCTGGAGCTAGTCGGCGACTCGCACAGTCGCCAGCAGGGGGACCGGCCCCTGTTAGCTACCCTGCACCCCGCGGGGCTCTTCTGGGCACCGCCCCGTGCTCGCCGTGGGCGCGCGCAGCCTCCTCCCCGGGCCCGACCCCGCGGGGCCCCGGGCCACCTGGACGCCCTTCCCTAGCGTCGCGGGTTTACGCGCGGCGGCCTCCCCGAGAGGTGTCGCGGGGCTGTCCCCGCAGCGTCCCTCTCCGGGCGGCGACTGGGTCCCCACGCCGCCGCCAGGGTCTCTCCAGCCGGGCCTCGGCCGAGCCGGCTTCGGTCCACGTGGCTCCGGAGCGCTGTACTCGGCCCGCAGGGAGCCGGGAGCGCGGGGCCCACGAGCCGCGCGCGGGCGGGGGGCGGGGGGGGGGGGGAGCGCGGCGCGGGCCGGGGCGGGCGCTGGGCGGGGAAGGGGCGGGCCGCGAGCCCGGCGCCCGCCCCGCTCAGCTCCCCGCCCGGCTCGGGATCGCGCCGCCGGGCCCGCCCCGCCCGCTACCCGGGGGAAGGTGTTCCCGAGACCGCTCCCAGCCTCCCCCGCCCCCGGCTCCAGCCTCCGCCGGCGGAGCTCCACTATGCCAGACAGTTTCGACACTTTGCAAAGACAAAGACCAGAGGGAGGAGGGAGCGGAGGAGAGAGGGGAGGAAGGGGCGATGTGAGCTGAGGAGGGGCGGCTGCTCGGGACTCTCCGGAGCCCCTCTCCGCCGAAGCCACGGAAACCCCGGCCGGTCCGCGGCGCGGTGAGTGAGCGCGGAGCCGGCCGCTGCCGGGCGCGGGGCTGCGTCCGCGGAGCCGGGGTCGGGCAGTTCCGCGTGTGCTCCGGGGTGACTGCGGGACCCGGGAGGGGGGCGCCTGGGAGAGTGTGGCAGTGGAAGTGGGCTCGAAGACCCCAGGCGCCTGGAGGAAGACACGCGTAGGGCGACCCTTCCCTCGCCCAGGTGTCGCGGGGATCTTTGGGAGAGAAAGGGGGGGGGGGCTGGGGCCGGGGATCTTCGGCTTTTGCTGGGAGAGCTGCGGGGAAGCCCAGCGGGGAGCTTACGCCGGGCCCTGGGTAGCGGTCCCCGGGCGGCCCCCGTGACGCTGCGCCGGGAGCCGGGCTGGAATCTCCCGGGTCGCGGCTGCGGGAGGACCGCGCGCCAGCGGGGCCGCGGGTGGGGGGACACCCCTCCAGCGGCGAGGCTCAGGCGCTCTCCAGGGGAGCTGGGGTCGCGGAGGCCAGCGGTGGCGGGACGGTATCCGGATCCAGGCTCCAAATCCGCTGCGAGCAGGCGCAGATCCGGGAGGTGGCCATCGCCCCCGGGCGCCAGCGGCCCGCGCGTGTTTCGGGACGCACTGGAGAGGAGGAGAAGTTGGCGCCAGGGACAGGGCAGCTGGCGTGGCGTGGTGGGCAGTGAGGGGCTGGGGTGGGCGAAGCAGAGCGGGGCAGGGGTGGCGCTGGTGGCAACTGGAAACTCTGAGTCCCCCCTAATCCCGTTAGGCGCCACAGCTGCCGCGAAATAATACAAAAGTTAACAACTTGTTTGTGTCTCCTGGGTGACGTGCGGGGGCAGGGGCGGCTCCTTCGCAGAGCACCATCCGGCAGGGAACTGTGACCCTGGGGCAGCGCGCCCGGACGGGGTTACAGTTAGATTCCGAGCTGGGACAGTGGCGCAACTTTCAGCTCCTTTTACTGAGCGTGAGTGTGTCTGAGCATGACCTTGAGGGAGGAAACGCCGCTCAACTTGAGGTGGGAGTTGAGACTGCATCCGGGCTTGGCACGGCTATGCCCGAGCCTGCCTTCCTCTATCATCTGGGCCTGGTCTCCGGGAAGGGTGTAGGGATCATCTCGACTCTCTCTCCTGTCTGGAGCCCTGGGTCTCTCCTCCCTCCTACCGGAGGGTGTCTGGTAGCACCGACCACGCGAGGAGCTTGGTGGAGAAGCCCTTCCAGACCACGCGGGTGCGCTCAGAAGTACGCGAGTGGATGGGGGCTGGGCGAGTCACTGCATATAGGGGTCTCCTGTCTGCAGAGGAAGGTAGCCTTGACCCTGAGGGCAGTGACCTCTTCACCAGGTCTCTGCATCAGGCATCCTCCTGGCCATCTCTGGGGATCCCTCTCCCCTTCTGTCTCATCCTCGTTGTAGGCCTCCAGGCCCAGTGGATTTGTGCAGAGATGGTTCCCCCAGGGAGAGAGCGAGTGCCACCCTTGTTCTGCAGCTGTGTGCTGGTGGTGGGGAGGCCAGTTCTCTCCAGTGGGGATGAGATAAATGGGGATGGTGGCTATCTAGTTGTCAGCAACGCACATGGCACATAGTAGGTACAAATGCTGTTGGAAAAGGCCTCTAGGATGGAAAGCACTGGCAGGGGCCTGGACATCCCCTTCTCTACCCTATTTTAACTGTTGAATACACATTAATCTACCTAGTCAAGCCCTTTCGGCTTCTGACGTGCCTTGAGCACCTACTACACATTGGGCTCAAAGCCGGGCCGTTCCTAGAAGCTGCTGGCAGAACCTCTTGGTTTTCTTTTCTGGGAGCTGCAGGAGAGCGCCTGGAGGATAGGGGAAGAAGTTGCACTGCCCCCTGCCGGCTACCTTGGAAACGCGCTTGGCTCTGAGGTGGGAAAGGGGCACCAGCAGCAGCCTGCCTAGGGTCATTCATAGTGCCCCCTTCACCTTCCCTTCCTGCCCCCAAACAACATAGCCCTGTTATTTTCTGAAACCCTTGGTTGGCTGAAAAGATCACCATTCCATGTCCCCTGCCTCTGCCCAGATCTGGGTGTAAAGTACAGGGCTCACCTAGTCTCCCATTCTCTCTCTCTCTCCTCTCTCTCTTTCTCTGACTTTGGGTATAAGACCTAATTTCTCAAAGTCTCAGTTTCCATATCTGTAAAATGGGATCATTATTACTATCTTACAGATGAATGTAATATATAATTGTATGAATGTGTGTGTATATATTTGCATATGAGGGAAAGAAATTCCATCATACAGTTTTGGATTGAATAAATAAGTGACAGAATGAGTAGGGGTTTTCTTCCCTGGCCTTTGAACAATCTCACAAGTTTGGAAACAGCTGTGCCTGCATCTTCATGGACCCCCACTTACTGTCCAGGTTTTACCACTGGGGCACAGCCAAGACCTGAGCAGAGCAACATCTTCCATTCACCTCACTGCTGGCAGGCCTCAGCAACCCCCTGGAGCACTGGGCTAAGAGAGAAACAGGAAGGGTTGCCAGAGACGGCAGAGGGTTTCTTTGTTGGGGCGGGGGGCGTGGATTCTGCTTCCAGCAGCTCTGCACCAACAGCTTGAAGCTAGCTTCTAAGCAGCCTGCTTGCTGAACTCAGGGCTGTGAGCCCCCTTGGAGGCACAAGCTGGGCACTCCACTGTCTAGACTCTTCAGCACCCCTCCTGAAATTGAGGATATCCATAGAGTTGACTGGTGGGAACCTTTGGTCCCCTAGGTATGGTGAGGTGGCAGTGAGGGGTCCTGGAGCCTAGCAGTGAGTGGGGGGTTTTGTGCCAGGTAGATCTCTGTCTCCCCTCTCCACCAAGCAGTGCCCCCCCAGGCCAGGACATCACTTGGGGGCAAGCTGTCAGCAGCCCCCCTGGAAGAGGCCTCTCTAAATCTCCTGGTCAGTTAACCTTGCTTCAGTCCTTCACTGGGTAGCAGCTGCTGACTCAAAGGAGTTATATTTGGACAAGACTTTGTCTTATGAGATCTAAACCTTAACCCTCTCCCTAGGCCCCTCCCACACTTTAAAGGCAACTGAGAAAGCGGAAAATGAAATCCACCGGTCATCTTGACCTTACACTGCTTCCCGGTGAGTCCTGTGTGCATATATGTACACACACGCATAAGACAGTCCAGTGGAAAAGCTGGCCTGGGCACACAGAATCCTAGCATAAGATTTACATACACTTTGTTCAGTTGCAGAAGTCATGTGGGACCCTCAGCACCCCCCTTGCAAACCCGAAGATCTGAGAGCCCTCTCTAGCTCTGATTTGAGCACAGGAGCCCAACCTTGGGCCCCAGCGAGCACCTCAGTTCTATTCCTGGGGCCAATACTTTGAAACTTGGCACCCAAACTGTTTCAAGCTCTGGGTCTCAGTTTCGCTCTCTGCAGAATGAGAGGCTTGGGGTTCTGCTGAAGTCACCTGGGGCACATTAAAGCCTGTCTTTGTGGAGACAGCCCCACCTCATTTGCTTTTGCCTCCAGCTCATCTTCGGAACCCTTCAGGCATTCCTGGCATCGCAGGCAGCCCTGGGCCGCCCTGTCCCCACGTCCTCCCCTCTCAATCCCGGAGCACCGGGCTGTCATTCAACGGTGGTTCTCAGCACTGGACAGAGAGAGAGCTGAGAGGTTTCAGACTCTGGGGCTTGCAACCTGCTGGTGGAGGTGACATTTGTGGGGATTCCCAAGTGATGCTATAGCAAATAAGAACCATGGTGACATCAACAGGACCTATTTTGTCCCTGTCTTGAAGGCTGAAGTGTTTTTTTAGAATCACTTTAATCAACTCTTTCATTTTAATGCAAAAATCTTGAGACCCAGAGGGGAAGTCCCAGGACCTTTGGTGACAGAGCTGATCTAGAACAGCGGCGGGTCTCACAAACTCCAAAACCCTCCGTGCACGTGCGTCCCTTCCCCTAAGCCACGCGGTTTCCTTCTTGGAAACCAGTGCATTCTTGGGAAGCCTGGAGTTTTGTTGTTTCTTTGGGTTTTGTTGTTGGTTAGATTGTTCTGATTTCAGTTGAACCAACATTTATTAGGCACTTACATTCCAGGCACCATGCAGGTGCTGGAAATACACAGACCGAAGAACGTGAGGTTGATCCTTGGCCCTTGGCCCCCACCCCCCTCCCAGAGGTCACAGTGGTGGTCACCCTGCTTGTGCAAGAAAAATAAGTAAAATAACAGATTGGCCATAGGTGTGTTCCACATGGTTCTGCAGAGGTGAGGGACCTGGGAATTTGGGGGTTCGGTGCTTTGGCCCCCATTTCCTGCAGTACACCCTGATCTCTGGTTGTTGCCTCCATGGGATCCATCCTTGCCACTCAGCCAGAGAGCAGACTCCTGAACTAGGTGATCCTCCAAGGGCTTCAGTGTGGTGTGCAAGAGAGAGTGGCTGCTTTTGCTTTAAAAGCTGAAATCCAATGCTTTACCTTTATTTTAATTTTTTTTTAATCCTCACTTGAGGATATTTTTTCTATTGCTTTTCAGAGAGCGTGGACGGGAGAGAGAGAGAAACATCGATGTGAGAGAGACACATCGGTTGGTTGCCTCCTGCACGTGCCCCACCCAGGGTCAGGGATGAAGCCTGCAACTGAGGTACATACCCTTGGCTGGAATCAGACTTGGGACCCTTCCGTCCTCAGGCTGACGCTCTAACCACTGAGCCAAACTGGCTAGGACCCAGTGCTTTACCTTTAATACTGGTCCTTATATTTGATCTCAGATTTAAACAGCTGAGTTGGGAGAGTGTGGGGGAAGTGCCCAGGTTTCAGGAGCATGCCACCATGCTCTAGCTGCAGGAATCCTAACGGACAGAGGAGAAACCAGAGGCCGGGGAGGAAACTCCCTTTCCCAGGGCCACACAGTTGGTGGAGGCTCAAGCTTTAACCTAGTGTAAGCATAAGATATTATTAAGACCCTTATTTTTTTAATAACATCTTAATGAAAAGCAGAAGAGCCTAAGTATTAAGGATTCAGTCCAAAGTTTGTCACTTATGACCCAATGATTGAATTTTTTACCTTCTCTGCATCTCAGTTCCTCGTTTGTCATGGAGATGATGTGGCTGATATGAAAAATAAACCAGAGCCACTGAGCAATTAGTTTTTATTCCTGCGAGGGTCGGCAGAGGGCTGGGTTGTCCTGTCAGCCTATTCGCTATTCAAATAATATGATTTGAATATTTTTCTGTTAAAAGTTTTTTCTTTCCCAAACCATCTGAGGATGTTTGGACCATTTCTTCTGTGTGTGTATGTGTGTGTGTGTGTGTGTGTGTGTATCTATTTCTCCTCTAAAATACATAAGAGCTTTCTAACCAGGTCTGTGGCGGGCAGTTAGACAGACCTGAGCAGGGCAAGGACCATGGGCCAGTTACAGAAAGTCACCAGGGCGGAACATCCCAGACACCTAGCAGTGGCAGAGGAGGTATTGGATATAAGCATTGCTAATCAGGACGTCGCCCTAAGACCCCCTCTCCACCCTAGAATGCCTCCAGTCATGCTGGTCGGTTCTCCTGACCTTTTCTCTCCTGGCCTGCGGTTAAGCCAGGTGGTAGACCCCATCCTTAGAGGAGAGCAAGGGGGCTGGAGGAAAGCCCCATCTAACCTCCATACAAGGACAGAAGAGGACAGGACAAGCCCTGATAGGTCAATTTGAAGAAGACAGAAGTTAATCCCCCTCCCAGGGCTTAAAAGGAGCCCTAACCCCACTCCCCAGAGCAGTTCTATGAACTGCCCGCTCGAAATTTCTCTTCGAGTGTACCCTCTCTTTGCTGCCCAATAAATCTTCTCTAGCGGGTTTGGGTCTTGGCTATGAATTCCTTTCTTAGCCAGAACTCAAGTACCGAGGTTGCTGAACACCGGTATGGTCTGACCCCGTGGGTAAGACCCCTGGTGCGGTTCCCGCCGCTTACAACAGTCTGATTCTAGAACCCTTAAGAAAGAATTTTTGGAAGGTTCACATTTAGGTGTACAAGAAAACATTTTCTCTGAATTTCACCAGATACCTTTAAGAAAATCAAAGCCAGCTAGATATCATTGTAATAGATTTTGCTACATTAAAAAAAAATCCATTTGAGTCCATATTGAACGAACAGCCGGAACTGGCTAAAAATTCCCTTCATGCATATTTACTTAACCAAGGGCTCTTGAGAAAAACCCAACCAAAAAAACAGAACCAAAGCAAACCTGGCTACTTCTCTACCAAGAGAGTGGAATGACTCCAAAATAGTGTTTCATGCTCAAAAAGCCTAAAACAACTCCACATGAAAGGAAAAATCCATCTAATTGGGCATTTACCTTTTCAGAAATAAAAGGCTCAGTGGCAAGAAAAGAAAAGAAAAACACACACACACAAACCCTCTTTTCTTGGAAGACTCGACCGGAGCCCAAAATAAACACCTTGAATTTGCTTGGCCAGCCTATGAAGACCTGCCTCCCTCTCCCTCCCTTAGTGGACCCTTGTGGTAAGGACCTCAGAGAACTCCTGGTGGTCTAAAAGCAAAGACACCTGGAACAGGGGCCTCTGCATCGCAGCCATTGGCATTTGCAGCCTTGACCCTCTGGCCCTCAGGTCAACTTCTTTCTGTGCTACCCAGGGATGAGGGTCCTCCTGGTGGCGCCCTGAAGTGACTCACCACGGTCACACCACCTCTCCCCGCCCGGATCTTCCTTGGGCCACAATTCCTATTGCTCCTTTTCTGCCTGAAGCCTGAGATCTCAGGCACCATGCTGTGTAAGTCCCAGGCTCATCCTGCATCTCTAGACCCGAGGAGCCTGGAAGGGTGAAGCAGCCCGCTAGCAGTTGCAGATGTGAAACACATCACACCGGGTACCTGCCCCTGGGCCCAGCCCAGGATGTGCACTATCCATCCAGTGGGCGTAGCAGATGGACCCAAGTCCTATAATAGCCTTTTGGAAGGAGGTCCTGATTTCTCTACACACGCTGTTACCCAAGTATTATACCAGCAGCAGCATCCTCCTGAAGGCTGGGATCCAAACCTTTTTCCTGATTGGGACGAGCCGGATGGGTTTATTTAGCCCAAGATAATCTGGATGGGTTTTTAGATCCCCACATCGTGCCTTGCATGTCTGATTGCAAGCACTCATCCTTTGGCTCGTCGGTATAAATGGAAATGGGACAGCCCCACGGTGCCTGGGATTCGGGAAGGACTGAGTCTGCCAGAGGGTCAGAGACAGGACCCTGAGCAGGAAGGTTGTCATCAGACATGAAAATCTACCCAGCTCCCTAGACAGGTGCCTCTCAGGCACCTGCGCCCAGAAAAACAACTAGAACGTTGCTGTTGCAACATTGGAAAATTCCCTTTTAGTGACTAACATCTTCACAATGGAGAGAGGGTTTGTTGTTCCTCTTGCTCGTTGAAAATGCTGTTAATCCTACCACTTGGTAGGGATTCTGATGAGTCAAGACCAGTGCCTGGGAAGCATTAGCTGCCACAAGCAGGGATGTCTTCGTGGGGAGCATTCCTGCTTGTGTCTAAAGCACGATCTAATAGGAAACTTCAGTCGTTGGGCAAAAAAGGAAATTAAAGCCAAAGGAGCAGATCAGAAGACATTGGTGGTGTGCTACCGCCTAACAGAAGTTTCAAACGAAAGCCATGCCTTTCTTAATGGTTTGAAGAATTGGTTCTGACATAAGGCCCCTGTTACTTTTCTGTCTCTACCTATGGCAGGGAACAAACTGAGCTAAGCCAAAGTGATCCATGCGCTACAGGATGGTGTCCATTAAAGCCACGTCTGTATAATGACAAGCACCCAAATGGGGAGGAAAGATGGACTGGCCTTGGGGACAGTTTTGAATATTGGAAAACTTCGGCATGGTCGGGAACCTGCCCCTGGGATGACATAAAAGAGGGCTTCTCTCTTTCTCCGCACACGAGCCGCGGCGTCATACATAAGCTGTGACCATTACTGGAGTGGGCAGGAGGGAGGTGTGTGTGAGTAGGTTGAATGATGACAGATCACAGAGGTTGCACACGTAGCATGAAACAAGAAGGAACTGAACAAACCTAGCGTTTCCAAGGAGGCTCAGCAGCGCCCTTGCTCAGGCTTCACCCACTCCAAGGCTTCAGTTATTTATCCCCTGAGTTATTCATTGATTCACTCAATAAAAGCACTGTGACCCTGCCACTTCCTTGCTGTGTGACCTTGAGTGAATGGCTTAACCTCTCTGTGCCTCTGTGTCCTCTGAGCACGTTTCTGTTGGTTTTTGTGGATTCTGGCTTTGGTCTTTGCTTTTATCTTTCCTGAGTTTCTGCCCAGGAAATGCCATGTATTGGTCATTCTGGACTCACTGAACCTTCTAAAGAGACTCCACAGTTGTCCTTGTTAGAGGTATTTTGACAGTTGAGGACACCGAGGCTCATTGAAGGTAGCCACTTGACCTAAGGTTCCTCAGGTTGGGAGGGGCAAGTTGGTGGCTGCAGCGTACCCCTTCCCTTCACATCCCCACGAACCCCTCTAACATGCCCACATGGTGGGAGGTTCCTGGTCTCGCCCCTGAATTAACGGGATCCTTGCCCACCTCCTTCCCACCTCCTTCACTTTGTCCTGAGAGTCAGATAAAAGTCCAGAAGAACAAAGTTCCCCCTTCACTGAACCGCATTTCAAAGGGCTATAAATAGGACAGTTAGTGGTGACACTAGGGTCACATTCACCACTGACAGACTTTGCATGACGCCAGCCATGTCCTTTGGTTCAGGGTTTCCATGGTCAATAGAAGTTTTCTTTCCTTCTTTCTTCCTTCCTTCCCTCCCTTCCTCCTTCCCTTCTTTCTGCCTTTTTTCTTTCCTCTGATCTTTGTTCAAAAGCATGTAGTTATGCCTCCTTAATGAGGCTACAGTTGCCTAGAAAACAAACACATTTCTCAGTTACTCCCAAATCTGAGGAAGGAGCCCAATTCTGGGCAGACACAGAAAAGAGTGCTCGCCAGGCCTGGAGGAGACTGCTCAGCCCGCCAGCATCTCCCTCCTGAGGGCAAAGCCAATTTACCCAACAGGAAGGCTGGCCGAGGGGGCACCTTCTGTTCAGGGGGCCTCGGGCAGAGGGGCCAGTGGGGGCCAGAGTGAGCAGCGGGCCACTGTTGATTAGCAGTGGGATCTGGAGCGAGTCACTTCCATGTTCTGTGCATAAGCCCGCCTATCTTAGCAGCTGGGAGTTGAGATAAATGACAGCAGAGAGGGTGGAACAGCCCAGGGAACAGCTGTGAGATGGATAAGCCTGCTGACAGCAGCTGAGGGTGGAGAGCGCCGATGGGCCCCACGGAGGAACCGCAGACCCAGCCATGTGAAGGAAGGAGTGAGAGGAAACCGGCAAGGTCCCACCCCAGTGTGTCCTACATGACCTGTGTTCTTTCAGTAACAAGGCCCGATCATGGGCTTCCTCCTGCGAGCAGAAAGAGATTGAGTCAGACCCACGTTTTAGGAAAACCAGCCGGCTGCCAGTCCATAGGTGGTCCATGTGGGACCTCCTGGGCATCGCGCTGGAGTATTTGCTCCAATGTGAGAACTGGTGACTTTGTCTCTCTGGGCTTGTAGAACTGATTCTATTTGGGGGCTGAGAAACTAGAAACTGAAAACCAGTCGGAGATGTCCATCCTGGTCACTGAGGGAACTGGGGAGCCATTGATGACTGCGGGGAGCCCAGTAAAGGAGGTACATGCTGTCCCTCCCATCACGTACCTATGGGATTTGAGGTGGAGAGGACCACCTTCTAGAGCCCAGCCAGTCTAGGTGATGAAGAGAAAGCCTGCTATTCACCATGGCCCTGGCTTTGCCAGTTTCTAACTGTGTGGCCCTGGGCAAATGGCATTGCTCTTTAGAGCCTCAGTCTCTATATCTGTGAAATGGGGGCAAGACTGCCACCCTCAAGGACTGCTGTGGAGATGGAATGAAATCGTGCATCTGAAATGCTGAGCACAGTGCTGGCCTCATTGTCTGTACTCATTCCATGGTAGCTATTGTTAATAATAATGCCACCCCGGACACAGCAGCCAGACCTCAGCAGTTAGCCCCCGAATTCGGAAATGCACTCCTGAGGACTCCTTTTGGAGAGGGAGGGTGCACACCGGAGAGCAGCTTTCGCAGCCTAAGAAACATACTTCCTGCCCAAGAGCAGCTTTTGCAGCCTCACAAGCAAACACACTTCCTGCCCAAGTTCTGTTCCGGTTCATTCTCAGATGCGCCAGGCTGGCTTCCTCACCACCGGGCCCCAAGGCCACCCCGAAGGGAACCGTGCCAGTGGCTCCACCCTGCTTTCTTTTGCCCTCAGCGTCAGCCCTGTTTCTGATTTCCACACCCAGAGTTTCTGCCCTGCACCCTGCTCTCATCATGAGCCTGGCATCCCAGCCACACCACACTTTTCCATCAGCTTCTGACCTGCCCTTGCGCCTTCTGATCCTGGGTCACCTGTCCCCTTTGCAGACTGATTTGGCCAGACAGTCTCCGTCTTGATCTCATCCTCCATGATCATTGTATTCTGGACAGTTACTCAGACTAAGAGACCACCCACTTGTTCGTTTGCCGTCTCCTGCTGGGTGCAGAGAGGCCTGGTTCCTTGCTGTGTGCCCGTCTCCCCTCCCCGCCCGGTGGGTTTCTCGCTGGTGAGCACGGGAGTGTGCTGCGGTCCCCACCAGGGCAGAGCACAGCGCAGGGAAGGCTCGGTGAATGCTGCTGGGAACTGTGTTAGTCCTGCTCTACAAGAGCCCACCATTCAGGCTCCGCTCTTCACTGTGACCTTGAGCAAGTTGCTTAATCTCTTCAAACCTCCATTTGCTCACCTGGAAAATGATGCAGATAATAATGCACACGTCATAGGACCACTGTGAGGATTAACTGGGGTTTGGAGTACAAACAGCTTCGTTTGGCAAAGTGCTAGGAAGCACTTAGAAATGGTATCTGTTACTACTTATTACTACCAGTTTTACCTGATGATTATTATTAAAGTGACTTCATGTTGTTTTTCTGTTCACTTAGTTTTCCGTACAACCCTGCAAAGTATTGAAGCAGCTACAGTTTCTGTCTTACCAGCAAGTCCACGAACACTTAGAGAAAGGCTGTTTCTCTGCAAGTGCACACCTAGACTTAACCAGCCTCCCGCCCGGCCAGCACGGCTAGCAGCAGGTCATATGTTTGGGAACATGATGTGACCACAGGCCTCAGAGAAAAGGTCCCTGTAATTTAAAAAGGCAGCAGTATTGTTCAGCCAGGCCCCATGTGAGCAATTATTCAGATGATCTGTTTGCGCGGAGGGAAAAGCGATGGTTTATTAAGCGGACTGGCTGCACTCCTCTAGGAGTGAGGGAGAGGTTTTGTCCAATCTCCTGCTCTACCCGAGAAGGAACAAAATTGGAGCACGATGAAGTCTCTTGAGAGGTTTATTGTATTATATTGCACAGGAGAAATGCACATCGGATTGCACAAGGGGCCTGTGAATGGTGGAGGCCCTAATGGAGGCAAAGAAGGAATAATTACAGATCCAGAACAGGAGGGGAACAGAACTGGGATTTTGTTTTAAACTGGAATTTGTCCCAATCTGTGTACCCACTAGAGTTGCTGCACAGTGTCCTCCAAGAGTCCTGCTTGAAATCCAGCAGTTCACTGCTGAGAGAGGGTCTGGGTTGGTACCTGGTGGCAGCCAGTTTGATGGGTGGATGTGAGGCGCTGGATGGGCTGGGACTGCATGACAAGAAGTCAGCCTGGTATCCAGAACGGAGCACTGAGCATGGAGTCTAAGCCCTTGGCCCTGCCCCCCCGCTGTGTGACCCACGAGCCTGCCCCTCTGGGCCTCGGTTTCCTCCTTTGTGATCTTGCCAGTCGCAGGACCTTTCTGGGCCTCCTTGAAAATGGGGATTATGTCTGATTTGTCTTCCCTGGATGAGGCCCATGTGTGTAAACACACCTCATCTGTTCTTAAAGAGTTTAGTTGTTCCGATTGGAAGTCATTGTGGAAGGGTCAGGGAAATGGGAGGAATAGAGGAGAAGTTGGGCATGGCCGAGTGTGGCCAGCAGAGCTACAATGGCATTTTAGAAGTTTTCAGGGCCTGTGTTATTAACCGAAACAAGGAGAGTCTAAGTGAATGAGGCTGCTCCTGGGACCAGCTTGCAAGGTAGTGGGGTAATGACCTTCTCTGCATGTTCAGCGCCCTAGGGCCCTTAGAGGACCTGAGAAACTGAGACCTCAGAAGGTAGGTGCACTTGGGTACAGTCTATCTTTAAAAGCCCTGCAACTGCAAGCTTGCCAGTTGGGGTAACAATTGCCAAGTATATTTTTAAAATCCAAGAAGACTAATGGCAGAATTGCTTCAGGTTTATGTTTTGCTCCAAGGTGAGTCTTAGACTCTAACCAAAGGTCATAGGTGGCCACAGGTGCCAGGCTGTAGAGAGATGCCTGAGGCTCAGCTGGGAGGGTGCGGAGCTCCATGTGTAATTTAATGGACAGATTTTCCCCGACATCTTATGGTATGGAACAGTTACAGTATGTGTCCCTATATGTGCCGTGTACATGTGGGCTTTCGTTTTATCGTGATTATCAATTATTTAGTAAGATGTGGAATATGTAATACTCAGCTACAGGCTCTTGTTAGTGGTATATCAGCCACATCCTAGTGATACGCAGTCATCTGCTCATTCATTCATTCATTCATTGGTCAGTACTGAGTGTCTCCCATACCCACAAGCTGTCCAATGGGGGCTGGGGTGGGGAAATCTAGTGATAAGCAGAATACTGCCCCCCCCCCCCCAGGCACTCAGTCTAGTAAGAGTAACAGATAATAGGATTGAGGTGATGTCTGACACCTAGTAAATTCTTGGTAAATGAGAGCATGATGGGAGGGGAGGTCTGTGTTACAGTTTGCAAGGATCCCTCTGGCTGCTGCTAAGAGCCGGGGCTGGCATTGGAGGAGGCAGCATTGGCAAGGCAGGTTAGGAGGCGGGGACAGCGAGCACCCACCTTAATTCTTCTTTCAAACAACAGGGACTGAAAAGAGAGTTTCATTCCCGCAGCTTTCCTCCCCGGGACACTCAGCCCTAACTGCCCTGCCTCTAGCCACTTTGTGTATCTTCTATGTAAACACCCGCCCCCACCAGTGAGCTCTAAATAGAATCTGTTTATAGTGAACACCAGATGCCTTTAGACAACTCTGGGGTCAGTCCCTAGCTAAATCCTGTTGATTTTACTTCTAAAATAGCTCTGAACCACTCACTCCTCCTTTTGCTTGCAGCCCTGCCTTAGCTCAGGTCCTCGTCAACCCCTGACCATCGCCACCTTGGGCGGACCTTTCTTTCTAACATGCCCGCACTGTACAGATAACTTGGTGGTGTATCTGTTAGCTTTCTCTGCATAACAAAGAGCCCTGGGCCTTAGTGCCTTCAGCAGTAAACATTGTTCTTTCTCCTGAGTCTGTGGGTTGACTGGGCATTTCATTTCTTTTAGTCTGGGCAGCGTGGCTGAGGCTTCCCAGACGAGTGTGGGGCGCAGCTGGGACGGCTGGCTCCTTGGGCCTCTCTCGGCAATTTCTCGTCCTCCTGGGGTGGAGGGTGGGGCTTGCTCAGGTGTGTTAATGTGGCAGCAGCAGGATTCATTCCCAGCAGCAAGAGAGAGGAAGTTCTGAGCGATCCTCACCTGAGGATGTTTTTTCCATTGATTTTCAGAGTAAGTGGAAGGGAAAGAGAGAGATGGGGAAGGGGGAGAAACATTGATGTGAGAGAGACGCATCAGTTGGTTGTCTCCCACACACACCACACCCCGACCAGGGCTGGGCATCGAGCCTGCAACCGAGGTACATTCCCTTGACTGGGATCCAACCCTGGACCCTTCAGTCCACGAGCCAACCCTCTAGCCACTGAGCCAAACTGACTTGGTCAGAGCCTAAGCACTTTTTATTCAGGTCACATTTGTTACTGGCCCATTGGCTAAAACAAGTTACGTGACCCAGTTCTGAGTCAAAGGGTGGAGAAGTCAACTCCACTGCAAAAGGCTGCGCATAGGAGGTGTCATGAGCAAATCGGGGGGCCTTACTGCTATCTCTGTCCCAGTGGCTAAGATGAAGGCTTGGGACCAGATGGAAAGGGGTGTCCTGTTTTGGTCTGTTCTCTGCCACTTACTGCCTTTGTCATGCTGGGCAAGTTGACTCTACTAAGCTCTCCGAGCTGTAGCTGCCCATTCATAATATGGGAATAATCAGTGCGGCCCCTCAGGGATTTCCTGAGAGGATCAGATGGGAAACAGGTGGCCTGCATGCTTCTCAGTGTTTGGGACCAGTAAGGGCTCAGCTGGGAGTCTGTTGTCATTCCCAGACCAAGTCTTCAAAGGCCATTTCCTGCCTGGCCTCAAACCAGTTTCCTCACCCTGAGCTCAGGCCTCCACATTGTCCCCGAGACGCTGTCCCAGAGCCTCTTCTTTTTGCCAAACGGCATCTCACTGGTACTTTGATGGAGAAGCAGCTAAAAATATCAACTCCTGTTCAAACTATTCCTTTACCAAATTGGTCGTTTTTGTTTTGTTTTGTTTCATTTTAATTTTTTTAAATATATATCTTTATTGATTTCAGAGAGAGGAAGGGAGAGGGAGGGGGAGGGGGAGGGAGAGGGAAAGGGAGAGGGAGAGGGAGAGAAACATCAATGATGAGAGTCATTGATCGGCTGCCTCCTGCACACCCCCTACTGGGGATTGAGCCCACAACCTGGGCATGTGCCCTGACCAGGAATCGAACCGTGATCTCCCGGATCCTAGGTTGATGCTCAACCACTGAGCCACGCCAGCTGGGCAAGTTGGTTGTTTTTTCCTCAGTTCTCCTGCGTGGCACTCACAGCCCTGTGCGCGTTGGCCCCCTAGGACCTGTCTGTCTGTTTCCTTCACCAGGCTGAGCTCCTTGAGGCCTCCGCTATCGTTTACTCGCCTTTCTGTCTCTAGCACTTGGTCTGGGCATGGACCAACATAGGTGTTCCCGTAAGAAACATTTGATGTAGAAAGTACGGGCTGAGTGGCGAAGTGGGTGAATGCCTGTTTATCTGGAGCCAACTTCAAAGGCAGTGGGTGAACTAAACGCCCAAAGTAACTTCGACCTTTCTCCTCTTTTGGTCCAGCTGGTACCATTTTCAGACTCAGCTGACCTGGAAATTCCAACAGGAGTCATTGGCATCGCTCGGGGCTGTGGTGGCAGACGCTTTGAGCTTTGTGGCCAGGACAGTTCCATTTGAGGACCAGAGATGGACAGCCCCTCACCCTACTGAGGTAAATGTCAACATAGAAAACATGCAAATCTGTAGAGAATTTTTGTGAGTTTATTTGAGCCAAATTGACGGCAATTGCCTGGAAGCAAAACCTCAATGGATTGAGAAAATGTTCCAGAGAATGGCAGTTCTGCACCTTATTTTATTTACTAGAATCAAAGGAGGAAACGGGCCTGGGTTACATGAAATCCATTGGTGATAGATTAGGGAAGCGGGAGAAAGCAAAGCAGGGAAACCTGGGATTGGATATAAAGTAAAATGCTAGACATGCACTTCATTTACTTAGGTGGGTGCAGGATAGTTAATAGTCAACAATTAGTATGATCCCAGTAACAATGAAGGTATTTGCAGTCTCTGTGCTGGTGGGTGCCTGTGCTTTGAGGGGTCTGGAGAAAGGGAAATTACCTTGTTTTTGCAAAGGCATGTTTATCAGGTGTGTTATCCTAGATGCAGAAAGACTACAGACAGATTCAGTGAAGGTGAAGATTGACCTTTGTTAGGGAAATTCTGCTTAAGGACATGACTACCATCCATGACCCACCTTTCTTTACAAAGTTTTCATTTCAGAGCATCCTATGTGGCTACTTTTGGCCTCTGAGTTTGTAAGGCCGCCACACAGGCCTCCCCTGAGTTTGTCAGGTTTAATATGTGGCCCCTTTTCGTCCACATAAATGACTCACTAACCCTCCCCGCAGGCGTGGGAGATGTTATCTTTTCTGGTTTCTTTCTGGGATCATGCTGGCTGGGGATGGTCCCTGTTTCTTGGTCTCTGTGACTTGGCCTTTCGTCCTGGGATAGTCCACAGGGATGGAATTCTTTCTCCCTCAGTGAAAAGCACAGGCCTCTTAGCATATCAAGCAACCTCCTTTCTTAAAAGGGAAGCCTGAGCTCTCATGAAAACTGGTAAGTAAAATCCTGGGTTGGGAACATCCTTCTATGACAAGTGCCTGCCTTCCCAAAGGAGGCCTGAATGACACTCTGCCGTGTCCTGGAGTGAGAGCTGGCAAACAGCTATGACCCACAGGACAAATCTGGCCTGGATATTTACTGTAAATAAAGTTTTATTGGTGCCCAGCGCGCTCCTCTTTCAGGCGTGTCTATGGCACTGTCACACACCGTGGAAGTTGCGACAGAGACTGTGTGGACGAAAAACCTAAAATATTCACAGTCTGGTCCCAACAGAAAATGTGTGCCAGCCCCTGGTCTAAAGCTGAATTGTCCCCATGTCGCAGCCACTCCATATGTGGCTGTTTCAATTTTAATTCATGAAAATGAAATAAAATTAAAAATTTAGTTCTCAGTTGCCCTCCCTGCTTTTCAAGTGGGAATAGCCACAGTGGCTGGTGGCTGCCGCTGTGGACGGTGCCCACGGAGAATGTTTCTAGCAGCACTTGGGAAAACGGTGATCACTCTGGGCTGTCTCTCTTCGCTCTGCCGGTGCCTAACTCGGCTTGGATGTAATTGCAGCCATCATGGAGGAGGAAGGTTGGGGGTGTGTGTGTATCTATTCTATATGATTATTGGCAAGGACATCTATCTACCTACCTACCAACTTACCTATCTATAAAGTGGAGTTAATTTAAAAATCTCTTTGGGCGTCTGACCTATGATCTCTGTATGTGAATCCGTATAGAAACTACGCCACTTGGGCCTTGGGATTTATTAATTTTATGTATACAAACAGGTAGATAAGATATGAGCTTAAGCCGTTCCTAGTCCCAGGCAGAGGCACGTGGGGCCTTCCCTAAAGGTGCAGCAGTGGCTGCAGAGTGCCGTTGGGCTGAAGATAGAGGCAGGGAGATAGGAAACGGAGAGGAAGAAAATGAGCTAAAGATGTGACACCTGGAAGTCGTGGAAGAACGGGAATGGTGGAGATAAAAGGTGGGGATGGGATCATGGACTTGCTCTCAGAGAACCCCTTGAACAGAGGAACGATCGCTTGTCAGAGCTGAGTGCGCGCAGGCCGTCCTGCACAGCGCCGGCCCCCCAGCAGGGCGATGCCGAGCGCCCGTTGATGACTGCTGGTTCCACTCACGCCTCAGCAAGTACTCCTGAGCTCCTTCTACGTGCCAGGCACTGTTCTAGGCAGAGACCCAGTGAGTTCACATCCTAGCAAGGAGTGGGGGAGGGGAAGAGACCAGGGGAAGCAGGAAAAATATATGTGTGTCAGGATCGGGCTGGCAGGGGGTTGGGAGGACAGCTTAGGTGTGGTGGTCCAGGGGGTGTCTGTGGAACCCAATGCGGTGCTGGTAAAGGGTAACAAACAGTGAGGGGTGAAGGAGAGCTGGGGGTGGTTGCTGGTCAGAGGACAGGCAGAGGTGTGTGGCCACCTGAGACCAGGCCTGTTTTGTCCCTGTGCATCCTTTGAGGCTTGAACACACTCCCTTAAAACTCTGGCATTTCCTCCCCCAAATTTGTGTTATCAGTTAGCCCAGAAGCAGACTGGGGGTGGAAGCATTCCTATTAGATTAGGGCATCCTGACAATTTAGACCCAAGAATGGGCCCCAGGGAGAGCTAGTGGAATTTCCGTAGCTGATAACCTTTAAGAAAAGAGCCACAGTGTCTGGAACAGGGGTTGTTTCCCTGGAAGAGAAGAGACTTGGGGAGATTTCAGTTCAGGCTGTTTTTCCTTCTTTTCCATTCATTCATTCACTTACTCACTCAGCAAACACTCCGAGTCCCTGTCACCCGCCACTCGCTGGAGGTGAAACAGGATAAGACAAGAGCTATGTCCTCAAGATATTAATAATTTAGTGGGAGAAACAGACAAGTGAACAAGGCGGTGGTACGCACGGAAGCAGTTCTGGGCGTGGTGAGGCCTGCAGCTAATACAATTTGGGAGTTCTCCTTAAGAAAAAAATAAAGATGAATTTAAAATAAGATAGAAGCCCAGCTTCCTTGCCACGGTCCTGGCCTCCTCTGGGTTTGTGTGCTGTGGGGTAGGCGGGCATGCCTTCTCTCCCCGGGTACCTAGAGCCCAGGGGGTTGCTGACTGGACAGAAGGCGGCTAGCAAGGCAGAAAGGCTAGAAGAAAGGAAGGCAGAAAAGCTAGCAGTGGAGCCTCTGAGCCCTTGTTCTTGGGCTAATGAATTAGGGTTGTCTTCTTAGCGCTGCTGGGGTTTTTTGTTTTGTTTTGTCTTTTTAAATATATCTTTATTGATTTCAGAGAGAGGAAAGGAGAGGGAGAGAGAGAGAAACATCAATGATGAGAGAGTCATTGATCGGCTGCCTCCTGCAATCCCTGACTGGGGATCGAGCCCACAACTTGGGCATGTGCCCCGACCGGGAGTCAAACTGCGATCTCCTGGATCCTAGGTCGATGCTCAACCGCTGAGCCACCCCTGGCTGGGCGCTGCTGGGGTTTTTAAAGGCACTGTCCTTACAATTCTACTGGCTGGCCTTCTGATCCCACTTCCCGGACTGCATTCTAAGGAGTCACCTGAATTTCGGGAGCGTGAGTGCTGGTGGACCGTTTGCCAGCACTTACTAATGGCTGACTGTGGGTCGGACACTCTTCTAACAGCCCCAGACATGGACAGGTTTAACCCCATAGCCACCCCGGGGGCCAGCTGTGCTGTCATTCTCCCTGTTTCACTGAGGATGATGGAACTGAGGCACAGAGTGGTTAAGTAACTTACCCACAGATGCACAGCTCATAGGAAGTGGAGCAGCTATGCTTTCCAGGCAGGTACTCTGCCTCTGGAGCCCAGTCCCTTGCTGTTCGGCCTCTGCATGATTCTTGCTGCCTGTTTCTTTGATAGCAGCGCACTGGAAACACCTTTAGTAGCCAAGGTTAGAGAATAGCCGCAGAATGGAATAATATGTGTAGGATCCATTCCAGGAGTTCTTACCAGCATGTTTCAATGCTTTGATTATTAGGTGTGAAGGTGGAATAGACGGGACATGAGACCCAGTGTTAACTGTCATTGTGTTAACAGTGCTTGAACTCCCTCTCGCCTTTGTACCCCTCCTGGGCAGTCAGGACAGGCTCATTGGTCCAAGCATCCATTCGGCAGGTTTTTACTGAGTGCTGGTTACGTGCCTGATACTGGGGAGACAGCGGTAAGGAGTTCGTGGTCTCTGCTCTCCTGCAGTTTATAATCCAGGCTCTCCCTCCACATTGCACTAGATGTGTCTGCCAGCAGCCCTCATTGTCCCCAGTGCCCTCAGGCCCTGTCCTCCGTGTACCTGTTGCCTCATTTGTAAGGCAGACCAGGGGACCCACAGACCAGGGCGTAGGCTCTTCACAGTTGTCAGCGGGAGGTTTGCAGGTGGGTCACATCATTACCACCTTCTGCAGAGGTCAGCACCTGAAGGCCAAACCCTCCGGGATGCTCAGATGCAGCCCTGGTTTCCAGCTGGGCTGTAGCCGAGGAAAAGGGCCCTGGATTCTTCCAAACAAGCTTTCACATGGTTCTCCGGTTGCCAGCTGTGTGTCCTTCACCCGCCAAGCTTTGTTCTCTTGATAAAATGAGGCCAGTCCCACCCACCAGACGAGATGGGCCCCATAGTTGTAGAGGGTTCAAGAGAATGGGCCCTGGATCGAACAAGCCTGGCGGGCACCCCTGGCTGCCTCTCTGCAGCTCTTGGAGCTGGGGCAGGTATTTCTTGTCTCTGTGACTCAGTTTCCCATCTGTAAGAAAGGAGATGATCGTAGTACCCACCTACAAGAGTTCGTCAGGATTAAATGAAATGATGACTCAGCAAGCTGGGCACAGTGCCTGCCCCATAGTAAATGCTGACTAAATTACAGACAGGACACCACTAGTATCATTTATAGCTGAGCCGCACTGGTGGGACAGGGGCGGGCTATGAGGCTGTGAGCAGGGCTCCCCTGCTGCTAGATCAGGGAATGCCTCTGCCTGTAGCAGCGATTTCCAACCTTTTTCATCTCAGGACTCACAAACTAATTACTAAAATTCTGTCCCACACCAAAAACATATTGTATTTTTTGCCAATCTGACAAAAAGTAGTTATAATATTGCTTCATTCACACTGGATGGCTATTGTGTTGACTGTTATTTTTTTTCTTTGACAATCTAAAGGAAAAGAGGTCAATGTCCCTGACTCACTGGTCAGGTACTGCATGTTTTAAAAATCCTTCTGCTGGAAAATCTCTGGCCTACAGCAAAGACGTCTCTTCCAGGAAAGGATGGACATTCCAGGGTTATCTGTGGTGGCCACACCCAGAGGCCTTGACAGTACCAGTGTCCCAGGTACAGGGGGCCACTGGGGGCAAGGAGATTTCTCATGTGCCCATGAGAAATCAAACTTATAGATTGAGTCACCCTCAAAACACTGATTTTTATTCTGGTCATGCCTGGCTGATAAACATTTGGGCTTTTACCAGTAACCTTTGTTCCCCAAGGGCGTCCAATTGTGTCTGTCAGCCTCTCAGGGTTATATCACTTATGGCCCTGGGACTGAGTCCAAATTCCGTAGCAGGACGGACAAGGTTCACCCATGACCTGGGCCTCACCGCTGCTCACCCGGCCCCACCCCACCTTCTGCTAATCCCAGAGTAATTTTAAGAGTAATATTAAGAGTGTGGACTCTGAGGACAGATGACCTGAATTCGAATCACACTTCCGTGCCCTCTTGGGAAAGTGCCACCTAAGCTCTCTTAATTTGCAAAATGGACACAAGAGATGACAATTGCACCAACTCGTAGGGTTGTTGTGAGGATTAAATCAGTTAATATACATGGAAATGTGTAGGACCGTGCTGGACACAGAGCAGTTCCTGACGGCTAGTGCTTTACATGGCACTCACTGGGGCTGGGACTCCTAAGGATGCCGGGCACTCCCCTGGGCCGGGGTGACTGTGGCACCCCCGCTGACATTCCTTCGCCAGAGTCAGTGTTGTGGCTGGACCAGCCCTTGTGCTTCTTATTATGATTGTAAGCTGCGCCTCAGAAATAACCATCAGGGAACTTTGAAAAAAACAAACCAACTAAGGTTTGTTACTCACACACAGGTCCTGGAGGGTGCATAGCGAAGTCACAGAGAGAGAGACCAGACTGGGGTTCTGCTTTTATGGGGGTGGAGGGTGGGGTGCCCTACAGTTTCCCTTTACTAGTGAATTTGAAACATAGGAGGGGGAATTAGGGCACAGGAAGGGCAAAGCAGGTCATTCTGATGGGCACTTATCTGAGGCTTTCTAAAGCGAGAACTTCGTGGGTGGGGCGGCCAGGCTGCTTATCAGCTGCATTTTTATTTCAGAGGGTGTCTTTGAAGTGGATGCCCTGGCAACCAGAAGCTCAGTACTAGGCACTGGCCCCATAATCCAAAAAGCTGAGGGTCAGGTACTCACACTACACAATCATAGATGTAGATGCGGCTGCGGCTGTGGTGTGACTATAGATGTAGGTATCCCCCATGTACCCCATTAATAATATTCACCCTAAATGAAGTGACACCCTCTCCTTCCCTCCCCGCTTGAACCATCCTTCAAAACTTAACTCAAGTGTCACCTCCTCTGGGAATTCTTTCCCCACACTTGCACCCTACCCTCCCTCTGCATCCCCCAAACACCCCACGTGTATCTTGGCCGCACCACTTGTCCTGAGTGGCCGGCCTGTGTGGTGTTGGTTTTCCTTGTGAGAGTGGGTGCTCCTTGGTGAACAGGAGCGTGTGATTCATTGTTCATGGGGGCTTATTGAAAACCCACCTGTGCCAGCTCCATCTTTGCATCTCTGGGGCCAAGGATGGATACATGAAGCAGACACTGTTTGTCTGCTTGTCTCAGCCACACAGAGCAGCCCCAGCCCCTGGGTTGATGAACAGAACAGACAGCTAGCTGACCACTGCTGGGTGGACAGAGGCCTGGACCCCTTGGGGATTCTTTGTCTCTTTTTCAGCCTCCTCGGGCATCAAGCAGCCTTCCAAGCTTCCTGCAAGTTCTGTCTCCAGCTTTTGGGGAAGTGGAAATGGAGGGTTTCTCTGTTTGGGGGACCTTCTCAGTGTGGCTCACAGCTCAACACAAACAAGGGTCTTGAGATTCCAGGAGTCTGCAATATCTGACAAAAGCCACCTCTTTGGGAGCCCAAGGGGACCGCCACCATTGTGCTTGGGGATTGCCTCATATGGAGTGTAACCTGGTTAAATGCCTGAGCCCAGATGGGAGTGCAGCTGTAGGCCCAGGGGCCACCACCCTCTGCTCCCCTTCTCGCTTCCCTGGAGCCCCATCAAGGGCGTGGTGACAATTCCTGGCTGCGAACCTCATTTTCTCTTCCTCTGTTTGCTGGTGGAGCCACTGCCTTCCTTTAACCCTCTTATGGAGAACATCTGGCCTCCCAGCAGAAATCAAAGAAGGAACCCATAGTGTGGGCCACAGGGATGCCCGACACCCCAGGCTGCTCCCAAGGCAGGCTTGTGTTGCTCAGGGCCCATCGCACCCAGGGCCCTTTCCTGAAGTGTTTTCTATCGGGAAGCCCTCAGTGGGAGCTTTACAAAGGCATTTGCATTCCTGAAGCCTTTGAAAGTACACATAGGTTAAAAAAAAAAAGGTAAAAGTTGGGCTTGGATTACCTCACCACAGCACAAGAGGGTGGAAGAGCCTGGGAGGCAGGGAGGTGGCCCTCCAAAGAGCTGGCTCCTTTTCCACCAATGGGACACTCCCCTGGAAGACTGGGCCCCCATTCACTGTGCCGCTCGCTCCCCACCTGGCTTATTCATTGATTCAGCCAACAGATATAGGTCAGATCAGGAGCCTCCCAGTGCCAGGCAGGGTTCAGAGAGCTGGGGAGCTTCAGTAACTACCAAAGGGCAGCCCCTTGTGAAACCTCCATTGTAGTGGGGAGACCTCTGATAAACTACAGAATTGATAGTAGATCTAAGGATCTGTAGGAGGGTGAGAAGTGCTGAGGGGGAGGGGCAGGATTTGTGAGTATTTCAAGGATGACGGGCTGGCCACACTAAGACAGGTGAGCAGAGACATGGAGGCCTTGAGAGCATCATCCACATGGGTACCTGTGGGGACAGCCATTGCCAGGCTCTCAGTGGGAGCAGTGTGCCTGATGACCCGAGCGGCAGGCCACTCAGGGAGCGCCTGCAGAGAGACCAAGGAGCTAGCAGATTGCCAGGGAGGAAAGGGTCATTGTAAGGTCTCCTTGGCCTTGGGGGACACTGCCTCCAAGACTTCCTATGGCTAACTCCCTAAACTCCTCAAATTCTCAACTTTGCCCCCTCTGGGAAAGCACCCTCGCTCCCATCACTGGGCCTGGAGCTTCTCCCACAGTGACTTCTGGTCTCACTGCCAACTTCAGTTGGAACCTAATTCTGCTGCCAGACAGACCCATTCTGGGTCTTTCCGTTCTCTGTCTGCCGAGTGGGGCCGCTGGCTAGTCCTGGGCCCATGGCCTCCTTCCCTTGCTCAGGAGCAGCACCTGAGCTCTTCTGCGGGACATTTTCACCCTGCCCCAAGCAGACAGGACCCACTCCCGTCCTCTCTGCCTATCCCAGCACTGAGCACATTGCCTCATTCGCCTGCCAGATTCCCGCAGGACATGCTGAATTCCACAGGGCAGGGGCTGGGTCCCCGTGGTAATGGCAGCCTGTCACCTTCCCCACTGTGGCAATGGTGTGCTGACTGCTCTGTCCCATCAGGATGAGGACCATCCCCCTCCCTCCCTGCACCACGAGTTTTGCCCCAGAAGTCTTTCTGCCCGGCCCTCACTGGGCTCTTTCAAAGCTCCCTTGGTGCCCACATGTGCCCTCTACCTGCACTGAGCCACCAGCACGGAACTTTCTGGGTCCATGTGTCCTTGCACAGCTGTCCCTAGGTCTGCAGTGCCTCTGCCCTGTTTCTTTTTTTCTTTTTTTAAATATACCTTTATTGATTTCAGAGAGCGGAAGGGAGAGGCAGAGAAAGAGATGGAAACATCAATGATGAGAGTCATTGATCGGCTGCCTCCTGCACGCCCCCTGCTGGGGATCGAGCCTGCAACCGGGGCATGGGCCCTGACCAGGAATCGGACCTCGATCTCCTGGATCCAAGGTCGATGCTCAAGCATTGAGCCAAGCTAGCCGGGCTGCCCTGTTTCTTCACCCAGCAAGTCATCTGCTCCCCTTACGAATTCAACTCCTGGGCCACCTCCTTGAGAGACTGTCGCTGAGGCCCCATCTCCTTCAGCACTGGCCCCTGCCCATCTTGGTGGCGTGTTCTCATCTCGCCAAGTGGACCAGGAGGGTCCGATGTGTGAGAAGGATTCCTGTGGCCCTGCCCTTGGAGCCTGCACAGTCTAGAGCAGGGCAGCGACTTCTCTGTAAAGGCCATATTGTTAGTGTCTTCTGGTCTGTGGGTCAGATCGTCCCTGGGGTGACTGCTCAGTCCTGCCATCGTGGCACAAAACACCACTCGCAATAGTAGCTCATCGACAGGGCAGGGTAGTTCTCGTGTCCCAAGAGAACTTCAGTGGCCAGCACCAAGCCTGCATACAGGTAAATCAGTGAGCCTCTGAGTCTCATGATCTGGGCAGGACCCTGCCCTTTCCCTCCCAGCACCCAATGCTGGGGACAGACTAGGTGGGCTCTCTGGAGTCCCTGAGCAATAAACCCTCTCCTCTCCTCCAGGGGCACTATTTCTGGGCAGAGTCGGGATTTGAACCCAGCAATCCGACACCAGGGCCTTTGTTCATAATCCCGTGCCAAGCTGACATGCAACACACAGGACTCACAGCTGAAGGGGACCAGGGTGGATCAAACCCACCCACCCCACCCCTTTCCCCAGCTGACAGTGTTGCACGGAGCAGCGAAGTAGTTTGCTCAAGATCACACAGCATCTGGAGTAGAAGTGAGATTTGAAGCTGGGTGATTCCATTCCTAATCCAGGGCTTTATCCACAAGCCCAGACCCCTCCTTTGGCTTTGGACCTGCAGAGAAACAGAGGCAAGGTCCCAGCCCCCACCCGGAGTAAAACAGCCTCTCACCTTAATCCCTATTAACAGTAGCCCCTTCTCTGGAAGGTGACAGTATATGGATGGTTGTCCTGGGCCTGGAGTCAGCCAGATCTGGGTTCAAGAGTCAGCACTCAGGTGGGCTCAGGCAAGCCTCACTTCCCCGATCCTCTGGTTTCTCTCCTGGCCACTGGGGCTACAAGGCCTGACTGGGCTGGAGGACTCGCTGACTCGCTCTGAGAACTGAGTGCATCGATGACTCTGAGGACCCTGCCGGCACTGTGCCCTTGGCCTCAGCACATACGGCTTCTTGCCCCGCTTCCTCTCTCAGTGCCCCAGCCCTTTCCCGCCCCGCTCCAGGAGCCTCCTGCACCCCACCCGTGCCTCTCAGCGCAGAACTTCATCGAGCGGTTCCTCCTGTGAGCGGCCACACTGACCTCATCTTGTGCAATGTTGCAAGTCCAGGAAACCACGCTGTGCTGTTTCCACCCGGGCTGAGGGAGCTCACTGTTTATTCCTGCCCTGTAATCGCAGTGGTTTCCCTGTTGCCCAAAAGCCCCAGTGCTCTCTCTATTTCTCTCCGATACGTAATTGTAACATGGGAACCCATAGCAATTAGGTCCTGGCCCCTTAGTGGGTGCCGTTTTCTATGGAGACAGATGTCCAGATGAAAAGGAAGACATTAGCTGGTTAAAGCAAACTGTACGATTAGTCAAGCCCTTTAATGAGGCCTCCACATGGATTTGGTGGCTCTGGGTGGTTGGGGAGCCTTAAAAGGCTTCATCAACTCTTCATCTTCCCACCTCTTGATCTAGAACAATCTGAAGGAGCCCAGATCTTGGGTGCTGGCTGGGGAATGAGTCATGGGACAGTGCCTGGCAGAGGAGGTAGGGGTTGTGGTGTCCAGAAGACTGCAGAGCTGGAAGAGTGTTCATGTCTGCAAAGCGAGGGACTGGGTCCTCAGCTCAATGCAGGCTGCCGAAGTCAGCTGGAGGTGTAGCGGTGCCTGTTGGTTAAGAGCTCTGTTCTGGAGGACGCTGCCTGGGTTTGTGTCCTGGCTCAGCCATTTCCACGCTGGGTGACCTAGGACAAGTCCTTAACCTCTCTGTGTTTCAGATTTTCATCTGTAAAACTGGGAAGATAAGTCATTCAATCCTCATCAAAAACAAATGTATTTTGAATGGTCATAAACCTCTTATCTGGGGAGAGGGCCGACCCCACTGCAGGCCTCGCTGGCTCCTGGGAATCCCGTGAGAGTTGACACAGACCAGGACAGGTGGCTGGCCAGGCTGCTCTCCCATCTATGACATGACACTTCAAGTGCTTTACATAAACTTCTGGTCCATCCTCAGTGTCCCTGTGAGGTCAGTGCTAGTGTTAGCACTGCCGTCCCCCCTTTACAGAGAAGGGGAAAGAGGCAAAGAGAGGTTAAGACATTTGCCCAGGGGTGCCCAGCAAAGATTTGGCAGAGTGGGATTCAGACATGGGTAACTTGGCTCTGAGTCCAAGTGCTTAACCACTGGGCTCACTGTCTCTTGGCATGGAGGGAGCAACAGCATCTGCGTAGTTGTTTCGACAGTAACCATGACCATGGGCTGCGACCGGGGTGTGCACAAGGGCGGGGCTGGGTCTGCCTGTTTGTTTGGGCGAATGCCAAATTGACCTCCCAGTCTGGGCCTCTGTGGTGTTTGGGAGGACTGAACAACCTCCCAGGAAGGGCTGTACCCCACCCTCCCCTGAGGAGGCCTTGCAGCTCCCCTCTAGCCTGGTCTCCCCCTTCAAGAGGCCGCTGCTGCTTTCTGGGTCCCCTGGAGCAGGCGGGGAGCAACTGAGCTGGGTGGGGGCAGGGCATAGACCCATCTGTTTGGAATTAGACACAAACTGAGCACAGTTGGCCAGAAACCAGTTCCATTAAGCCAGAAAGCAGAGTTTGGAAATAGGCCGCCAAATGTCTAAGCATAGCCACTGTCCTCTTGAGAATCCATCCTGGTCTTTTCCCTCCAACTCTCTTTCTCCTCAGCACCTTCTGCACACTGGGCTGGGGACAGACACCAGGAGACCCTGTCCTTGCCCTGTGCTAACAGGAAGCCGGGACTTACTACTCCACCCCCTGGGTCAGTATTAGGTTTGTCTCCAGTTTACTGATGAAACCTGGGCTCCTAGGGGTTAACTAGTAAGACCCCACAGTCACTGATTCCACTGGGATTTCAACCCAGGCTTCCTGGATGCTAGGGGTGGGGCACAGTCCATCCAGGGAACCGGGAGGGGGTGGGTCAAATCAGAAGGCCTGAGTCCCATTTCCTGCTCTGTCCCCGTACCAGCTGTGTGGCCTCAGGCAAGTTGGTTAATCACTCTGAGCCTCTCAAGCAGGTGGGTTAACCTCTCTCACCTGGGCCATATAATGCATATGACATTGTGACATGTCCCTACAGGACAGTGCAAGGGGATCCAATTATACTGTGACGATGTTTGAAGTCAAGGGTGGACCTGTCTGGGCTCCTGGGTGAGAGTGCCTGCATCCTATAGGCTTTCCAGGTGGGGGTCAGAGAGAGAAACGCAGGGCTGGGAGGGGCCCTAGGGAGCCTCGGAATCTGGGGACAGTGTTCCCAAGCTCTGTTCCTGGGAAGCCATTTGTTGTTGTTTTTTAAGTTTTAAAACTGTTGCTGGGTCTCCATCCTCACACCCCCCCCCTTCCTTCTCTCCCTTGCTGGTCCTCTCTGTTGATTTCCATTGTTCTGTCTCTGCTTTGGGCCTAACCCTGTGGGAATGGAATCCCGGGTCCTGAGAGGCTGTCTCATTAAACACAGCCCTTGGGAGATCGCTAGGTGCTGGTCCTGGGGGGGCCCAGCTAAGCATTGGGGTGCCAGAGGAGGTTTTCGAGTGCCACCATCTTTAGTTTTTTTAATGGTAGTTTTATTTTCTGATCATAAAAGTAGCCATGACCACTGAAGAAAATACTGAAAAGAATGAAAATGTAAAGTCTGGAGGTGGGGGGGACCCCACATAAATGCCCCTTCTGGAAAGTACCTATCTTAGCATTTTAGAGCATTTCCTGTTTCTGTCTTTTGGTTCCTATAATGCTAATGCTGTAATTCTGCTTCTGATATTATCGCCCTTAGTTTTTCCATTTGACAGTGTTATTCTTCACGAGCGTTATTATCGATGCAGACTTTTCTGTCACCTAGCAGATATTGGAACACACCGCGAGGCACTTAATAATTTCCCTGCGGTGGAGCGTGTGCGAGCTCTCTGACATTTTGCTGTTAAAAATGATAAATCTCTTTGGGCAGCACTCTCTGTCTGCATGCGGAGCCACTTTCTGGAAGACATTCCTAGAAGGGGGATGACTGGCTTTGGGCACCCATAGGAATGGCCTTTCATGATAGCACAGGGCTGGGCTGGGGCAGGGCTGGCTGGAGCTAAGCCCCATCTGCGGGGGGATCGTGTTTCTGCCCAAAGGGGATCAGAACCCATTTGCGGGGAGTCAGGAATGGTATGAGATGGGCCAAACTCAACATCTTTTCTTTTTTAAAAAAAGTTTTATTGAGTTTATTGGGTGACAATGGTTAATAAAGTCATATAGGTTTTAAGTGTACGACTCCATAAGACATCATTTGTATACTGCGTTGTGTGTTTGCCACCCAAAGTCAAGTCACCACATGTCCCCCCTTTACCCTTTGCTACCTCCCCCACCTTTCCCTCTGGCAATCACCATACTGTTGTCCGTGTCTGTTTTTGTTTTATTTTTTCTTAATTCCTTCATTTTCTTTCACCCAGCCCCGAAACACCCTCCCTCTGACAGCTGTCAGTCTCCTCTCTGTATCTATGAGTCTGTTTGTGTTTTGTTTTCAACATCTTTTCTTGATGCCTTTGAGGAAGTTCTGAGCATCCTGATGGTCTAACTTCAGTGTCACTGGAAGCTGGGACAGCTGGCAGGACTCGGAGGACAGAAGTGCCAGGCCATAGCGGGTCCCGCCTGGCTGAGTCCACCATGGAGCGTGTGCAAAACGTGGCCCCTGGGCGTGGGCATGCCCACTCGCTGCATCCTCCCCCGGCCTTGCTCTTCATCTGGGCTCGTCTGACCTCCTGTACTTGGACGTCTGTGTTGTTCTCTCTGGGGCCTGGGGTTGAAGCTGCTTCACCTCCCAGCTGTAGGCCGGCCGCCTGGAGCCTTGCCTGGCCCACAGCAGGTATTCAGCAAACATGCACTGAATGAATGCATGGTGAGTGGCGAAGCATGATTGTTAGAGGTGACAGCACTTGACCACATTGACTTACAGAGTTCTTAATGTGTGCCTGGCATGTAATCCTGGACACCTCCCAGGTCACCCCTGAGGTGGCTGTTAGCATCCTATGTGTTTCCTGATTCCCACCACCTTGCCATTATAACAGAAACATTTCCCCATGTTTTAAAAAAAAAATTCTTTGTGACCCAGAATTTTTCTTCCTTTAACATATGGCCCGACTAGTGTGCCTCAGTGATCGAGCATTGGCCCATGAACCAGGAGGTCATGGTTTAATCCCTGGTCAGGGCACCTGCCCAGGTTGTGGGCTCGATCCCCACGAGGGGGCGTGCAGGAGGCATCCGATCAATGTTCCTCTTTCGTCGATGTTTCTATCTCTCTACCCTCTCCCTTCCTCTCTAAAAATCAATAAAAATATATTTAGAAAAAAAATTATATATATATGAACAATCTGGATTGTGCTTGACAGTCTCCTAGACACTTTGGATAGCTCTGGTGTTCACCTGAAAGTGAGATTGCTGGAGCATGAGTGTGCCTCTCTCTAACTTGTTCCAGTGCTGCCAGGTGGTTCCCAAGAGTAGCTCACAAGTCCACTTTCCTATTAGCAGGGCCTGAGCTTCCAAGTTGCAAAACTCGCAGACACTTGGCATCTCAGTGCCTGTGCATTTTTGCCAGGCTAATAGGTGTCAAATGATGTCTCATCCTGTGTGTTTTTTTCAGCATTTCTCTGATTGCTAATGAGGCCCCAGACCTCTGTGCCTCCCCCTGGCCCCTCACCCACCCGGGGTTCACTCTCTCTTTTGTTTGCCTTTCTCTGCTCCCCAGGCCACCCAGCTGGCTAAGGTCTCCTTTGCAAACTCAGCTGTGGAGTCTCACATAACTGGGATTAAAGCCTGCTTCAGCACCTATAGGCTGTGCCACTTCAACAAAGGGCCTTAACCTCTCTGAGCCTCAGAGTTCCCACCCGCAAATCAGGGATTAAACTTGAGAATTAGGTGAGATCATTTATGTGAAGTGTTTGGCACTTAGTATGGCTGAGCAGTGCTAGCTGTGGGAGTTAGGGTCCTTGCAGCCCTGCTCTGTCACTATCTGTTTACCTGACCTGCCTCCACAGCCTGGGAGGACTCCAGGGTGGGGCTTCGTGCCTCACTTCTTTCTATTTTCAGCTTCCAGCAGTGCTGGGCAAACAGTAAGACCTTGAACCAATCATGCCAGCCTCACTGGAGGAGAGTTAAGTGTCAAATGATGGGTTGGCCTAGATGCCTTCCAGTCCTGAAATTCTATGATCAGGAAATTACCCAGGAAAAAGTTCTCCTTTCTAAGGTTTCTAAATGGGGCTTTATTACACACTGCAGGTAATTATAGGAGGCTTCAGCAGCGGAGCTCTCTGCGTGGCCTGGTGGCTGCTTGGTGCATTTCAGAGGCTATCATCTTTCTGCTGACCAGGGGATCGGAATCCTGGCAGAGGCAGAGCCTCTCCCTTCAGCTGGGCAGTGGAAGGCAGCCCTGGAGGACTCAGACTCAAGCTGGTGGCCCCCTACTATACACCCTGGGGCAAAGCAGGGCAGCATCTAGTGGCATGTGAATAACATCAGGAAAATCATGGAAAGCAGGAGCAGAGGAGACCTTTAGAACATCAGTCCAGGGGGGTCACAGTTTCCTATGTCCACAGGGGTCACATGGGTAATACCAGTGGATAAAGAGGTTTGGGTAAGCATTAGAGAGTAGTGGGCCTGTGGCAAACTGGAAAACTGACTAAGTTCTGAACAAAGGAGATGACTGTTGCTCAGCCCCAGGGAATTGTCGCTATGGGGAATATGAGCCCAGGGTTCCCGGACCTTCCCTTCTTTTACGAAGGGAAACCAGAGTCCAGATTTTTTGTGAGGTTTTCTAATTTTTAAAAGTTGCAGCTAATTGAAAGTTTTGTCAGTTGCTGTATGCCATAGACAAAACATCCCATGAGGCAAGTTTCCATATCCTTGGATTTAGTGCAACATTGGGCAGATTGGGAAACTGAGGCCTGGAATTTGGGAACTAGCAAAAATCACCAGGGAGGTAATGACCCTGAGGGACATAAAGCATGGTCCTTTGTGGCTTAGTCTGGGTGTGTGGTCCACCACCCTGATGGGCTCCTCACCACTGCCTTTTCCCAAGGCAGGAATTGAAGCCCAGAGAAGGAAAGGGGCTTGCTCAAAGACACACAGCTTGTTATGGCAGAGTCCAGAGTCAGGCTGGGGCTTTTGGGCCCTCCACTATGGGACTATCCAGCCACTGTGCTGCCAGAAATGACCCTGGATTGGCTCCACTAAAAGCCTGACCCGGAGCTTGGCACAGGTCAAATTCTGACTCACTGCCAATCTTCAGAAAACGGCTCGCACACCAGTGGGCAGGCAACTACTGCTGCCCAGGGAGATCCGCCTGTGCATTTGCTGAGCTAACACTTTCAGCCTTGAAGGTTGTCTGGCAACCTGGATTCAGATACTGACTCTGCCATCTACTTGCTGTGTGACTTTGGACAAATCACTTCACCTCTCTGGGCTCACCTGCATAGGGAGTGACACTAAGGACACCTAATACAAGGTTGTTTGAGAGATCGACTGGCTTGATCCACATGAAGTGTTTGAAACAGTGCACCTGTACTAGTTAGTAAATGTCAGCTTTTGTATGGAAGGGCCAGGCGCATAGTAGGTGTTGCGTAAGGACAGTTGCCCTTCTGTGCTTCGTTACACCAGAACTGGCCCCTTATGTTACTCTTGCTGCTTTCCCAAGGACCACAGCCTTCATGCATATCTGCTTCCCCATGCTCTGCCAACGACGGCCCCAAACCCAGATAAGCTTGCTTTCCCATCCTGGCTCAGCTTTAGCTGGATGATGATTTTCCAAATGTGTTTGTCGATCTTTTAAAACCCCCGAGATGAGTATTTAGTACCAAAATGTACAAGTGTATCAAAGGGACTTAATTCGAGCCCTGGATAGTGATGCTGGAGTTTTGAAGAGGGAAACCGACAAAGTTTTCCTTTCTTTGCCTTTTGTGGCGGCTGTGGCTACAGCACTCCCGTTTACCACTTCAAATTCTGTTCAAAAAGGTCGCCAGCTATTTGCGTGAATCACACAGTGTGAGGACTTAGGAAGAAAGAGCTGGAGAGTGGTCTCCTCAGATTCATACTCCATCCCCTGTCTTTCCCTGGTGATGGATTTTGTCCCCTTACTGCTCCCAGCGGTGGTGGCCACCCCCGGGCTGCGGGCCGCTGAGCCCAGGCACATGACGCCATCAGTCATGAGAAGACCAGACACTGTGCCCAGAATGGGGACGCCAGTGTCCTTGTTTCCCAGAGGCGGAGATGGAGGCTTCAAACACTTTCAGCGTCGGTTTCACGTTGCCTGGCTAGTAAGTCCCACAGCCCGCAGCTGCTGTGGGCAGCGAGGAGTCCCTCCAGGAGCCCGCACCCTGCTCAGCTCCCCTCTGACGCCTGGCAGGGGCTCCCACGCCTCCTGCAGCCCGCGTCTCATTCGATGTGAAGGGCCGCGAAGGGCTGCGAAGTTGCTCCTGGTCCACATCTGACAGGTGCCTGCACGTGAAAGCCCAGAGCGACACTTTGGAAAGCGGAGCTGGTGTTCAAAAGGCCACTGATTGCTTTATTCTCAAGGCTTAATCTCCAATACCGAAATAGCTGGCATGAAACGGGGGTCTTGGCCTGGGACCTCCTGTGGGAACAGGTGTGTGGCGGGTTCCCCAAGGACAGAGCTAGCCCAGAGGAAGTGACTAGAAAGGGACATCATGAGGATCCTCTCACCTTTGCTAATTTATTGGGTGATAAGCCATTGTCCTCCTGGGGTGACATCATCAGGCCTTGCTTCCCTCTCTGACCTCATCCTGTAAAATGATCCCTTAGACTCAGCAGGCTCACACCGCACAGGCCTTCGGGCTGAATTCGAGCTCATGTCTGCTTGTGATTTCACAGGACTCTCTGCCTGAACTCTGGTCCCTCGCCCCATCTTTGTGTGGCTGACTCACTGGGGAGCTCCCGGTGCTCCCTCCCCATCACCCAGTGTCACACATTGTCATGTGGAATGTTACTGCTCTATTTGATTGGATGTGACAGCTTAGAGAACAGGGGAGTTGGCCTTGATCACCTTTGTATCAGCAGCATCCCCACCATGGCCCAACACGTTCTGGGCCCCACTGAGTCTTTGCTAAATGACTGATGGCTTCTGGTTGCTCGTCCTAAAGCTCCAAGAGTCTGGACCAGGTGGTTGAAGAGGCTCCTTGTTCTCAAAAAAATTCTCTGAGCTCGAAAGAAGCTTTCCCTTTCTGAGGGTTGGGGCTCAGGCCAGCCTCATGCAAGGCTTTCAGTTCCTCCCAGCAGAGCCTGAGGAGGTGCTTTGGAGGAGGGGGCTGGGGAGGGAAGGAGCTGAACAATTGCCCCCAGCTGGACTTGACCTTCAGCCTGACTCCACAGGGACCCTGGAACACGGAGTGCCCCACTGCAGGGTTGGTTCCACACTGAGGCAAAGGGGGCCTCATAAAGCCCCAGGTCTCTCAGGCATTGTCTGGGGCTGCCCAGGGTGGTGGGGTCAGGAGGTGGTCATCTCCCAGGGGAAGCATCTCCTCTCTGGCTGGGGCAAACCTCAGAGCAAGGGGCATCTAGGAGCTGCTAGCAGCCAACCGCAGCTGTGGCAGAGGGGTGATGGTCCTATCCAGCAAAAGCCATCGGGCTAAGTGCCCACAGTGTTCCCTGTGCAGGGACCTGGCACTGTCCATGTAGCCTGTCCCAGCTGAGGGAGGGAAAACCTGAAACCTGCCTGCCCAGGTGCAGTGACTCCCAGGGTCACTAGGAGTCATCTCTACCTAAGGAAAGCCCAGCAGCTCCTAGCTATCCACCCCTGCCCCTCTGTGCCACAGTGGGGTAGGTGACTCACTGAAGGATGCTTAGCTGTAAGAGACAGACTGGCAGTCCCCCAGCCTCTGCAGGCATGGCCTTGAGGCTCACCTGTCGTGAGGTAGCAGGACCGAGTCCCACTAAAGCTTCCGTGTATATGGTGGGAGAAGGTAAGCAAGTAACACATGCTGCTTGTTCAGAAAGTGATGACATAACTAAATTGTGTTATGAATTTAATATCCCTCCTTTCCCCAGAGAGTCAATGGCAGGCCCGGCCCATCCTGGACACCAACCCCCTCCTGCTGGCCGGGCAGCCCGTGTGATATTAGTGTCCATGGGTCTTGGGTCATCCATTATTGACTGCAGAGGTCAGTGAGCTCAGGTGAGAGGGCGAAGAGAAGCCAGGCCTGTGGACCATTCAGAAAGTTCTCTTTGCCCCACCCCTGGGAGGAAGGCATTTTGCACACCTCACAGGTAACCAGAGCCAAGACAGCATGTGGCTGAAGCTGCTGGTAGTCCACAGGGTTATTACTATCAAGGGCATTATTATTATTATTATTTTTAATATATTTTTATTGACTTCAGGGAGAGGAAAAGAGAGGGAGAGAGAAATAGAAACATCAATGATGAGACAGTCACTGATCGGCTGCAGCCCACAACCCGGGCATGTGCCCTGACCGGGAATCGAACCCCGATCGCCTAGATCCTAGGTCAACGCTCAACCACTGAGCCACGCCCGGCCGGGCTATTATTATCTTTTGCCATCGTTGTTGAGGGTGGGCCTCCACTCAGCATTTAGGAAAAAAGCTAAAGCAACAATAACACTGCCCCAGTTTTCAGATTCAGGTCCCCTACCCCTTTACAAAGTATCCAGCTGTCTGTTTCCTGACAATCAGGATATTCCAGAGTCAGACCCACGCCCACCCCATGTGGTGTGGGACCTGCCACCAGTCCATTTGCAGGTGCCACCTGCACAGGCCTCTGCCATGGGGGGAGGACGGCTTCGAGCTGACAGACAGGTTTCCAGCCCTCCTCTGCCACTCTCCACCCCGGGACCCCACCCAGCTCCTCTGCCATCTGAACCCCGTTTCCTCCTCTGTCCGGCAGGAAGCTGGAGCTCCCCTGGGACTGCGTGAGGTTTAACGGTGCCTGTGGTGCCCGGTGCAAGAGCGATCTCAGCATTAGAATGCCCCATTTTCTGATCTGTCTGGAGCAGGAAGTAGTCTGAAAGGTGACACAGCACAGAGCTTTCATCAACAGTGTGCAGCTCGAAGCCTGATGCTCACTCAGGTCCCCTGACTTCCATCCAGCGCTCTGCAGGTGACTGCTGCTCTCTCCTCACCGGGAGCTTGATGGGGCTCTGTCACTTCACACAAACCCGTAACATTTACTCTGTGTGTCTGAGCTGAGCACATGGCAGGCACTCTCTGGTTAGGCCTGCACATCCTCTCCCTGCGGTAAGTCTGAGTATTTTTTTTCCTGTTTTTCAGATAAAGAAACTGAGGCTCAGAGAGGTTAAGGAACTCCCCCGAGGTCACACAGCTGGTAAGTGGCAAAGCTGGGATTTGAACCCAGCTCTCTTTCGCTCCAGAACCAGTGCTTTTAATTGTCTTGCTTTGTCTGCCTTAAACTGTGTTGAAGCGATATCCCCCTTCCACCCAAGTCTGGGGACCTGTGACATGGTGATGGCTGTGTCTCTCCCTGTGCCTCCTACAGCGCCCTGGTCACAGTGGCTCTCATGCCTGTAGGAAATCCTCTATAACTCCACATGGTCAGGCAGTGTTCAGGGAGTGGGACGTTCATCTAATCATTAGAAAGTCTGGTCAACTGAGGGTTTTCCCTTTTTGCCATGTTCAAATGCATTAAGTCACCAACATGGACCACATGAGAAGTGTGTTCTGCCCCCGATTATAAAGGCAGTGTACCCCATGTGCAGCATGTAGCTATAGGCTGTTGCGAAGATGGATGTTCTTTGTGATTGAGAAAGTGGGACCCCTGACTTTGTGGTAGGAAGGTGGAAGCGGGTCCAGCATGGGGCCCCCACCCCTCATCCAGTTAGGCGCCCACCAGGTGCTGACTCTCCCTCAGCCTCTCCTCTGTACCCCCACATGCCTCTGACTGTATTCTGGTCCCCCTGCCTCTCTCCATCACCAGGAGTGCCTGAGCCCTGTTCCCTATCTTTGAAACCCACTCTTCTTTTCAGAAGATTTCTTAGAAGCCGTTTCTGAGAAATCTTTGAGAGTGAACCAGCCCCACTTAGTGGCATGGCCACAGATTAACTGCCTGATTTAGTCTCTGAAGTCTTCAGATACACGCCATGGGATGGGGGCTGGAAGTGGGTATGACCTTCTGGGGCCACCAGCAGGAACAGTGGGTGTGATCTGTTACTGGCTTTGGTTTTCACACCACCTTGAGGGTGGCGAGGAGGTCCAATGGCTAGGCTTGGGATCCCCACCCCCACCTCAGTCGGAAAAACTCAGCATCAGTAGCTGGTTTCTACCTTGGTGTAAGATCCACTTTCAAGAACATTTGAAAACTACTGTCTAATGGGAGATGTTGTCCAGAAATGTGGAAAGCAGGTTCCAGGTCTGGCTCTGCCAGGTCACACTGTGCAGCCTGTGCCAGCTGCTTCTCTTTGCTGGGCCTCAGTTTGCCCATTTGTACAGTGGGCTGTGGAGCAGACATAGCTACAGCTCCATAGCCCCTGTACAGCCAGGAAGTCAGTGAGCCTTTGGTGATGCTCATGCAGATTTTTCAGTTGACAAGGCAGAGCCACTGGAACAGAGAAGTGGGAAGGGGTGGGTGACATTAGATAAAACAACCCATCCCCCATGGGGGTACTAGTCAGGACAAACCCAGAGCCTTACTCACAACTGGGTTCAAGAATGATCCACTATGGCTGACAGAGGCCATTCTTCCATTCCAGGGAAGTCTCTGTGGCTCCAGGTTGTCTGGGAACCAGACTCGTGGGCCCACAGTGGGGCAGTTGCTCCCTCCTGGGCTGGGTGCCCCACATCCTGCCCAGCCTCAAGCAGCCTAGCAGGCAGGACTCACAGTTTCTTGCCACAGTTCTGGGTGGCTGCACAGATGCACAGTGTGGTTTGTAGTATTTTTGGTTTGTTGTTTTTACAAAAGCCAAAGGAAGTCTGTAGGTGGAGCTCTGCACTCCCTCCCTGAGGATGGCTGACCTGCTCAGCCAGCGACAAGCAGAGCTCAGCTAGAAGAAGAAACCTCCAGACACAAAGTCCAGTGACCAGAGGGGAGCTGTGCTGAGCTGGACACTGTCCCGGGCTGTTCCTGGCCAGGGCTGCTTTGAGATTGTTATTGTAACCATTCCATTTTCCACATGAGGACCCCGAGGCCCAGCAATGACCAAGATCTCTACCTTTCACCATGCACAAACCAGATGAGCCTCTGCCCCCTGAGTTTGGAGCACTCATCACTCGCTTCAGTCCACACATGTGGATTGGGCAAAAGTAGGTTTACAGTTGTTTCTATGGAAAATAATGCAATAATAAATAGTAATATAAGAATAAACTCTGTTTTGCATACTCACAACTATAAACTTACTTTTGTCCACCCCTGTATTTTTGAGGACCTTCCACTGTTCTCAGCAGGGGGACCACAGCAGTAAGGGGCACAGATGAAGTTTCTGCCCTCCAGGTGCGGGGGTGTGGGGGGGGCAGTGAGACAAACAAACAACAAGGATTTCAAAACACAAGGGAATATCATTTTGTGATTAAGGCTGTGAAGGAAAATGTAGCCCAGCAAGGGGGTGGTGACAATGTTTAGAGTGACCAAGGAAGGCCTCTCTAAGAAGGGCATTGGGCAGGACCAGGAGTGCAGCGAGGGAGCAAGCAGCCACATGGATTCTAGGAAAGAACATTCTAGGTGGCGGGAACAGCACATGCAAAGGCCCCGGGGCAAGGAATGTGCTTGTACCATTGCACTCCGTGATTCTTATCCTCTGTGTGTTTGCCTCCCCACTCTCCCATCAACACAGCTACTATTCTGTATCGTCCCCTCCATCTGTCACCTCTAAGTGTCTGTAGGGATTGGCAAGGGTAGTAGTTGTGTAGCAGAAAAATCTAAAAGAATTGAATGGGGCAGAAAGGTCTATATCTAGTAAGAAACTGATTCTCGTTCCTTCATCCTCTCTGTACAGTTCACTCCTGGGTGACATTTTATTTTTTTTATTTTTTTATTTTTAAATATATCTTTTTGATTTCAGAGAGAGGAAGGGAGAGGGAGAGAGAGAGAGAGAAACATCAATGATGAGAGTATCATTGATCGAGCCCGCAACCCGGGCATGTGCCCTGACCGGGAATCGAACCCCAGTCGCCTGGATCCTAGGTTGACGCTCAACCGCTGAGCCACACCCGGCCGGGCTGGGTGACATTTTAAATGGTTTCATATTCTTGCTTTGTATTTTTTGTCAAAACTCGAGCTTGAACCAGGACTGTGAGTTTTTAGTGCACCGTAATCCACTCTTTCAGGCCCTTCTTTCCAAACAGTGCAGGAATTCCAAAACCACAGAAATAGAGCAAGAAATTGTGTTGTAGCTCACTGCTGACCTTGAATTGACCGCGGGAGTGGGGGGGTCCAGCGAGCAGAGCCTGGGTGCAGACAGAGGTGGAGGCAGACACCTCTGTCCAACCATGGCCATGAGCAGGCTGTGGTCTTGGGCAGGCCCGGCCCGTCTGGGGGTCAGTTCTCCCCGCCATCTGTGTTGGCATTGATGCCTGCCTGGCCCACAGGCTGGGCATGCTGGAAGGGACATGCTTTGGGAGTTAAGGTCTCCAGGTTCTAGTCTTGGTGCCACCAGACTTGCTTACTACCTTGGGCAAGTCACATCTCCTTCCTGAGCCTTGGTTTCCTTAAGTGGCAAAAGGAGCAGAGAAGTGTGGGCCTCCCTGTGTTCCTCTGTGATCCTGAACTGCCCCAATCCTTTGCCTCAGAGGCGGCAGCAGCCCGACCGGCCAGCCAGGGACAGAGCCTCCTGGAAGCCTCCCTTGGATTTCCTAGAACTGGGGCCCGATGGAGGGAGCATGACCTTGGTGGTCCTGCCTCGGGCATTCAGGTTAAAGCTTCAAGCAGTTCTCACCTCTCCCAGATCTGGGACCTGTGGCCACCTAGCAAGAAACCTGTCTGAGCAGGGGAAAGTCTCTTTCCTCGGGGTCCAGGAGTTATTAAGTCTTCCATTAACTGAATCTCATTCAGCTGGAAAAATAATAATCCGAAAGCAGTCTGCCTGGGGACTGGCCTCTGAGCTCCTGGGAATTTTCCCATAAGGAAGGCTCACAAAGCTTCCTCGTCGGGAGACTCGGAGCCTGGCCCTGCCTGCCTGCTCCCCAAGGGCAGGTGGCCTCCTGGTGGTCGAACAGCAAGCCTGTCATCAGTCAGCATCACTGGCTTATCCATGTGTCCATTGTCCATAAACAGCCCCCATGGGGGATCAGAGCAGAGACACAGAACTAAACAGCACGCAGTCTGTGCCCTCAGCGGTCAGGCTCACCCTGACCACATGCTCCATTTGGCTGAATTCCAGAGAGTTCATGGAGCTCACTCTCAAGCCATAAAAATGCAAACGTTAAGAAACTTACCCTTATGTTATCTCTTTTCCCCAATGTCTGCCCCAAATTCATCAATTTAATATGTTCTATGTTTCCTAAAGCTAATGTCTCTCAAAATCAAATCAAAGTTTCTTCTGGTCCATTTCGTCTGACACATCCCAGCCTTGCGTGAATTCTGGGGAAAAGGGGGAATCGGGAGTATTCCTGGGGAAGGTGGCACTTGAGACATGACTTTTACCAGCTGGGAAGAAGCATGGGACAGAAAGCCGCTCCATCAACAAAAACATTTTATTGATAATAAAATGTGGAAAATAGAACAACAAAAGTGTTAAGTCTGGGATTTGATTTTATTTCACGTATAAGCTAATACGTTAGCCTATTAGTGTTTCGTGGATTTTAGCAGAAGACCTAGGACTCCTGAGTCAGAGACCAGGGACTTTATTACTCACAGCACAGCCAGAAGCTTGAGCTTTAGGTTTGATTGGCTCCCATTTTGCCCCTAAGTCCCCAGGGGCCAGCCACAGGCCCAGACATATGTTAGCACATGGGATGGATGGCAATGTGGACCCAGAACACTGAGCTTGGGGAATCCACCATGTGTAGCAAACAGAAAGCAATTCATTCCCTCATGTTTCATGATTTCTTGCTGCAAACACAACCCTAAAAAATTATTCTGGTAAGGAGCATTCATGACTTTTTATTCTTAACTTACCCTGAAAATGAGTATGAATATGAGACCTGTGGAGGAGCATCTTCTGACACTAAGCTGGTATTGAAGAAGTCTGGATTTGAATCCTAGGTTTAACACCTACTAACTGTGAGATTAGGCAGATTGTAATATCTGGCCTTCTTTTAGCCTCAGTTTTCTCATCTGTAAAATGGGGATGATACCTGCCTTTCAGGTGATTATTAAAGAATATGTAAGATCACTCTGCTAGGAACCCATTGGGGAACAAGAGAAGGTCTTTGAGCTCAGGAAGCCAAGTTGCATTGAGAATCTTTTCAGCTGTACATATAATGTTGGAAACAAGGACAGGGGAAATGCAAGGGGAGAGGTGCACAGCATGAACCAGGAATACAAAAGTTCAGGGAAAGTTTTTCCAAGGCATGGACATTTGACCTGGCATCCTGAGTTAAGTAAAGAATATCTTAATATCTATGGGCAAAGCATTCTAGGCAAAGCTCACAGACTGTGCAAAGGTCCTGTGGTTGTCATGCTTGAGGCCGGTGTAGCTCGAGCAGAGTAAGCAAAGAAATGGTGTAGAAAATGGAGTCAGACAGTAGGCAAGACCAGCTCTTGCAGGCTCTCGCAGACCATGGTAAGGACCTTGGATTTCATTCTAGGTGTGCAAAGAACCCACTGGATATTTGAGCAGGTGAGAGGCATGAGCAGAGAACAGTGTGGAGAGGGCATGGAAAGGTGTAAGGTCTGGGAAGTGAATTTGTTCTGCTGCTAAGAAGCTAGACTGTCAGTGATGAATCCTGGGTCAGAGATGAGGGCTTGTTGGAAGGATCCCACTCCTTCAGCGCCTGGAGCCTGCGCTCAGAGTGAACTCTGTTCTAGGGCAGATGGTAGCTCAGTTGATACTTCCAGAGACTGAACTCAGGAAACACGGGAGTGGAGGCATTTGGGACGGCTCCTAGGTCCGGGTGTGCCAGGGGCCGTTCCCCAGCCTGCCTATCCACCTGTAAAACGGGAAACCGGCGCCGGGCAGCCTGCGGGGGCCTGTCAGTGCACGGATCTGAAGACCGTGCTTGTCTGCATCAGCGAGAGGAAGCAAGCTCACCCTCGTCATTCAGCCTCTGGGCTTTCATTTTTCTTTTCTTCTCGGAGAATAAAAATGTTCGGGGTGTAGCTCTGAGTCCACAACCACAGACGCCTGCCCGCGAAACCCGCCTGCCAGTGTCTTCCTGATACAGGGGGGTGCTGGTCATTCACTGGGACACAGAGGAAGGTCAGGACCCCAGAGGGCAGCCCGGGACTGCCGTCGGGATAGCTGCATGGCCCCTCTGCGTGTCTTGTCGCTCACTTCCACCCGTGCTGTCCACCTGCAGGGAGCCCTGGTGCTGGTGTCCCTCACACGCAGACTCGCGTGGGCCCCACAGCAGCCCAGGGCGCTCACGGGTGAGGCCTGCTCCGCCCCTTTACAGATAAGGAGGGTTTCCGGGAGGTCACCCAGCTGGCACCCGCAGGGGGAGAGCCCTGCCTGGTATTGTGTATGCAGAGCCACCCTGTCCAGCCTCTGTCTCTGAGACCTCAGGGGAGCAGCCAGCCTTTCCAAAGTCCGCCTCTCACCACTACCTTTTAGGAGATAAAAGGAAGAAAAATGGGCAGAACAGGAGGTTTTGAGAGTGCCGTGTTCCCTGAGTGGGAGGCCCTGCGATGGGCAGGAGGGGAGAGGCCGTGCAGGCTCCGCCCCCAGCCCTCAGGAACCAGCACAGAACAGACCTGTGGCCACGAGGGTGGTGGCCAACCTGAGGGCCAGTGTCACTCACTCTCTACCTCTCTCCTTCCTGACTCGCCCCCTCCATTGGGTAGAGAAGGTGAGTTGCAGCTGTGGACACCTTTCTGGGAGGGGGGTGGGGGGTGGGGTAGAGCTGAGTGGAGGCACAATCCCCCTGCCTGCATGGGCGCACCTGCAGGGGAGGTGGTGGGCTCTGGCCAGGGCTCCTGCTGTGAGACCATCTCACACTGCCACTCAGAGGTAGACACTTAGCCTGAAGACCCCGGACCTCCATTTTCTCATCTGTAAAATATGCATATTAGTTGATTTAGCTCTTAGATTTGCTCTGAGAGCTGCTCTCAGGGCTCAATACACAGGGATGGCCCCTCTCAGTGGGATTAATACAGGGACGGAGCAGATAGGCCACTGGTCCTCATCGAGGCCAGAGCTCCTCCCGGTGGCCTTGTGTTCGCTCCGCACTCCTTGGCGTGTGCTGTTGTGTTTTTATTTGTACAAAAGCGCCACGTGTGGTGTGTCAAGTGGCTTGTCCAAGGTCACACAGCTAATCAGGGTTTGGAACTGCAGCCTCTGTCACCTTCCCTCTTTATACCTGGACCGGCCTCATCTGCCTCCATCCACTGCTGACTGACGGGTGACCCTGAGCAGGACCTTGAACCTGCCTGAGCCCCTTTGTCCTATAAATGCTAAGCCACCTGTAACCACTAATGACACAAGGTGGGAGGCGGGACTCGAGGGCCGTGAAGCTCCAGCGGAGAGACAGACTTCCTGGGTGTCCCTGGTCCCTGACATCCCCTGTGGAGCCGGCCATCGCCACGGCACTGCAGGGCAGAGCAGTCTTTCACTCTGGATTGACTCCTGGGTCCGCGTCACTCACAGTGGCCTTGGACCAGCCTCCTCTGCCTCTGCTGTGACCAAGGAGCCCCCCTTGCAGAGCTATTATGAGGGTGAGATGAGCACCCTGGAGGAAGCGCCCAGCTCGTTGCCTGCACTCAGCGTGGACATCAGGGACAGGTCCCGAGCCTCCTTCCCGACAAGTGTTTGCATGGGTTTCTCCAGGACTCGCCAGCTGTGGGTGCAAATGGGGAGACGTCAACACTGTGGCCCTGAGGCCCCTTTTCCCACCTCCTCCAGACTCTGGGGCACCACCCCTGCCCTCCCGGGTGTGCCAGGTCATGCCGATCCCTGCTGCCTTAGCTGCCTGTGCTCCCTCCTGTTTCCCACCGGAGCCTCTCCAGGGCTGGCTGGTCTCAGCTGTGCGAGCGCGCCATGGCCCCCTGAGATGCGATCCTTGCCACCTGCTCTAAGCACCACATTCCTGGTCCTCCCAGCGGACCCCTTGCAATCCCTTGTCAGTGGGCAAGGTCTCCCTCCTTTCCCGAGTTGGGCTCAGGATGGGGCTGGGCCCAGAGTACTGCCAAGTTGATTGGGTGGCTCTTTCTACTGGGCTGTCCTTCTCCGGGGGCTCCTGGGGGTGCTGGCCCAGGGCAGTTTTATCCCAGGGACCCCACTAGACACCCTGACAGCCCCTAGCCCATGGTTTCTGGGGATGGTTATGCTTGTTGTCTGGGGCTGCCACCTATCTCAGACCATGTGGGTGGGGGATGCGCCCCTTGCCACTTTTGCCACCAGGTTTATCCTGCAATCTGAATCCCCATTTTGGGTGTCACCAGCATTATATCTCCTCAACCCCTTCAAGAGCCTTCTGGATGCCCCTGTTATTCATTAGAGTTAAAAACCTCCCTACAGAATCAGGGGGCCTGGCAGCAAAGTTATTTCTTTATGCCTCATGTCAACTATCCAGACCAGCCAGGGCTCTGCCTCTCACCCAAGCATAAGCTGTTAGAATCAGCCACAGACCCCAGAGCTGGGGCTGGGATGGGGTTTATAGCTCCACATAGTCTATTTTTTGCAGGGCAGCTGTCAACTGGGCATGCTGGCAGAGACTCCCCCAAATTCTTGACTGCATTTAACGCTTCGAATGCTGTGTGGATGTCTCCGGGCTCCTTTTAACACCCCTCACTCCACACACTAAGATTTGTGGATTTAAATCCCTTTTGTGTGACTCAAAACGTGAGAACTTACCCAGCTCCTTGTCATATGACCCTGATCTTGTTAATTGTGTTTCTCAGGGCACTTCTCCCAACCGCCTGATCTGAACCTGGATTCGTGCTTAGGGAACCTTATTTCCCCTCCAACTCCCCACAAAGGAGCAGGCAAGATGTGCCTGGGTCAAGAGGGCTTGCAAGCCCAAGAAAGGCTCGCCCAGCCTGCCAGCAGGCGTGGGGACCTGGGCACACAGTAAAGTCCTTGCAGGGAGGAGTGGGAAAACTGAGGCCCCAGAGGAGACGGGTTTCTCAAGGCACTAAGAAGGAGACAGGGTTGCTTTCCAGACCCCCAGGGTGTCGTGTGCACCCCTCCAGTCCAGCTTCCATGTCATAACCATCTGCTGCTCACAGACTGTCAGTGGCTCCCCATTGCCTTCATCCCAAAGCCCACATTCCTAGACTTCCGTGACCTGGCTGCACCCACTGCGGCCACTCTGAAGGGCACCCTCTTTTTCTTAATTGTGTCAGGTGCCCCCATCACCACTGCCACTACTGTGTGCTTTGGGGAGCTGCCCCATTCTCTCTGCTCTCCCCCGTCACTGTCAGAGTCCCCCCGTCTTCAAAGCTCGTCTCCATGGCCACCACCACAGAGCCTGCTCTCTCCCTTCAGTTGCCATTGTTGAATCTCTAAGGCCCTTGCCGTTCCCTTTGGAGGTCAGTCCCTGGTGAGCAGAGTGACACGTATAAACTGCATGTCCACCTCTTGGGCCCCCCTCATCGAGACTGGATTTCTCCCGATGCTGTTCAGTGGAGGATCTGGGTTTGGCCGCAGCTGTGGCTAATCCTTCCTGAGCTGGAAGGAGGGAGGCAGAGCTGGTCCAGGCCTGAGCTGCAGGAGCACAGAGACCAGCTTCGAGGTGACTCAGCGGGTGGAGTTCAGCTGGAGAGAAATCAAGGAAGGGAGGGCTCACATTCGGCTGTGCTGGGCCCTGAGCTGGGCCACACTTGACCCCTGTGCAGTGCTCATGCCACTATCACTGAATGAGGATGGTCCCCGTCCCTCTCCGACAGCTCAGATGCCAGGCTCAGGGCAGGGAACATGCCCCACCAGACACCACCGCTGGGCTCCGGCCTGGGCTGGAATCCCAGCTCCCAGGCAGGTCACTGGACCGCTGTGGGCCTCAGGTTTTCCCTGCAGGGCCACCCCTGCTGCAGCAGGCAGGCAGGCTCTGGGACCTCTCCACCTCTGGCTCTGCCTGCACTTTCTTGGTTCCGTCTCAGCCCAGGGTGCTGTCCTAGCTCCTTCCCCTGGAAGTGCCATGCTAGGGGAGCTGGGCATGTCTTGGAGTTTGGGGCCTGGTTCTTCTCTCAGCTATGGCGCCCTTTCTCTGTGTGTCATTGGAAAGGTCTTCCCCTTTCTGAGCTCAGCCTCCACATCTGTAAATAAAAAGGGGCAGAAAGGATGCTGGGGTGGGGGGGGTGTTAGTTGGCGTTTCAGGCAGGAAGACAGAAACCACTGGAAGGAATTCAGTAATGAAACCTGACATTCGGGAGCACTCGCGACGTGCCAGGCACCTAAATGCTTCACCTGCCCCGACTCACGTCCTCCTTAGCACAACCCTGTGAAGTCGGTACCATGCTGACAGGTGAAGAAACTGAGGCAAAGCTTCAGGCCGTCTCACAAGGCTGGGGAGTAAAACAAGTCAAGTACAAAATCAAGCTCAGGACTGCTACCTAGTCGGCCAGAATCTGAGGAGCTGGGAGCCTAGACCAAAAGTAAAGTCAGAGGAGACCATCGTTATTCTGCACTTTTTTTCTTTGAAGGCATTTGCCAGAACTTAAGGTGCTTGGATCCAGAGCCTAGGAACCAAGCCAAAACCAGCAGCCACAAGGCCAAAAGGCTAGACCGGGCTTTTGGCCATTTCCCAATGCGGGGGGGTTAGAAATTAGAGATGACAGCATGCAAGGAAGAGACACCTTGGTAGGCATCCCAGCTATCCTTTGAGAAGGGCTGTGCCTTATCAGTAAGGGCAAACCAGAAATCCCCAGTCACCGTAGGTGACCAAGGTGCAGCTCCATCATCCTCATCACCAAGTGGAACGAGGAAATGTGCTCCTGCTCCACCTGCCCACCAGGAGGAAGCAGCTTCCTCTCTGAATGAGGACAGCCTTAACCAGAGCCTTTGCATTTCTGTTATACACAGTATCCGCGTTTACCATGCCAAGAGACAGAACCAAACGACCAAAGAGAGAAAATAGGCACTAGAAATAGACCCACATGTTTTCCAAATGTCACAGGCATAGACATGGCCTCTAAAATAACTGTGATAGCCCTGGCCGGTGTGGGTCAGTGGTTAGAGTGTCAGCCCGTGCACTGAAGGGTCGCAGGCTCAATTCTCCATCAAGGGCACAGATGTGGATTACAGGTTTGATCCCTGGCCCTGGTCAGGGTGGGTGCGGGAGGCAGCCGATCCACGTATCTCTCTCACATTGATGTTTCTCTCTCTGCCTTCCTCCTTCCCTCCTTTCTACTCTGTCTAAGAAAAGTAAAAAAAAAAAAATCAGTGGAAAAAATATCCTCAGGTGAGGATTAACAAAAAAGTAAAATAACTGATAATGAATTGCAGGACGATAGATGACAAGATGTGGAATTTCACCAGAAAACTACAACTTAGACAAAAATTACTCAGATGGAAATGCTAGAACTGAAAAATACAATAAAATGAATATATGATTCAAATGCATTAGACACAGCAGAAGAGAGGAAGAACACGGTAGTATCTACCTCAAGGAGTTGGAAAGACAACAGGTTTTAAACCCAAAAGGAAATGTCAAGAAAGCAAATAATCAAGAGAGCAGGTATTGGTGGAGTAGAAGGATTCACCGTGGCTACACAGGGACCCAGGAGGAGGCAGAAGTCTGGGTCATAGTGCTGGCTCTGCCTCCACTTTGCTGTGTGACCTTAGACAAGTCACTTGCCTTCTCTGGATCTGTTTTCCATTTCAGGGAAATAGGCATGACCACCCATTGTGCCCAGCTGACGTGAGGATCACAGGGAGGACAGCTGGGACAGCCCTTTATTAGAAGTGCTAATGTTACCACCAATCTGCAGTGTTGGCTCCGTCATGTCACCAGCACCCACAGAGCAGGGAGCTATGCGAGGAGCCGGGAGGGCTTCCTGGTTCAGCAGGCATTTGCTCGACATTCAGAAACCCACACTGTTCATTCAATTCATTGTCTAAGTATTTGAAACCTTTAGTGGCTCCATCTCATTGCCTCCATCTCTCTGTTGCCAAGGGGGTTTATCTTTGTTAGGGACCCTCCTTGGGAAACCCATACTTTCCGAGCCCCTGAATGGGCTCTGACACCTGTCAGCCCTCTGCTGCTCGTGGCCCGTTAGAGTGTCATGTACACTTCCTCTGTGCCTTCTCCTGCAGACGGGGCAGGGAGCTGGGCCTCCCCTCGCTCGTGTCTTGCTCTGTTTTGGGAGGCGTGGCTCCCTTGGCAGCAGAGACCCTTGGCCCGTGGAGTCTTGGCCCAGGCTCCTTTCCAGAGAGCCAGGGCTGGCGTTCCCCGTGGGTTGCGGACGCCTCACGTAATAGAGTACAGGGAAGTCACGCACGCCTCCTTTCCTCCCTGGGCCAGGGAAAGTGTGGAGGGCGTTCCTGCTTCTCCACTGCACTTTTCCCCAGTGCTTTTGAAAGCGTTAATTGCTACCAGCCCAGAAGCCCCTGCTGGTAGGTGGGAGCCCAGTGAGCACCCTGGCCTTGGAGATGTGGCTGCCAGGACATGCCAGATGGAGGGGAGGAGGGTGTCGCCACCCCCCTGGTTCTGCAGCTCAGTCTCGCCCTCAGTCTCATTCCACCCCTGGCATTCATATCTCACACGGAGCCAGGATGTGGCGGGGAGCTCGCCTCTCATCCAGAATCTTTTTGATCAACGTGGCTCAAGAGTCATCTCTTTAAGGGAACTTGTCTCTGCCCTTGGCATTGGGATACAGAGTTAGAAAGAACATCATGGGCCCTGCTCATCACAAGACAGACGCAGTGAGACCATGTCACTGCTCAGCTCAGACCCCCCAGTGGGCTCCATGCCACTCAGAGAAAACGTGGTCTTGGGAATGGCTTCTGAAGCTGCACACCCCACCCCCAAATGCATCCCTCTCCCCTCCTCCACGCTGACCAAGCACACCAGCCTTTCTCCCAAAGGCACTGGAGCCTTACCGATGCTCAGGAAGTCCCCACCTTAGAGTCTTTATCCTGGACCTCAACCACTTAACCCCTTGCCTGGCGCAGCAAATACACAGTGAGTGAGTTGGATGGATGGACAGATCTTGCTTGACTGACAGCCCGAGAAGTGAGCAGAATCTCTCTTACCAGCTCCATTTTCCAGTCACAGGAATGGTTCAGAGGGTTAGGTAGCTTGTTCCCAGTCACACAGCACATGAGTGATACAGCCTGGTGGGAGTCAGCGTCCTCAGACTGGCCTTAGTCTGTGCTTTCTGCTCAGATCTCTGAATTGTCAGCCCTTGCCTTTCCCTTCATTCACATCTGCATTCCTTGATGCCATGTGTGTGCCAGACAGGGCCACAGTGAGTGAGACAGTTCTATCCTCGTGGAGCTCCCAGCCCGGGGAGGAAGGAGGCAGATCAGTAAACAGTGCAGGCAGAACGGAGCCAGGACTCTCCAGACACCCAGAGAGGCCCCTCCTCATGCCAGGAGCGGGCAGGCCTTCCTCTGGGGGTCAGAGCCCGCTCAGCCCTTAAGAGTAAGAACCAAGCGGGGAGGGGGCGCTGTTCTGGATGCGGGAGCCCAGAGTCAGGAACAAGTGTGACCTGTGGCTCAGTTGTGTTGCTTCAAGTTGCAAGTAATCTGCTTCATACAATTAAGGGGACTTAGTGTCTCATGTCACTGAAAGGTCAGAGTGTGGGGTGGGCTGCAGGTGCAGCTAGATCAGGGATTTAATACCATTAGCCTGGTCCTGTTCAGCAATCCCCTTTCTCACGAGCCAGCAAAATGGGCAGCGTGACCCTGACTTCCACATCCAACTGTCAAATGGACCAGAGCAAAGGGAAACTTGTTCCCTCTGTACAAAAGTCAGGGGTTTCACTCTGACTGGGTGGAATTAGGGCACATTCTCACCCCTGGACCACCTTCTATGGTAAGAGGGGTGGGAACCCTCCGCTGGCCCGCCTTTGAAGGTTAATCTAGCTCAAATGGCCGAGAAGCTTCCTGATGGAGGGCGGGGGGCGATGGGGGGCAGACAGCTGAAGGGACAACTATGGTCACTGTAAGGTTCTAAATATAAGCCCAGTGGTCATGAAAAGTGGAAAATGAAGCAGTAGGACAATCCAAATTTCTTTGCTGACTGAGCTGAGGCATTGAGTCCCAGTACATCTTGGGGCCTGGATGTCTCATTTTCAGTCAGTCATGGTGGATTTAATCATTTCTGAGCAGCCCCTCTTTCTACTAAAAGGTAGTCACTATTCCTTCAAATGTCACTTTCCTGGAAAGAATACATCCTGATCGCTGATGATCTACAGGTTGAGGGTGGGGAGGAATTGATCAGACAAATAGAGATGGAGGCACAGTCCAAACAAAGACCAAAGGGCTCATGCCCAAGGGCAGAGATGTGAGCACAACTGTTTTCTGCAGAAGCCAGAAGATGCCAGTGAGTCTGGGGGCTGGTGTTATGGGCATCAGAGGAGTCCCTGTTTGCTTTCTTTGATTGCATATACTCCCCTTTTTCTAAATCCCTCCAACTATGGTCATCTGAAGACCAGTTAAAGGACAGGAGGCCACCCCTGGAGCAGGGCCCCCATCCTTCTTCCTGGCGCCCCAGCTCCTCCAGGTTTATGGAATCAGAGGATTGTGAGTGTTTCCCATGACCTTGGGCAGGTTATTTAATCTCTCCGAATCTCACTTTCTTCCCAGAACAAAATGGGAAACCCCTATCTAGCTGGCGGTAGACTTGGAGGATGATCTGAGTAAATAGATTTATTTGAAGAATATGCCATTGTGTCCGGCTTTTAGTGGATCATGTAAGAATATTCATTCATTGAAAAAGGAAAATTAAAGCTTAGCAGTTGCCCGATACTAGAAGCTCAGCAGCTGCCGTTTTATCTCATCTTCTGTAAGTGGAAGTGGTATTGCCCAATTTCCTAAAGAGGACATTGAGGGCCAGGAGGGTCAACAAACTTTCCCAAGGTCACATAGCTGGCAAACCAGAACTTGAACCTGGCCACTTAAGGGCCACTCTGTGGGACTGAGGGTAAGTGGCAGAGCCTACATGCCAGGGTAGGTGGAAGCTTACCCTTTGTGTGGTTGGAATTAGAAGCCATAGAGTGGAGGAGAGAGAAGGCAGCAAGCACTTCACAACCTCTGCGTGCGTTGCACTGTCTGGGCATCCTTGACTCAGTGCCCAGATTTTGGGTGAATGCTTAAATGCACTAGGTTCTGGTGGCAGGAAAGGGGGTGGGACACCTTCTGTGTCCCTTACCAACCTTGCAGAATAGGCAGTGACACCCCATTGTACATGTGCACACACCAAGGCTCAAGAGGGTGAAAAAACCGTCCATAGTCACCCACCACCTTGGCTTGACGATAGAGCGGGAGGTAATGACTTCATCCTGCGGGTCGTGGGGACAGAGAGACTTTTTAATAACAAGGTGATATAATTTCATCCTGTTCTTCTCCCTTCTCTGTGCAGATGACAGACGACCCTCGCTGCCTTCGTGGAACTCCCTGCCTGACGGCCGCATCTCCAGTGACAGCACTGTCAGGCTGAGCCCTAATTAGGGATCTTCACACGCCATCCTTTCTGGAGGACAGTGAAAGGACAGCTTCCCTCTGTCCCGCACCATGAGCCTTCCGTGCAGGTCCTCACGGCCAAGGGTCCCGACACTACCATAGAGGTTAATCACCCCTCAACCCCTTTGGATGGGAAAGGAAACCACTGGTATTAAGTTTGATTAACATTTCACCAAGAGACAGTATCGGCTGCTGACGAAGCAGGCTGCTTTATTTCTGCAAGCGACAGATTTTATGCAAGAAGAGTCATCCCACTCCGAATGGTCCACGTAGCCTTCGAGTGTCACGGGGTGATGTCCGGTGCCCCGGGGTGACCATCGCCAAGGAGAAGTGAAGTTGGCCGTTGCAAGCCTTGAGGCCCCCCTGGGAATCCCCACCTTGCCTTGTGATTCCCTTCGGGAGTGTTCTTCCTCCGTCCCTCCTCCGTTAGGTGTGACTTCCTCCAGCCCATCGCTGGGACGCCCCATCGGGAAGGCAGAAATGGTGGCCACCAGGAAGAGGGTCCTCAAACTACTCACCCTCCTCGTTCTCTTCGTCTTCCTCACCTCCTTCCTCCTGAACTACCACACCGTGGCCACCACCGCCTGGTTCCCCAAGCAGATAGTCATCGCGCTCTCGGAGAACTTCAAGAAGCTGGTGGCCTACTCTCCCCGGCCCTGCAGCTGCGACACCTGCATCAGCCAGCAGAGGGTCTCGCCCTGGTTCGACCAGAGGTTCAACCTGTCCATGCAGCCTCTGCTCACGCTGCAGAATGCGGTCTTGGACAAAGACACCTACCTCTGGTGGCTGGTGAGAGCTCGGGCTGAGTGTGGGTCTGGGCGTGAGTGGGGACCCTGGCACCTGGGTACGCACCTGAGACCCGCCTGGTGCTTTGCAGGAATCACAGTATTGGTCGTTCATTCATTCATTCATTCATTCATTCATTCATTCATTCATTCAAGAGCTACTCATTGAGGATCTACTATATATAAATCCGAGCAGAGGCTTCTGTGAGGACACTCTGGTCCTGAGCACTTAGCAATGCTGGGGTACACAGGAGTTCTTCCTGGTGGGGACCTTGAGGAGGTTCCTGCAGGGAAGCTTGCCTGTGGCCACTACCCCAGGGGTTTTCAGAGAGTGATCACCACACCAGCAGCGGCAGCCCCATGGCCTGGGAGCCTGTTGGACACGCAGGATGTGGGGCCCGGCCCAGCCTGACTGAGTCGGGATCACCAAGGTGGTGAGGTCTTGGGCAGTTACCATTCAGGAGCTTGGAACTGCCCCCAGAGATCTTATCAGAAGCAGGCATTTAATCCTGGACTATTGTTTTTCTTCTATTGTTATGAAATAATGTTTATCATCTTAACTGTTTATAAGTGTACATTTCAGTGGCATTTCAATACATTCACAGTGCCAGGGAACAATCTCCACTGTCTACACCCAGCACGTTTTCATCGCCCCCCACACTCTGCACCCAACTCCCCTCCCCCTCCCCCTGGCAACCACCATTCTACTCTCTGTCTGTGCATTTGCCTCCTCCAGGAAGCTCACATAAGTTCAATCGCCGGGTATTTGTCCTGTGTCTGGCTTGTTGCACTAAGCATGTTGTCAAGGTCCACTTTTGCTGTAGCATGTATCAGAATTTCCTTCTGTTTTATGACTGAATGATATTCCATTGTATGTATAGTCCTCATTTTTAAATCTATTAATCTGTCTGGACACATGGCAGAACACCCCCCCCGTCTCCCCCCCCCCGCCAGAGGCAGCACAGCCAGGCTGACCTGCCTCCTTCTGCCCTCCACCCCCAGAAGCTGCAGCGGGAGAAAGAGCCCAGTAACTTGAACGACACCATCAAGGAGCTGTTCCAAGTTGTGCCTGGCAATGCGGATCCACTGCTGGCAAAAAAGTCAGTGAGCTGCAGGCGCTGTGCTGTTGTGGGCAACTCGGGCAACCTGAGAGAGTCCCAGTATGGGCCTCAGATAGATAGCCACGACTTTGTGCTGAGGTGAGTGCTCGGACCCTCACCCCAGGCCCACCTTGCTGCTCCCCAGCACCCCCAGATGCTGAAGGAGGCACCTTGGCTCTGGGCCAGGAGGTCAAGGTCCTAGCCCTGGTGTGTTCAGACTTATCTGGGGAACACAGGCCCCTTGCTGCACCCTCTGAGCCTCAGTTTCCCCATTTGTGCACTATAAGATGGAGACAGACTCACAGTGCCTCTCTGGATGCAGTGGGCCAGGAGGTTGGCGCCAAGAGCTCTGTTAAGATGGCAAGATGACTTTGAAGACCCTTTGAATCTTTAAAATTTGTCCCATTTTAGCCCTGGCTGGTTTGGCTCAGTGGTTAGAGCGTCAGCCTGGAAATGAAGGGTCCCAGGTACAATTCTAGCCAAAGGAATGTACCTCGGTTACAGGCTCGATCCCTGGCCCTGGTTGGGGCTCATGCGGTAGGCAACTAGTTGCTGTGTCTCCCTCACATCGATGTCTCTCTCTCTCTCCCACTCTCTCTGAAAAGCAATGGAAAAAATATCCTGGGGTGAAGATTAAAAAAAATTATTCCATTTTGCAATCTAGGTCATAATATAACGATATGCTTTTAATGTAAAATATATTTCCCTGTCACTAAGTGAAACACATTCCAGGAAGATGCCCCATGTCTCTCTGGGTTTCTTGTAACCTCCATTCATTCGACCCAGAGGAACTGGTGCCTGAGAACGAGAAGCATAAGCAGCGGTGGGCTGGCGATCCCCAGGTGCCTGCTGGAATCTTCCCGGGGCTGGCGATCCCCAGGCGCCTGCTGGAATCTTCCCGGGGCTGGCGATCCCCAGGTGCCTGCTGGAATCTTCCTGGGGCTGGCGATCCCCAGGCGCCTGCTGGAATTTTCCCGTTTCTGTGATCTCTGGCTTTGCATCCTTAGACCACTCACCTGGCCTCTCAGAGCCTCAGCATACACCTGGTTCAGCGGGGATGTCCACGGTGAGGGGGACGGAGTCAGGTTCAGGGTCAGACAGACCCACTTGAGGCTGCCACTTGGTAGCTCCGTGTCCTGGGACAGATCCTTTGTGTTCAGATGTCTTTGACCATAAAACACCTGCTGGACACGGTTATCATTACAGTTTAATGAGGCGTGTCACTTGGCCACGGCAGTGCCTTGCTCTTAGTAGCTCGTCAATGGCAGCAATAGTTAGGCTTACTTGAGATCATAAAAAAGAAAACAAACACAACTCTTTTGAGCTGTGTGTTAACTGTCTCCATTTTACAGATGAGGGAGCTGGCAGAAGGAGGGCACTGGCCCGAGGTCACAGCGGATCCCTGGAATCGGTGACCAAGTGATACGACGAATGTTCTCTCCCTTCTCCCAGGATGAACAAAGCCCCGACTGAGGGGTTTGAGGCTGATGTGGGGAGCAAGACCACCCACCACCTCCTGTACCCCGAGAGTTTCAGGGAGCTGGCCGAGAACGTCAGCATGATCCTGGTCCCCTTCAAGACCCTCGACCTGGAGTGGGTGGTCAGCGCCACCACCACGGGCACCATCTCCCAGTAAGTTCCCTTGGGGCATCTGGACAGAGGGTCCCTTGCCTGGCGCCTCACTGCTCCTCCTCGCCATGTGGGTGCCTCCTGGCGCCCCACCATGATATTCCCTGCACCACAGCCTGGCTCATGCTGTTCCTTTCCCTCAAATGCCTCCCTCCGCACACTTCCTCCTGGGATGCACCAGCCCCACAGCCCACAGGCCACCTCTGACTCTCCCCTCTCCCTGACCCTCACCTCCCATCACTCTTAACACACCCTGGCCTTCCACCTTTTCCCCTTCATGACCTCCAAGGGGACCACCACGGTGTGCTTCCCAGAAACCCTGGTCCTCCCGGGGAAGGGACCCGCTGGAAAGGGCTCAGCACACCTTAGCTCTGACCCCTCACCTCTGCAGTGCTCCTGGGTGTGACAACCATCTGCATCTCAAACTAAAACTGTCCCTGGATGGGGTGGGGGCAGGTGGGAAGATGGGGTGCTGAGCACGTCAGCTGGGCATGAGTCATCCATCGTGTGCTGCCTTGAGACTGGGGAGCTCACATCTTCTGGACACTGCGCTTGGCACCGGGCATGTGCTGCCTGACTGAATTGTCACAACAGTCATTATCACACCTCCCTCTGCCTGGCGGGCCCTGAGCTTGGCTGGGCAGCGCACCAAGGCCAGATTCCACACACAGCCAGGCTCCCACCTGGTCCGCTCCCAAAGTCCCTACTGTTCCCCAAGAGAAGTGGCTTCAATGTCCACATGGCAAAGCTTCCTGTGTGAGGCCCAGAGAGGACTGGGGTGCAGGACACGGGAGGGGGCGCTGTGCTCTCAGGAGAAGGGCAGTGAGGGAAGCTGGCTCCGCAGGGGAAACTCCACCTGGTCCCAGAGTTAGATGCCAAGTGAAGCCAGGTGACCTTCATCTTGGAGGCACCTAGGCCCTTGCAGATAAAAAGGAGGCAGTGTGGGCCTCACCAGCCAGCACCCCAACAGTGGGGGCAGGTGCTCTTTCAGGCTGTGTGGGGGGCTTGGACCAAGTCCCCCTTCTTAACCTTTCTGGGAGAAGGCGCCTGAAACCCCAGATGGCCCTCGAATGAGCCAAGATCGCCCTCTGGTGTCTATCGTGGGCCACTGCAGGGCTGTGGCAGGGAGGCTCTGTGCGTCCCCACTCAGCCTGGCCTGCTCCCCTCCCTGTCACCCCCAGAGCTGCCTCCAGGCAGCCGGGCTTCTCCCCACGTTGCCCATGTGCTCTTTCTCCCCCAGCACCTACGTTCCTGTCCCCAGGAAGATCAAAGTGAAGAAGGATCAGGTGAGTGGCGGCTCAGGCCCTTTGACCCCTGAGCTTAGGCTCATCTGTAAGGCTCTCCCTGGAGAGAGAGCATCCTGTCTTCTGCCAGCATCTGGCTGCAGGGAGCCCCTGGGCGCTGGGCTGGTGGAGGTCCCTGCTGGAGGGACCAACCCTGGGCAAGTTTCTCCACCTGGGGACCCCGGGCCAGCAGCATCACCTGGGAGATTGTCATAGATGCAGACCTTCAGGCCCACCCCAGACCTACCTAGATTTTTAGGAGGCCTCCAGGGGTGCCCATGAGGCTGCAGTTTGAGAACTACGGTGTGAGCTTCTCAAAGCCGGACCACACCATCTTCTCCCAGTGTGGGGTTGGCCAAGACTTGGGCAGAGGGCAGAAGGACGGAGGCAGTGGCCACCACACTGGTCCTTTCATGCTCGCTCTTATTTAAATGGCAAGATCAGGGTCAGAGAGGTCAGGCAACGTGCCCAGAGACCCACAGCTAGTTTGTGACGATGCCAGAACTGAAGTCCTCCCCTGCCTCCAGCACCTGCCAGTTGTGGGGTCCACTACTGCAGGGAAGAAGACACACGTGACTGTAGGGTGGAGCTGGTGGCAGGGAGGACCTCCCAGACAGGGGGTAGCTTGAGGCCAGGCTAGAGCTGCAGAGGTCACAGGAGAGGAGCACAGTCCCCCTTCTACACCTCTCCCGGGGTGGGGGATGGTGCTTTAGGCTTCCTGGGCTGCAGGGAGCCCCTGGGCCCTGGGGGGGGGGGACCAAGGCCACGCCTGATACCAGGACACCCCCAGCTCGGCCACCACTGGCTGTGTGGCAGTGACCATGTTGCTAAGCCTCTCTGAGCCTTGGTTTTCTCATCTGTAACCGGAGAAGAGGGAAAGCTAGCACATAGGGTCATTTTAGGGACTGGGGCCATTCGGGCCCAGACCAGGTGGTCCGCACGGCTCAGTGCGTGGGTTTTCTGCAGTGCGACAGGTGTCCTTGTCCCTCCCTCATGCTGTTTCCTGGAACCTCCTCCTGTAGCCTCACCGTCTCCCTCCTCCTGGGCCTCGTTTGATTGTTGTGAGATGTCACCTGCTCAGCAAGCCTCCCCTCGGGGCTTCATTGTCTTTCTTGGCTTTGTTTCTCTCCACAGCCCATAGCTCTTTTCTAGCATCTTCTGTAGCCTCATGATTTGGGTTACTGTGTCTTTTCCCACTCGAATTCAGACCCCGTGAGTGCTGGGGCATTCGCCCCTACCATGTCTGTCTCTCTGGTGGCCACAATAGTGTGTGACACCTATGGGTGGTGGTATCCTTCCCCAAACATCTAAGGGCCGTGTGCTCCCCTCCTGCAGATCCTGATATACCACCCGGCCTTCATCAAGTACGTCTTCGACAGCTGGCTGCAGCGCCATGGACGGTACCCATCCACCGGCATCCTCTCAGTCATCTTGTCCCTGCACATCTGTGACGAGGTAGGCACCCCCTCGCCTGTGCCCGCCAGCCGCGCCGGGGACCAGGGCTTCTCATTCCCTGCTCCCAAGGGTGGCGGAGAGAGCATCTGTGGTCAAGCTGACCTTGATCCTGACCCCAGGCCCCAGCGGGCCTGGCGGTGCCTCCCCTGCGGGGCTTTGAGGGGCAGAGGCCCGTGAGAATGCCTTCAGGGGTGAGCGCTGGCTCCTCCTGTGAGCTCCCCAGACGGGGCAGGACCAGCCGGTGAAAGTGCGGGTTTGGGGGCAAAACAAAGGAGCGATTGTCGTAGGAGATCTGTGTGAAGTGCTGTTCTGAGTCGGAGCTCAGTCCCGGCACCCAGAACCCACCCCAGGCCCGCTTCTACCAGAATTTCTGAGAGTGGGAACCTGTCCCCCAAGGTTGGCAACCAGAGGCCTTGGGAAGCGTGAGTCCCCATCATGGACTTCCCTCGACATCTGCCAGGCGGCCCCGGGTTTCCATGGATGATCTGGGCTGTTCCCTGCCACCCTGGGCAGAAGAACGGAGGGGCCACAGTGCCCCTCACTTTCTCCCTGGCCTTGGGTTCAGGCAGGACCCTGAGATGTCCCTTCTTGTCACGTACAGCCTGTCCCCACCCCCAGCCTGCTTAGCTCATGGTTGGAAACCCAGGAAGGGGTGGAAGCGTTGCCAAGCATGTCCATCATCCCTGCCTCGCTTGTCTGTCACCACCCCTGTCTCTTTAGCCAGAAACCTGGGTGCCTCTCCCAGAAGCATATCTGCCCCACCCCCACTCCCACCCCCCTACCCCCTCCAGCCAGCTGGTCACAGACCCGTGGGGCTCTGCTCAGCAATGCTACTCCCATCTCTTCCCTCCTGCTCTGGGCCGGCCCATGTCCACACTGGCATGGACTAAAAAGGCTGCCCTGGCCACAGAGCTGTCTCCTGCCCCCAGTCTGTCCCCACCCCTCAAAGCTGTCATCCATGCTGTAGCCCAGAAAGTGTTTCTCTCCCTGGGAGCCCCTCCCCACGTCCCCTCCTGACATCTTCTACTCATTTCCCAAGACCCAACCCCAATGTCACCTGCTCAGATGCGCTCTCTCTGACTTCTTCAGTCATGGCCCCTCCCTCCTCTGGGCTGTCAGAGCCCTGTCGTTACCCCCTCCTGGGCCACTCAGCTGGCGCTTGCCCTGCTTCCCTCGTCCCCCAGCACCCACCCCGGGGGCCCTGATGAAGGTCTGAACTCACGCACAGGTAGTGAGGTGCTTGGCTCAGGATGAGCGCTCAGTAAGCATGGGCCACGTGTCAGAAAGGCCCCACCCACCGGCCAGGGCTCCTGGACCCGATGGATGTCAGCCGAAGGGAAGAAAAGGACCACCTGCCTCGTTAGAGATGTTACTCTTGGCCCCATTTTCCCAATGAGGAGAGTGAGGCTCAGAGAAGGGATGTGGCACTTGCAGGGTCCCCCGGGGAGTGGCCGAGCTGAGTATGGGGCAGCCTGGTCCCCACTCTGCTCCGTGATCCTCTCCCCTAGCTCCTCAAGTCTTGGAGAAGAGGTTGTCCTGCCCCGTAGGTGAGACCCTGCACCCTCAGGGCCACCCACATGCAGTCACCTCCCACTGTGCCTTCTGACACTGAACTTGACTTTTACTTAACTCACTTTTGTGACACCAAGCCCCTGGGAGTTCCGGGAACCTAGAGAAAGGTTTTGTGATCCTTGGAGCCAGTGTTTGCAGATTCCGGGGATACCTGCAGGCTCCTTCCTTAGAGGTCCTAGCTGCCACCCTGCTGTCCAGTTCTCATCTCTGCTTGGCCTCCTCAGGTGGACTTGTATGGCTTCGGAGCAGACAGCAATGGGAATTGGCACCATTACTGGGAAAACAACCCTTTGGCGGGAGCTTTCCGCAAGACCAGGGTGCACAATGGAGACTTCGAGTCCAACGTGACGTCCATCTTGGCGTCCATCAGCAAAATCCGGATATTCAAGGGGAGATGACGCTGGGAAGGGTTGAGGACAGGCACACCAGAGCATGCCTCTCACGCCACCCCCAGCTTCTCACGGAGCCGCTCCATTCCATTCTGGGGCTCCCAGGGCTAGCCTCGGGTGTGCCAGGTGCCCTTTGCAGCTTCTTGTGCCCCAACATTTGACAGCACCTACTCAGCAGTGTCACCGGGCTGCAGAGTAAGTCTCAGAACCTTCTTGGGTGGGGGGACCCCTCAATACTGTCCCAGAGCTGGGAAAAGGTGGAGACGTGGGAGAAATCCATTCTCCAAACCCGGCTTCAGAAGATGGGGGACAGATAGTGAAGACTCCCTTGTTTTAAAAGAAAGGACAGTTTTCCAGGGAGGATGGGCAGAGACTGCCCTCTGCCAGTGGGCCCAGGGCTGACTCCCAAACTCTGATTCTCACTGGGATGTTTCTGAGTGAGGACGGCGTCCGGGAAAGAACCACGTGGGCCACGTCGGCATGGGGATGACACGCACCTTACTCGCATGTGATATCCCCAAGGCCCCCTTGTTACCCAAATTCATTCTGGTGGCCAGGAGAGGCTCCCCACCCTGAAGGTCTTCACACTTGGCCGGCTGTTTTTGACTCCAGCGGATGCTCTCTTGAGTAATCAATCTTTGTCATTCAAGTTATGGCTGAGAGCAGGTCCCACCACTTCCATGTGCCTTTGTATTTGGGGGAGGAAGGCATGCACTGGCTGAAATGAAGCAACTCCCCGACTCCGGAAAGAAGACCCTGCACCGCCCCCGTGTTCTCAGCGGGAACATCTTTCCCGCTTTCCTGAGCCAGCCCCTGCGTCGAAACGAAGCTCAGGTGATGCTCACTGCCTCCCGGAGGCAGGCCAGCCGCGGACCGTCAAGGCTGTTGACTTGGCACCGGGACCCCCCCAAGCGCCCGAGAGGCTCCCGCCAGCCAGCACTCCCTGCGCCCCACGCCCTGGGCCCGGTTGCTGCTGGCCACCTGCGTGGTGACCCGGGTGGGGTCTGTCCTCGGAATGTCGCCACCCAAGTGGGGAGGCCATACCTCATTCCCTCCCCCACTCTTTCTTTCTCGTTGATCTTCCTGATTATTTATTGATTTTGTTGTTGTTGAATTCAACTGACATCCTGTGCCCTTTCTGGCTCTATTGCTGGTCCCGGGGTTTTAATTCTGCTGGTTCCCTGCTCTGCCTGGCAGCTGGGGAGTGGGGGTTTACAGCAAGGTCTGTGGGAATTCTCAGGCTCGGGGTTGGAGGTGCTGAGGGTTCGGGGCTTGCTTGTGGGCAAATCCTGGGGCATCGGGTTAATGGGTTTGTGGCATGTCCTGCATCTCCTCTCCCAATCCCACCTTCCTTTTCTCATTGTGAACTTGGATTCAGTCTCAGGCCAGGAATCTCCCACACCCAGCGGAGCTTCCCTGGGGCCAGTGAGAAGTGGGGTTCAAGCAAGGGACAGTGGTCGTTGGCTCCATCCAGTTACTGACACTTCATCAGAAAAACCATTATTCCCGTTGAGGGCATTCCCCCAGAGGCCGCTGCTACCTGAGGAGGTGTGACAGGTTCCTCCCTGGTGGCGTATGAAGGATGCCCGTCTCAGAAGCCAGGGACTCACGTCCTCTGCTCCCTGCAGTGCTCTGGCTAGCCCTGCTCTCCTGGCCTCAGTGTCTCCCCCTGCAAATGGGGAGGGAGGAATTGTGGGAGCTCAGGGCCACCGATGGTGTCAGGCAGTTCACCAGAGTCCCCCAAAATTGCATGCCACATTTTTGCCAAGTTTGTACCTGGGAGCATTTTCCTGGGGGAGGTTCCATAGCTCTTAATAGATTCTCAAAGATTGAGAATCCAGAAAACATTTTAAAAAACAACAAACCTGTTCCAGCTTTAAAATCTTCCCAAATCTAAGACCCCCTTGACTGATAAAGGCTCGTAAATCACTGTGAGGTTGAACTCTCACGGTTGGAACCCCCGCAGCACAGACGGGAGATGGAGGAACTCAGCAAAATCAGCAAGCGTCTGGGGGCCACTGATCCATCCCAGAGACAAACCTTAAGAAAAATGGTCACTGGGACAGAGCAGTGTAGACTGGCTCCTGAGCCCTCCCCCTCTCCTGCAAGCAGAGTCTGTCCAGGCATGTCACATTCGGAACAAGCCACCTACTTCTTTGGGCTTTGCTGAGTCAGAGCAGGTTCCCAAAGGGAGGACATGTCCGCAGCTGAGCTGCCTGCTACCTCAGTTGGCTACCTGGCCCCTGGCCCATCTCCCTCCATCCCACAAAGCTGTTCAAGCTGTGAGATTTCTTTCAACCCTTGGAATCAGGCTCTCCCATTTTATAGATGAGAAAAGCAAGGCTCGGAGAAGGAATGTGACTTGCAAAAGTGAACTAATTATGACAGCGCATATCAAACATTTTGAGCAAAAACAGTACATGATCAACTCCACGTTTAGAGCATCCAGAGGTGGACTCCCCAGCCAGGTCCATCGGGCACCTCAGAGCACTGTCCCTGGGTGTGGCTGCTGGCCGCTCTGCCTCGGCCTCCGGGCTGCTCCTCGGGCTGCCCCTCGGGCTGCCCACAGGGGCTGTGGCAATCTGGGTTCCTGCCTTCTCGGTGCCATCCCTTCCGTAGAAGGGACAACTTTGTGCACTCCCACCGCCCCAGCAGACATCTCTTTGCATCTTACTGGCTTAGCAAAGGAGACTTAACCAAAATAAACGCCAATCATATGGCCGGGGTTAAATGCACTGATTGGTTTAGGCCAAGGGGACCCACTTGGTGGGTAAGAGTGGCTGAGAATGGGACCAGTGTTTCTCCTAAGGCAGTTGGCAGTGCCATGGGCAGGAGAATGAGAAGCAGCCATGCAGGGAGGCTCTGGCGTGTCCACCACACACGGTTGGACTCCCTAGGGCCCCTGGATCCCAGCTCAGGGCTCATCCACCCTGTAGGCAGAGAGCTCCTCGGAGACCAGCCCCAGCCCCAGGCAGGGAACAGATGTCCCTGCAGCAAACAGTGCTGAGCCTGAGGCGGAAAAGGCCAGGCTGATGAGGGACAGAGATGCCAGCAACATCCCAGCCTCCAGGTCCCCCCAGTGAGCCAGGAGCAGGAGCCACCTGCCGTTAAACTGACACCTGTAGACATCACTGGACCCCTGCCCTCACCCACCTGCTGGGGAGGAAGGTGGGTTTGTAGCCTCTGGTGCCTGGAGCATACAGGGCAGAGGAGACAGTTTTCACTGCTGCTTCGGCAGGTGTCCCGCAAGCCACAGGGGCTGGGCTTAGTGCGAGAGACGAGACAGAGACAGAAGAAAGTAGGTAGGACATGCATAGGAAAGCCAGGCGGGGGTGGGTCAGGGGCCCGACAGCATCTGTCTCTGTGTGGCCTCGCAGGAACAGCCTCCGGGCACAGGTGGAATAGATCAGAAGGTTTAGACCTGTGACGTTGGCTTTAACCGGGCTCCTCAAGGCAGCCTGAACACAAAATGAGAACAGAAGAGTCACCTAACCTCTCCAAACGTACCTGCCTCATCACTCAGCCCAAGCCCTGAGTGACCACTGTCCAGCTTAAGATCACTGGACGCCGGCCACATGCCATCCGGAATGAGCACTGTCCTCTCCCTCCCAAGAGTTCACTGTCATCGTGTCCGGCACAGACATCTGGGCTGCAGCCGACGTGCCACGCCACCAGCTGGCCGTCCTCCTCGGCGCCTGGCCCGACAAGCATTGAGTTAGAGCCAGCTTCCCTCTTGTTTGCCATGTACACACCAGCTCCCTGACCCTGGGGTGCTACGTGACACCTGTGCAAGGGAAAGAAGGGGGCCGGGGGAGCAGCAGAGACGGGCAGAGCGCCTCTTACCAGCATCAGGGTATTAGCCATTTCTTTCTACACAAGAGCACTGTGCTTCCTACAGGCAGCCCGCCTGCTTCCACCCTCCTGATGCCCCTCTGGACTCACGTTGCCAGTGCGGGTCTGCCATTTGTGGCCCCCGCCCAGGGCCCCGAGCAGCCACCTGCTCTAACCCGGCCCGCGCTGGAGCCCAGCCCCGCAGGATAAGCCTGGGGCCCAGTCGCCTTAGCCGGCCACCGAAGTCACGAAGCCAAAGTCTCCCGAGCACTTTTCTCTTTTCCTTTGTCCCTGGCAGCCCCTTTGGTTGGTTGCTAGTGTCTTATTAACGTTCACTTTTCCTCCCCCGCCACCCGCTTCTGCTTTGCAGCCGGGCGCTCGCTCATCTGGATGCGTTTTGGGTGAAGTGAGCGAGCCGCCTTCCTTGGCCTTGGCTGTTTTATTTATTGTTGAACATTTCCAATGACCCGAATCGAAGTGAATTAAAGAGCTATTTTATCGTTTGGGTGTGTGAGTCCTGGTTCTTGGAGGGCCGAGCCCTGTGCTGCCCCTCCGGTTCCACCCGGGAGGCATCCTCAGTTCCAAAAGGACGCACGGGGAGGGCCCCCCCAGTGCCCCCGGGCTACTGTCCCCGCTACTGAGCGCCCGGGGGGAGAGCTGCACCGCTCCCTGCGCGACTGTGGGAGCCAGCTAACCTCTCTGAACCTCAGCTGTCTTCTCTGTGAAATGGGGCCACAGCACCAGCTGCCAGAATGGAATGAGGTCAAGAAGAAAAGCATCTCCGAAGGCCCAGGAGACCCCTGCCAGTGCTCGGAGTGTTTGCTGTGGAGGGCCTGGCTAGGGTTGGAGCTGATGAATTTAGAGGTGCTCCATCTGCGCGGTGGGGTGCCTTTGCTCAGCTGCGGTCTGGGTGCAGGGCGGGGAGGTGGGGTCTTCAGGGAGGGAGGGAGACGGCAGCGAGGAGATGAAGAGCCCAGGAAGGGATGGGCCGCAGTGGGGGGCACAAGGTGACGGAAGCTGCTGGAAGGAGGGAGGCAGGAGCTGCTGGTGGGAGACCGCAGAGCGGAGAGGACTCCTACGGATGTCAGGACGCAGGACATTTACAGGAGCTGCTCCGGGCTGGAAAGCTGCGGGCACAAGGTGTCCGAATGAATGGCCTTCAAGATGGGGTTGTTCCAGGTGATGGAGAGAAGGTGGAGGGAGGAAGTGAGGGCGAGTAGACACCCAAGGCCTGGGAAGGCATGTGCTGTCTGTGAGCTCCACAGGACACTAAAGTCGCCAGGATGAGGCTGCAAGTTGGTTGTAAACACATTTACTCAATTTACAGAGTCTGCCAGGAAAGAGGGAAAGTAGGCAGCAAGGTGCTGGGTACCCTTGGCAGGGGAAGGCTAAGTACTATAGTACTCCAGGCAGATGGAATATGCAGCTAAGAAAAATGGGGTGATGGGGGGAGGAGAGCATGAAGTCCAGGAACATCAGTGGGTGCCCACAGAAACACGGCCCTCACCCTGGATTTTGTGGCGCCTGCCCCAGGTACATCTCAGAAGTCAGGCAGGGAGTCTGCTTGTTTTCAGGGCCAGGAGCCACACACCTGGCACAGGCCCTGGCACACAGGGTCGTGGTTGCTATCAGTCAATTCAGAACACCCTTTTTTGATGCCTTTGGGAAGGGGGGAGCTCATGTAGAACCTATAGCTGCAAAGTTGAATGTCCTGAAGGCACCTTCAGACCAACAGATGTCCAGGTTCAACTTCCCGTCGCCCCCACGAACTCCGAGAACTCCTTCCCCTCCGTGTTTTATAGCAGTGGGACTGGCTTTCCCGAGCCTTTGTCCCAAACAGGGAGGTATAGTTGTTGGAGATTTGTGAATTGCCAGAGGATCCCTACCCTTTCTGAGTTCCCCAAGGAGAGGGCTTGGTTGGACCCCGAGCACCCACAGCCCCCGGCTGTGGACTTTCTCCGTGAAGGGGGAGTGATGATTCCTGGTTTGTCTGCCTCATGGGATTGTGTGAAAACTCACATACTTGATGTACACACACATTTCATTGCACAATACATACCGAGGGCCACTGGGGGCTGAGGACACGGAGACGGGTGAGCCAATGTCTCTGCTGTCAGAAGGTCGCAGACTAATTGAGGGGACAGGTGGCCAGTGGCAACACCATGTAAAGGTGGAGATTATCCATAATGGCCATGGCTCCCTTTTGCACTCCACCCATTTGGACTGAATATTTTGCTCTGTACTCTTAGTCCTGCAACAATTCTGGAAAGAGGCACTATTCCTGCTACAGGAGAATTTGATGAAGAAACCGAGCCTCAGGGGGTGAAATAACTCACCAGGGAGGAAGGGGTGTAGCCAGGACTTCAAAAGCAAGGTGCTGTGTTCAGGAGTGCTGGGTACAGTTACAAACCCCTGTTCCCCTCAAGGGCTTGGGGACACTGGATTCTCAGCTTTGCTCCAAACCCAAGCACTTTGGAGGTGAGCCCCCACGGGCTGTTTCATCATGACAGAGCCCAGAGCTGCCAAAATGTTCCTTCCGACGTTGGCTGAGCGCAGACCAGGCCTCCTACTGATGGTGGCCACCAGAGGGCGCAATGGACTCACCTTCAGCCACTTAATTTCTGTCCACTCGAAGTTTGGTTGGGACCCAGAAAGGGTTTGAAAATCGTGAGAAAACACACACACATGTATAAGGTCAGAACTTGAGAAGGCTTAGCATTAGGTGCTATCATGTCCAACACCACCCAGATAAGGAGATGGAGATATTTGCCAATGGGCCAAGAAATTGGGTCAAGAGAAAAGTCTGAACCAAGTGGAAAATGTCAGAACCCCAAGCAAGTGGACCGTCCGAAAAGCTTTACGTGGTGTATGTTGTTGCACAGCACAGCTGGCCCCAGACTTTGGAATTTCACTGGCTTCTGACTCCCACCCCTTCTCCTTGACCGATAGGGAAAACCTAACTTCTTGGAGCCTTAGTTTCTTAACTGTAAAATGGGTATTAAATGCCAGAGTATATTTGAAAAAAAGAAGGCAGGCACCACTTTCTGAGTCTTTTCTGTGCCAGGCATTTATCATGCATTTTCTCATTTAATTCTCACAACAGCCCCATGATTGAGATGGGTGTTCCGTCGTCATGGAATACCTGAGACTCAGGCTGTAAATTATTTGCCTGGGCTACACATTCCATAGAGATCAGGAGGACTGAAGAGCAGGTCTGATTCCTTCAGTCAGGATGGGACAGGCTAATGCTGCAGTAACAAATAAGCCCACATCCCAGTGATTTAGAACAGATCACAAAGCTTGGTTTCCTACTGTGTCTGAGTCTAATGGGTTCTCAAACATGGTCCTTCCATGTGGTGACTTGGGCTTCCTGGAGCCACCTCTAGTGCTCACAGGACAGTAAGAGTGGGACAGGAAGGGTAGGGTTAGGAGGGTCTTTGGAGAAACTTCACAATTAAATTGGCAAGTCTGGTAGGGAGGGGCCAAGAAAGAAAGATAGATAGGAAAGAAGTGGAGGGAAGGGAGGGAGGGAGGGAGGGAGGGAGGGAGGGAGGGAGGGAGGGAGGGAGGGAGGGAGGGAGGGAGGGAGGGAGGGAGGAAAGAAAGAAGGAAAGAAGGAAAGAAGGAAAGAAGGAAAGAAGGAAGGGGAAAGAAAGGGAGGAAGAAAGAAAGGAGGGAGGAAGGGAGATGAGGAAATGCTAAAGCTACTAATAGATAACATTAAAAATATAACTGGTATTAAAAATAAATTCTTTTAAAAAATCTACAAAATAGGAGAAAATGTTTCCAAATTATATACCCGAGTCTAGGTACATAATTTAGATATAGTTTATAATATATAGTTTCCAGACTATATAAAGAACTCTTTCAACTCAATTTAAAAACTGGCAAAGGGTTTGAATAGATATTCCCCCAAATATGATAGACCAGTGGACAACAAGCACACGAAAACATGCCCAGCAGCAATAGTCATCAGGGAACTACAAATCAAAACTGCAATGAGGCTGCACTTCACACCCGCTAGAATGACTAACCGAGAAGTTGGAGATGACAAATGCAGGCGCAGATGTGGATAAACGGGTGCCCTTGTCATTGCTGGTGAGAATGTAACGTGGTGCAGCCACTGTGGACGACAGTCTGGAGGTTCCTCCAAAGGTTAAACGTAGGCTCACCATAAGATGTAGCAATTCTGTTCCTCTATCTCTGCCCAAATAATTGAAAACGGGTGCTCAGTCGCATGTCTGTGAATGTTCATTGTAGCACTGTTCACCTTAGCCAGAGGTGGAAACAACCCAAGTGTCCATCAGCAGTCGAATGGACGAATTGTGATGTATCCATACCATGGAATATTACTCAGCCCTGAAAAGGAAAATGAAGAACTGATACATACTGCAAAGTGAATGGATGAACCTCAAAACATCCTGCTAAGTGAATGAGGCCAGACCCACAGGATCCAAAGTGTATGAATCCATGTACGTGAAACATCCATAATTGGTAAATCCGTAGAGACAGAAAGCAGATCAGTGGTTGTAGAACTGGGGGGCAGGCTGGAATGGGGGCACAGGCAGTAATGGGGGTTCAGGTTTATATTCTGGGTGACCCAAATGTTTGGGTGGCTGCACAGCATGGTGAAAATGTGAAATACCACCGAATAGTACACTTGAAAATGGCTCATTGCATGGATTTAACCTATGATTACGTGGATTTAACCTATGATTTTAAAAGTTTTAAAATAAGCAACTCTAAAATAGTAATGAATACAAAATGTTTCGTGTATGTTCTCATTGGATAAATGGAGCCCCATGAGGTGGGCTGAATGTGTGTTTCAGGAGTGGAAACTAGGGCTCAGAGTGATTAAGAGACCTGGTCAGAGCCTCACAGGGTCTTTGGAGCAGGAGGAAGATCAGACCCAGCTTCCCTCCATCGCTGGGCCCATGGTCGGGGTGGGGGGGGGAACACGAGCCCCCGCCGGCCTGAGGCTCTGTGTCCGACAGGCAGGGATTCTTCCTGAGGCCTGGACCAAGGGGCACGGTGACCAGTCCCCCAGCAGCCAGGCCTCCAGGACAGGAGGAGAGGGAAAGAGAGAGGGAGGGAGGATACGGCCCAGGAACAATGAAAGAGAAAAGCTGAGCCCTTCCTTTGTCCGCTGGCCTGCGGGAGTTTCATTTGAATTTTCTAAAGAAATCGGAGCCCATAGAATTGTTCCAGAAATAGAGCTGCGATTGCGTCTCACATCCTGGAAATCGGACTTCCTGCTACACGAACATGCTTCCCTTCACCAGCTGAACTTTCCAAATAAAGGTGGAAAAGTCATGGTGCAGCAGCCCCTGGTCATTGTCGGGTACACAGCGGGAGCCTCGTCATCCTGACAGGCAGAGCTGCCAGGCAGGGGGTTAGGAAAAGCAGCTCATCAGGGACCCTGTGGTCAGACCCTCCCCAGGGCTCGCATGCCTGGGAGTCCAAGCCCCAGCCCCCTCCCCCAAGGCCAGCTCTGCTGAGCTCCTTTCAGGGAGCAGCCTGCTGGGCCTCTGGGAAAGCATCTCTGCCCTCTCGGCCTTGGCTGGAGGACCCCTTCCCTCCTTGTACCCCCATCCTCTGTCTCATCAGCTTCCAGAGCCCCAGGAGGGCCATCTGCCCTTCTTTGCCTCCTGTCATGCTAGTCCCTGGAGAGCTCTTTAGCAGAGACTCGGAGGTCCCCTGAGCTCTCAGTGCCCAGCATGTGCCTGGCACCTGCAGGAGCACCATGCAGGTGGGCCAAACGGAAAAGGGCGTCATTTCTGCAAACCTTGGATGGATATGTAGACCAGTAAATGGAAGTGTTGAAGAGGAATCTGAAGGATTGGACAGCAAATTGGAAGATCGGAAAGCCATCCCTGCATCATTCTCAACTCACTGGAAAGCCAGGGGATGGCCCTGCTCTGACCCCAGTTCTCTCAGCTATAAATGAGGGGCTTGGGGGACCTGATCCCCAGGGGCCTTTCCTGCTCTGATCCTCTAAGAGACTCAGAGCCTGTGACTCTAGGTGGGATTGGAGGGGACCTTCCCCAGGCCAAAGACTCAGGTCAGAGGGGTCATGGACAAAGGCCTCACTTGGAAGGTTCCACTTAAGGTGAGAAGTGGGCATCAATCTAGAACAAGGGGGTGCTTTGTGCTAGGAGGCAGATGTCTCTGGGATAATGTGAAGTCTTCCAGATTCTGACTTTTCCTTTATCCTTTGGTGGCCACAATCACACTGCTGCGACAGCCCTTGCACAGAGCCGGGAGCAGAGGCCACCAGCTCCGTATATTCACGGGCGGGTGAGGCTTCCCTGAGGCCCACAGCAAGTAGCATCAGGGCCCTGCCTTTGAAGATCTCTGTTCCCATGCAAAGCTGACCAAGGGGAAGGCACTCGCTAAGTCGAGGTGCCAGGACCCTTTGTGTGGTTACCTGCCTTGCCAGCCTCAGCCCCCAGCAGAGGGCTGGAGCTGAGACAGGTCAGATCTGCCTTGAGGGGCTGGGCTGAGCGGGGAGCTCTGGAATGCAGTGTCCTGCAGGCTTGGGACAGGGGTCAGAGGAGCATGGAGGTGATGGCTGAGAAAACACTGGGAGTGGGGTCAGGGGAGCAGGAGGGGAGGACAATGTTGGGGTCGAAGGGCATCACAGGCCGCCCATTCAGGGAGTGGTTCCTTCCAGGTGCTCCCCCCCCACCCCCGCAAGTGTTCTGACACAGCTTTGCACAGCAGCCTCCAGACTCGCAGCTCTCCTGCCACTGAAGGTAGCCAGAGTTCCCAGTGAGACCCGCAATCCTGCCAAATGATGTGGATCTAAAATGATGTGGATCCTGCCACCTCTCACCTCCCATCACCTGGGACACCAGGGCTTCTAGCTTTATACCCTTAGTGCTCAGCACATAGCCCTGCACTTCGCTGATTCTGTAAACATATGATAACATCCAACATTCACCGGGCGCAGACTACGGCCAGGCCCTGTACCGGTGAATCTATTGAACCTTCGCGTCAAAGGGCAGGGCTGCTGCTGGGTGGCTGCACATGGTGAAGACGTCATCACTATCATCACCATCATCAGCCTCATTTTATAAATGAAGAATGAGAGGCACAGAGAACTTCAGGCACTTGCCCAGAGTCCCACAGCTAGTAAATGACAGAGCCAGGGTCAACTGGCCCCTCACTCCAGAGTTCTGGCTCTTCGCACTGAAGTTTCCCAGCTGGCAACATGTGGTTCTGAATGTAGGAAGGAAAGAGTTAATGGATTGAATGCCTTTAGGAAGAGAGCGGGTGACAAGGCATTTCAGGCGCGGGGTTCATCAGAACGTGTGGGCTCAGGCCTAGAAGGCGCCTCCCGGCCCAGCACTGTGGTGAACTGACGTTACCCGTAGTTCTGGGGCTTCCATTCCTCCCCCCCACCCAAGGGCTAAAGCACCTGCTACTGATGTAGCGAAGGCCTGACCCTGCCACATACTGTGTGGGATTTGGGCAAATTTCTTAATCTCTCTGAGCCTCAGTGTCCCCATTTGTAAAATGTGGACAAGAATAGCTCCTTAGTTATAGTTAGTTAAGGATTAAAGGACATGGTGAAATGAGTTGCTCAGTACAGTGCCACGAACCTTGTGAGGGCCTAAGAAATGGTGGAAGAAGTTTAATATATTTTTGATAAATATGGTCATATTTACAGTGTGGACACTGAACTCTCATCCTGCTCTGCCTGTGAGACCCTGGGGGCTGACACCTGCAAACTACATTTCCCGGGCTCCCTAGCCAATGGCTTCTGTCTGGGATCAGCCAGTGGGGGGCACTGATGGAGGGAAGAGGCAGGAGGAAGGAAGAAGCTCTGGTGTTTCTCCCCCTCCTTCAAGCAGCGTCTGGACAGAGCCTGCACCCCCTCCCTGGCCCCGGTCCCGGCCCCAGCCCCAGCCCCAGCCCCAGCCAGGCAGTCCCCACCAGGGTGCCAGCTCCAAGGAGCAGTCTCAGCCCCTGGACCCTGGTAACCGCCCTTCCTCCTCTGTGCCCCAGCACCAGGAAGAAACACTTCCTGCGGTTGCTCCCCTCTAGGTTGCCCCAAAGTCTCCCCCCCCCCCCCGTGAGTGGGGTTTACCAGACTTAGTAAATAAATATGCAGGAAACCCAGTTAAATTTGCATTTCAGATAAGTGGCAAATCATTTTTTAGTATAAATAGTCCCAAATATTGCATGGTACCCTTGAGTGCACACACACACACACACACACACACACACACACACACAAAGGCTTGTTGTTTATTTGAAATGAAACTTAACTGGCTGTCCTGTATTTTATCTGGGAGCCCTACATGTAAGGATTCTCAACCCTCCTGGCACCATTGTACCTACTTCTCTGTCTTAAATGCTCTCTATTAAACTTCCTGGGCAGGATCTTTTGTTGCTGGATCCTGCCTGATATAAACACTGGGTCCACCGTGATCCAATGGCATATTTCTGGAACCCTAAAGTTACCCCTGTACCCCCGCCTTCTACTCACCTTCCAGCTCCTCAGGAGTTCAAAGAAGAAACATGGAATTCAAAACAAACATTCATTGAGCATCTGTGTGTGCCAAGCACTCAAAAATTTGGCAGAGACAAAACACACTACTATCTTAATTGTTGGCATCGAAACACCCCTCAGAGAGAAGTTTTGTTTAGAAAAATACCGTAAGGAGCCACGTGGGGGAGAAATCCGAGAGCCTGAGGGCAGAGGCCAGGACAGTGGAAGAACTGGCTAGCCTGCGAGGCTTAAGAAAACGGGGGAAATCTCTTTTGCCTCTGAGAGAGCAGGGAAGGGATGCTTCAGCTGCTATATTACTGTGTAGCGAGGCCTTCCCAAGCAGAGTGCGTGAGACAGTTTTATTATGCTCAGAAACTGTGTGGGTCTGGAATTGGAACAGAACTCAGCAGGGGTGCTTGTGTCTGCTCCAGGAGGGCTGGGCCTCAGCCTCAACAGGATGGGCTGTCTCAGCAGCAGGTGCCTGGAACCATGCGGCCACCTGCATTCATCAGTCTGGTGGCTGCTACCATCTCATCAGGGGAAGGGCGGCTGGTGACCAGTGTCCCTCATGGCCTCTCTGTGGTCTGGGCTTCCTCACAGCATGGTGGTCTCAGGGAAGTTGGATTCTTACACGTCAGCTCAGATCTCCAAAAGCAAGCATCCCAGCTCTTGAGCCTAAGCTATTACTTCCATGAGCTATTTGGGAGGAGGAGTTGCAGCCCTGCCAGTCAAGAGGAGAGGAGAGCAGCGCCCCCTCTTGACTGGAGGGTGGAGAGATCACAGAAGAAGAGCACTTGAGGTGGAAGATACAGTTACAACCCTTTTCGGAAGAAAAGCACAATCTACCACCAGAGAGGAAAGAGAGAAGGAGGGAGAGAGGAGAGGAAGAAGAAACCCAAAAGCTAACATGCAATTAGGATATTGTGTGGAGAGAAATGGCAGTGAAAATGCCAGGGCAGAGAGGCTCCTGCAAATTTAAAAATGGGTTGCTTACTTCATCTGGAAGTTGCATGCATTGCTGGGGGGTAAATGTCCTTCTCTGCCTTCCACAAACTTTAGTCAAGTGTCCTGTACACACACAGGCCTTGGGCTGGGGGGGGGGGGGGGGCGGTCACAGGAAGGAAAAATCCAAGTGCCTATGGCTGGGAGTCAGAGGGAAGCTTGGTAACCTTGGGACCAAAAATCTGTTAGTGATCATTGCAGAGAGAGCTCAAGCCCCTGCACTCACTTGAATAATGGCCCCTCTCCAAAGATATCCCCATCCTGCCCCAAGAACCTGGAGAATATGTCACCTTACTTGGCTAGGGGGTGTTTGCAGGTGCGATTAAGTTAAAGGTCTTGAGATGGGAAGGCCATCCTGCATCATGCGGTTGGGCCCCATGTGGTCACAGGATCCTTGTAACACAGGGGCAGGTGTCAGAGGCCAGGATGGAGGCGTGAGAACAGAATGACACAGTACCTTGAGCCAGGGACTAGCGGCTGCCTCTTGAATATGAAAAGAGCAAGGAAACAGATCCTCCCCTCAAGCCTCCAAAAGGAGAAAGTCCTGCCTGCACTGTGGTTTTAGTCCTAGGAGACCCACGTTGGTCTTCTGACCCCCAAAATTGTAAGAGACCAAACTCATGTTTTGTTTTGTTCCTTTGTGGGTTTGTGTTTTTGTTTTGTTTTTTAAGATTTTTAATTGATTTTTAGAGAGAGAGAAAGGGAGAGAGAGAGCGAGAGAGACATAGATCTGCTGCTTCCTGCATCCCCCTGACCGGGAATTGAACCAGCAACCCTTTGGTGCACAGGATAACACCCAACCAACTGAGCCACACCAGCCACAGCAAACTCATGTTGTTTTGAGCCCTGGTGTTTGGAGGAATTTGTTACAGCAGCCACAGGGAGCTCATACACCCATCCACCAAGACCGTGCTGTGGGGACCTGAAAGATCCAGAACTGCTTGTTAGCTGTTAGCTGCTTCTCTTCACGGTCCTTTTCCTCCCCTTTTTCTGTTTCTCCACAAATATTATTCATGAAAACTTTCAAGCTGAGACCTGTGGGCTCGTCTTGGGGATGTCAGAGACTGTTTGCCAGTGTCCCTGACTCTGAGCCAGCTTGAAGGCCGGGGCAGAGGTGGCAGCTGAGGCCCCGAGTCCAGGGGGAGAGGAGACAGCCAAAGCCCCCAAATGCCTGGGCTGGGGGTGGGCAGGAGAAGCACCATTTCCCCACAGTGGCCTCATAGGACTCAAGGGGCTGCCTTTCCTGAGAAATACCTGCAATAGGGCTTTCGGGGGCTCCAGGATTTGGCGCCAAAGTCAAGGGGCCCATTCCACAGCCAGTTTTCAAGATTCCTGACAGCTAGGCCCAAAAACAAGCCTGGCCTTTGATCCCTGGCCACGTCGCTGAGGTGGCAGTTTCAGCCTCCCCAAGGCTGTGAGCAGCTGGCAGGTCCGGAGAGCGGGTGGTTAATCAGTAAGGCTCTTGTTTGTCTGGCCGCTGGGTGACTTGATGCCCCTGTGGCCTATCTATGAGGGTTGTGATATCAGCACATAACAAAGCGTAACGAATAACCTGCGTTCTGAGGCCTCCGCACCTGCCTCTGTGAACGCAGCCGGTCGCCAGGCCTTTGGGCTGCGGGCAAAACCCGGGCTTGAGAACCTGTGGCCTCCAGTGGGGGTGGCGGCTGAGCCCTGCCCACCCCCAGCCCAGGCATTTTGTTTCTTATTAAAGATGTTTATTTATTTATTCGACACATATTTTTAGGTCTCTCATATCTGCCAGGACTGAGGATACGTGGAAGCGCAAGTTTTCTAGAAAATGAGGAAGTGTCTCTGCCATCACAAAGCCTCTAGTCTAGGTGTACATCACATTATTACACAAATAGCTCTTGGGTTCCTCCCACTAAACTGGGAGACCACAGACACCAAGACCGAATTCGGCCCTTTGGGACAAATGCTGTGCTGATTGTTAGATCCTAAAAGCCACCTGTTAAATATGCAGGAATCTTGCCATCCAGTTAAATTATTGGTAGCTTGAAATCGATGGTGGGAGAAGTTACGTCACTGAAATCAGCGGAGACCACAAATGGGGGCTTTTTCTTCCTTAGTAGAGTGAATTCCCAGCACAGCCTTTCCCCTTCTGTATCCGGGGCCCACTCTCAACGAGAACTCAGTAAACACTTGCTCAAGTTGACGAACACTCACAAATCCATTTCTGTGAAAGGCGTGTACTACCCCCATTTTTCAGATGAGGAAACTGAGCTATTATAGTAATTTGCTTGAGGTTGCACAGCTTATAGGTGGTGAAGCTAGAATTCAGATTTGGGTCTCTGGGGCCTGTACTCTACTCTTAACCTCCTGTCTACAAGGTCAGCAAGAGAGAACAGTCTACACTGCAGAAAAGAGGAGGGAAGGGGCCCGGTGAGGCGAGGGAGGGTTTGTGAGCTCGGATCTGGCTTTCTGAAAGCCAGGCCCAGGCCCCTGGAGAGTGGAAGCAGAAAATGCTCTTGCCTGTTGTTGATCCGTTTTGTTTCCAAAAATATAAATGTCCCCCTGAGAGACCTGGAGCCCTTCCCAGGTAGGCATGCTGAAAGCCGGTTTAAGGAGAGGTCAGCTGATGTACCCCCGGGGCCGACAGCTTAAATGTGTGCAGCTGTTGGCAGAGCTCTCAGATCTGCTTCTTTTCATAAAAAAAGGTGGCTCCTTAGGGTCCTGTGCCCCTGGGCCGGTGCAGCGGTCAGCTCCCCGGTGACACCGGCTCCGTAGGCGCCGTCTCCAGGCCTGGATCCGTGAATCCTGACTCCGCCCCAGAGCAGGCACCTGGCAGGTGTTGTGAATGAATGAGACCGTGTATCTCCGATGTGGCTTCAACAAATAGCCTGTGCTTATTCTGATTTGAAAGTGACATAAAGGCAGTAAGTATACTGTTATTTTGGAAAACACAGATAATTGTAAGAAAGAAAATGAAAAGTGTAATCCAGCCACAGAGATACCATGCTAATCATTCTGGTGTATTATTTTAGAAATATGTGTGAGCATGTGTATCCGCATTAAACCACAGAGTATATATATATTCATATTTTGTTATTTTGCTATTTTCACATAATCCTCTACCAGAACAATTTCTCATGCTGGTAGAGTCCTATGAAAATCTTTAGCTCATAGTCTACTTAACATACTATCATGCAGAATTATCGATATTTATTTTACTTAACTGATCCCCTAATTTTTGACATCTATTGTTTTTCTTCTTACAAATGACACTGGCTTCGGATGATTTTTCTACGTGAACCATAGTCCAGATGTGTTTTGTTTTGGTTTTCTCTTTTGATTATGAGTCCCTAGAGTGGCATTGGTGGGTCAGAAGGGAAGAATTTTTCAAAGTAATGCTTTAGGCTAATTGATGTAAGAAGACGTGTTCCAGGACTTGAAGTGCAATGTGAATTAGAGCTTTTATTTTTATTTTTTAAAATACATCTTTATTGATTTCAGAGAGAGGAAGGGAGAGGGAGAGAGAGATAGAAACATCAATGATGAGAGAGTCATTGATCGGCTGCCTCCTGCACGCCCTCAACTGGGGATTGAGCCCGCAACCCAGGCCTGTGCCCTGACCCCAGGAATCGAACCTCGATCTCCTAGATCCTAGGTCGATGCCCAACCGCTGAGCCAGGACAGGCCGGGCTGAATTAGCACTTTTAACCTCGCAGATCTGATATGTAACCAGCGTGAGTTTCTTTGATTGCCTGAGGCAAGGGAGCACGAGTTTCTGTTTATTCACGAACTGGTCCCATCCCCTCCTTCTCCGCTTTGCGCTGGCGGGAACCCAGGGCGCAGCCTTCAGCATGGCCCCTGGAGAGGGTGCTGGCACTGCCCCTGGACGCCTCTCCCATCCCCCAGACCCACGTGCCTGCTCTCAGCCCCCAGCTGCCTGCTCTCACGGAGGCCTTCACAGCAGCAGAGCCGGGTCTTTCCCTGGCACGTGGGCAGTGTGGATTCCAGGAGGATTGGCACAGACTGAAGTTTTCTGGGAAAAGCCACAGCCCACCTGGCCAGTGCCCCAGGCGAACTTGGCACCCTAATGCCTCCCTTTCGCAGTGGGAGGTAGGACTGGGGGGGGGCCCTGGGGAAGAGGCTGGGTGCAGCCTGGCTGGCTCCCAGACTTGCCTTTCGACTCCCTTGGCTCCCAGCGAGGCCAAGCTGCGGCTTCCTCCTCGACCAGCAGGGAGGGGGAAGGTAAAAAGTGAAGTAGGGGAGGAAAAAGGTTGCTGGAGTCTAGATTCGGAAGGAACTGGGATCATTCTAGATTCTCCTTCAAAATCGACACTAAAATAGTCAACTAACGGGTTTCTGATTATAGAGACACTGTTCTAAGCTCTACCAGCAAAATGTTATTAAATGTCCCATGGTGCTTCCGAAGGAGGCATGCTCTTTTCCCATCTGAACAGCAAGGAAACAGAGGCCCAGAGAGGCTAAGTCCCGGGCCCAAGGGCACACAGCTAGGAGGTGGGAGAACTGCACTCATGACCCTGTAAGCTTGCCCACTGCTGTCTGCCACTTGCAGGGGCCTGACATGCCGTCAAAGGGAAGGTGGGAGGAAAGGCAGAGGCCAAAATGTCCCAAGGTGGGTGGGGAGCAGTCACCACACTGCTGTCCACGTCCACGAGTTCTCTCTCTCTTTTTGCTCAAGAGCAGACAGAAAGCTCTGGATGGGGGGTGGTGGTGGGGGATTGAGTGCCTCTTTCTGTTCCTGCCACTGACCCTCCGTCTTCCTCTCTTAAAGACCCTGTGAGTACATTGGTCCATTTCAAGATCCTGAACTTAATCACTTCTACAAAGTCCCCTTTGCCATGTGAAATGGCATATTCATAGTTTCCAGGATTAGGAATATGGACATCTTTGGGGGTTGGGGGGCCCTTATTCAGCAAATGGCTGGGTCAATTTCTGGAACAAGTGACCTCTTCTATTTTTCCATCTTGGGCCACTGCTAGAGATCGAGTCCAGGCTGGCAGTCCAACAGGCCTGGCCTTGGCCACAGGCCCCCAGCTTGGCCAGGAGAGCATAGCCCACCTGGCTGTGGCCCCACAGCCTGCCCACAGTGAGGATAAATAAGTATTTAACCCAAATTCAGGGGCTCTTATCAGACTCAAGGGGATATGGATGCTGGACAGCCCAAACCCAGATCTGCTGCATTCAAGCTGGGTAAGAAGAGCTACAGTGTGAGGAAAAGGCATCATAAGTCTTAAAATAGACTTCAAACCTGTCACAGCTGGACAGAGGTCACCAGGTCCCTCCTTGTTCAGGGGAAAAAGCCTATGCCCGAAGAAATCGTCACTCTGCTTGAGATGGCCAGCAAGGGAGTGGCTGAGCCATCACATGGAGAAGTAGAGAAATGTCTGGATTACCAAAGAAAGAAAACTAAGGTCATGGACTGCTGCAAGAAGACACAATGTGGCCGAGTGTGGGGAAGGGCTGCCCAGAGCCGCACCACTGTCTCTGTCACCCTGGGACCGTGGGCACCATGCCAGGACTATAGGATCTGCTCTCCGGGGCTGATGGCGCATCCTTAAACACAATGCCAGAGGCTCTGTCAGTCTACCCATTTTAACCACAGGAAGTCAGCAAACTGAGACTGTCAAAGACTGAAATATCTTGTCCAAGGGCACCCATTGAGTAGGTGGTCAAGTGCAGAGCCCCAGCTTTAAAAGACTTTGAAATCCACACAGTAACGGACCGAATTAAGTGTTAGGCCACTTTGTTTTTTTCTTCTCTGTTTTGTTTTCCATGAAATCCAAGGCGGGGTGGGTAAAGAAAGGAATCCGATACACTTTCTCAGGCCTGGAACTTTTCCCAGAGCCCCGGGGGCAGAGAATCAAATTGTGCAGACACACCCTGCAGGCCAGAAAGTTCTTTAAACAGCCATTCCAGCCGGCTCAGTTCCTGTTTGTCCCAAGGGGAAGAGAGGTGGGAGTGGAGGGAGGTACAAGCTCTCACGAAAGGAGGGCAGGAGAGGATTTCACTCCTGTGCACCCCTGAGCAGGGCATGCAGGAGGCACAGAGCAGAGAGAGGTCAAGCTCCCTGCCTGAGGTAACACAGCAGAAGGGGTGGGTACCAGGATGCAAAGTAGGTTCTGCCAGAACACAGGGCCCCTATGACCAGCCTCCTGAAGCAACTCTCGAAAGAGAATCAAGGGTCATGAGCCAAGTCCTACTCTCCAGGGGCTGGGGAAACGCCCTCATTTCATCCCAGTCCCAGGGAATGCCTCTCCTCTCCTCTCTTCTGGCTTGTGGAGGCCTGAAGTTCCAACCAGGAACATCATGCGCGGAATCCACAGCTTTGAGGGGCCCAGCAGACTCTGCCCCAGGAGATCTCAGCTTGTAAGCAAAACAAGAGTCTACATAACCCTGTTTTACCATGTTGTTCCAAACCAACAAAGAAACACTGTGGGCAGACCCAGCTGGCTCATCTGCAAAATGAGAACTTCGGGACTTGGAGAATTCCACACGGAGGCTGAACGCTTGCTCACACAGCCCAGGACACCTGGAGGCGCCTCAGGGCTCGGGTCTGCTCTGCCACTCACTTGCTGTGTGACTTTGGGCAGCTTGGTTTCCTTCTGTGGCTCCAGTGTTTTGTCTGTTGCAGAGAGAGGATGGGAGGGGCCAGGGGTTCCAACAGGTGACATCCTCTGAGACCTGGTCCAAAGAAGGCAGTGCCTCTGAGGTCCGCCTGAGCTCTGGGTGGGTCTTCCCACCACTGTGCCTTCGCATGAAGAGCTTCATTGTACCTCTTTGAAAGCAGGCTCTGGTCTTGGAAGGTGGCAGGATCCCCCTCTTGAGAGGCAGATCACGGAGAAGGCAGGAGTCCCAGAGCAAGGCTCCTCTGGCCTCCTCTGAGCATCTTCTGACTGGTACAGGAGTGTGTCCCTATCGGGGCTCTTCCCCTGTATGCCTGTCAACCTCACTCAGATCCCACGTCACCCTGGACACACTTACTACCTTTCAGTTTCTCAAACCAGAAATTCTTTCTCCTCCCGGGGTCTCTCCCAGGAGATACAAAGACCCAGAAATGGAGCCCTGGCCTGGTTCTCAGCTTGGTCAGTGACTCCCTGCGTGATGAGTTAATCGCTTGCAGGCTTCAGTTTCCTCATATGTCCCCAGGAGCTTGGGACAGCTGCAACCAAGACCCCCCTGTTTTCAAGTGGGAAGACCCCATTACTCAAGGGGAGGAGGCTGAAGAGAACTCTGTGATCCCTGCCGAGTTCACCAAGGTGACCACCCCTCCTGCTTGGTGTCCCCCAGGGCCCTGAGAAAGAGCCACCATCCTGGATGTCAGAGAGAAGATGGGCAGAGACAGGGAGCTGAGCCAAAGTCACAGGCTCATATTCAGAGACCCCCCTCTGGGAGTCTGGGAAGCCCAGGGATCCTGTAGTGGGTTGAACAGTGTCCCCAAGACAAAAGATACAACCATCTGGAACCTGGGAATGGGACTGTTTGGGAAAGGTTCTTCGCAGGTGTAATTGAGGACGTCTCGGTGAGATCTCACTTGATTGAGGCAGAGCCTTAAATCCAGTGGCAGGAGTTTGTGTAGGAGGAAGAGGGAGAGTTGAGGCACAGAGGAGAGGCCCGTGAAGATGAGGTGGAGGCCGGGGTGATGCGAGCACCAGTCCAGGAGCCCTAGGGATTGCAGCCACCACCAGAAGCTGGGAGAGCGGGGACAGACTGTCCCTCAGAGCCTCCAGGAGGAACAGCCCTGCTCGCAGCTGGAGGTCAGCTTCCGCCCGAGCTGTGAGAGAGAACACACTTCTATTGCTTTAAGCCCCACGTTCATGGTGATCTTACAGCAGACACAGGAAACGAATGCAGGCCACTTATCAGAGCAATGTTTTTAAAAGCACACTATCAAATACCTGGGGTGCTAAAGGAAACCAAAACTCCCACTCTGCCCTGCGCCCTACCCTGCAGGCCCTCTGATTATTCCCACTTCCCTGCTGTATCCCTGAAGTCAAAAGAGGAAGGGAGTGCGTGTGTGTATGTGTGGTGTGTGAGAGTGGGTGGCATGTGGTGTGAATGTGGTATCTGAGCATGCATGTGATGTGTGAGGAGGGTCTGTGCGTACATGTGTGTGGTATGCTGAGATGTGTGCTCTGTGTGTACATGTAGTGTGTGAGTGGGTGTGACATTTGTGTGTGGCATGTGGGGTGTGTGGCATGTGGTGTGTGTGGAACCGAGAAGAGTGAGCTATGAAGAGCCCAGCTTTCCTGCTCTGGGCTTCTCCAGGCCCCCACCCCATGTCCAGCGGAGGAAGTACTCTCCCTGCACCCAAGAGCCTGGCACTGGCTCAGATCAGTAGCTGTCACAGGGGCAGGAACACATCCTGGGGCAGACAAGGGAAATTGAGTTTCCACCGCCAGTGGTTGGCCCTGAAGCTCTCTGGCCTGTGTCTTCGTGGGCATCACACCACCTCGTTCACAGTCTTGTGGGGGGACACTGCCATGGTTCCCAGAGGTCTGGCCTGGCCTGGCCTGGGATGCCCTCTAAGGACACCTGTGTCCTGCCAGCCAGCCTGGCAGGCATGAGCCAAGTACCTGCGGGCATCCTGGCCACGACGTGCCACACCCCAGTCTCTGCAGGCACCAGGGCTGGGCCAGGTGCAGGGAGGTGCCTGGTGACAGGCCCCCACTTGGCCCAGAGCCTCAGCCACAGGAAGAGAGGACTGTTGGCTGCACTGGGTTAGAAACACTGTGGGGGAAGTCACATTTCCCTTCCGCCAGGGCAGCTGGGCCTGGACTGAGCTCAGGGTCTCCAGAGCTTATGCCCTCGACATGGGGCTTAAAACCAGACTTCCTCCTGCCCAGCTTAGTGGGAAACAGGTAGCTTCCCAAATGGCTCAGTTCCATCTCCCCAGACACAGGGGCTCTGAGGTACCCAAATAAAACCCAAACCCCTCCCCACCAACTCTGAGGCCCTATGGGTCTGGCCCCCTCCCCTTCCTCCACTCTCATCCTTGCCCACTCCCCTCCTGCTCTCTGGCCTCCATTCACACCTCCAAGGAGCCTTTCCCTCCCAGTACTCTCTCATGCTGAGCCCTCCCCCAAATCCTCTGTGTTTCTTCCACCCCCAAGCCTTGGCTTAAACGTTTCCTTTCCTGAGGCTCTTTTCTTCAACCACGTTACATAAGTCGGTTCCCGCCTCGATCCACTCTTAGTCTTTCCCTTCATAGCACGCCTCACGATGACATGAGAGTATGTATGCATTTATTTGTTCGTTCACTTAGTTATTGTATTTTGAACCTCATAAGATTTAAGTTCACCAAAGCTAAGTATTATGCCTTTCTTATTTACCAGTTTATACATAGTGGGTAGTTTCTGGTGCATAGTAGAGGCTTGTGTCAGTCAGGATAAGATGGGTTATGCTATAGTGACAAACATCTCCAGATCTCAGTGACTTAAAGCCATAAAGGTTTCTTTCTTGCTCATGCTACATGTACAATGTGGGGGACTGGGGACCAGGGGTGGGGTCTGACCATCACAATCCTTCAAGGATTTAGAGTTCCCAGTAGAGGCCCCCATCTTGATCTTTAGCTTTCTACAGAAGAAGGAAGGGAATGTGGAGAATCACACTGGAATTTAAAGTTTTATCTAGGAGTGACATACTTCATTTCATCCATCAAAGCAGTTCACACAGCTCTGAAGACCCAGAAGGAAACTGAAGCAAAATAGTTCAGAACAGTCCCATGGAATAAGCCTGGGGCAGCCTACTAGAGGATGAGAGACGTGTGGCTCAGTCACTCCTGCCACCTCAGCCCACGACAAGCCAACTGCCAGATATATAATTGAGACCCTTTTATACCAGCCAGCCTCCAGCTGGTCTACCAGAAAGCCCAGCCAAGATCAGCCACGACATGACCAGATGATCACCATTACCCATGCACCCGTCAGCCTGTGAACAACAATAAAAGATGGTTACTGTTTCAAGCCACCTAATTTGGAGTGCTTTGTTATGGTACTCAGTAAATATTTGTTTGATGAGCCAAAGGGGAGCTAAACAGCTTTTTCTCCTCCCGTGCCTTATCTACCAAGCCCAGGCTGGGATACCAGAACAGGGAATCCTCATTTAAAATGTAAAGAACCCTGCAGGTTGATAAGAGAAAGTTTTACTGGAAGGTCTAGATTTCACTCTTACTCTACCACTCGCTCAAGTGGTTCTTGGCTAAGTTGTTTTCCTTTTGTGACTCAGTTCTCCTGGATGAAAATTGAGGAGCCCATTTTGATGTTCTCCAATGGCCCCACCGACCCTGCAAGTTGGATTCTTCTAAGTTGTTCCCTGAAGGCTGGGATCTTCCAGAAGACTGACCACTGAAGGATGGGGAGGACAAGATCTGGTGGCTTCCCAGCTTGATTGAACTGGAAACCATGGTTCCATCCAAGGGAGATGGGTCCATGCTGCCGTTGAGTTTGAGGGGACTCAAGACAGGGGGAGATTCCAATTTCCTTGAGGGCTTCATCTGCCCTTCAAGGGTTCAAAGCCAAAATCAAACCTCACCAACACTTAAGCATACTCCTCCACTGATCCAGGCCCAAGGTTGAGCCTTTGGGGTGTAGAGATGGTTTTTTGGGAGCCCTTGGTGCATTGCAGAAGGTGAAGACAACTCCTGAAATTAGAATTATACCTTAATTCTGCTACTGTGCCCATCCACTGGACTTTTTATTTCACTCATGTATTTTTCAGTTCTAAAATTTCCATTGTTCATCCTTATGTCTTCTATTTCTTGGTTGAGACTTTCTATTTTTTTAACTTGTTTTAAGCATGTTTATAATTACTCACTGAAGTATTTTTATGATTGCTGACCTAAAATCTTTGTCAGATAATTCTAACACTTTTGTCATCATGGTGTTGCCATCTACTAATGATCTATTTTCAATCCCTTTGAGAACTTCCTGGTTCTTGTGACACGTGATGTGACATGTTGGTGTGACATGTGATTTTCATTTGAAACCTAGACATTTTCGTATCATGTTATGGAGACTCTGGATCTCATTTGTGCCTTCTGCTCTTTTCTGATATCACTCCAGGGAGTAATGGGGGGTGCCTTGTACTGCCAGATGAAGGTGGAAGTTTAAGTTCACTCTTTGACCTCTAAGGCAGAGATACTGGGGAGCTCCTTGTTGATTATATCTCAGCTAGTCCCCGTAAGGCCTTATAAAAGAGGGGAAGTGGGTGCAATTACTGTCCCAGCTGTGGGCTTGAAGCTGAGGAACAGACAGTGTTCGTTACTTGCTCAATTACACAGCCACAATGTCACATGGCAAGGGCTGGAACTGGCCTCAGAGTAACTCCAAAGCACGAACTGACCCGTTTTTCTCTTTGGCCTCTCCAGAGAGGTCGAAATCAAGCCTTATTCATCACTGAGTCCTGAAGGACTGGGACACAGCTTGGTCCACCGTAAGCGCTCAACATACGTGACAAATTGAACTTCCAATCATCGTAAGTGCAAACTGAGCATATAAGGAAATGAGTACTCAGGCAGTGCAGGGAAGTCTCATGTAGGGCCAGACCTGCGTAGTGTCAATGCACGCTCTGTCTGCCTGGCTTTCGCTCTTTTAAGTCTGTTTGGGGTGAAAAAGACCTTTAAGTTTCAATAAGATAAATGTGCAAGATCATGTAGCGCAGTTCCTGGGTGGGCCATAGGTCATCAATGTGTCTCTTCTCTTCCCTGCTTGTGTGAAGTCCTGTGGAGTCTGGAGGGCAAAGAGCTCACTGTGGGCCCAAAGATACTAGGCTCAGAGAGCCTGGGAGGAGATTCAGGGTTGGGCCTGGAGACAGGCTCTGCAAGGAGGAGCCCTGGGCAGCTCTCAGAGTCTTACACGACCCTCCTAGTTCAGATTCCAAACTCAGTTCAGGAAGATCCCTGGACACTGGAGCCTGAGAGGCAGATGCTCAGGATGGAAATGCACTGGGCTCCCCCTCCTTATGCAGAGCAAGAGGAGGGGCTGGGGAGGTTGGCCAGGCCTGAGCTTCCATGCCAAGGGCTGTTGTACCTCAAGCCAGGTGAGTGCTGGGGGCTTGGGGTCACCAGAGCAAGGATCCCTCCAGTCTGTGCTGCCTTCTTGGAATTCCTCAGTAGGATGTCAAGGGCCTACGGCAACTTCTCCATGAGGTCCTGGCTCAGGTCAGGAGAAATGACAGTCATCCATTGCTTCTGTGGAAGCCAAGGAATGAGGAAGTTCATACACCTGGTGGCAGAAGCTTATTCAAAATCATTGTAAGATAGATTAATTTCCAGTGCCTTCCTAGACACTCTAAGGCAATCCAGTGTCCTCCCATGGCCAACAATACTCAGGAGCATCTGGGGATCGCTGCCTCTTCTGCCTCATCTTCTGTTTCTGCCCATTGTTTGCTGGGCCCACCCTCAAAGGCCCTCTCTTACCCTCTCCAAACAGATCAGCTCCTTCCCACTTGAAGACCTTCCAGGATTCTCTTCCCTCTGCCTGAAGTGCTGTCTGTCCTGACTTCCCAGGGTCAAGGCCATGTGCTTGAGATGTCAGCTGCAGTGTTGTGCCACACCCTTGCACTCAGCTCCCCCTCTGCTCCGGGCTCCCTCTCTGCACCCTGCTTGTCCTTCTGATCACTGTGAATTTTGTGACTACTTTTCTTATCTTGTTGCTCTTCTTTGTGCTCTGGGTCCAAGTTCCTTGAAAGTGGAGACGTCAAGTTTTTTGTTCACTGGTGTATCCTGGTGTCTAGCATGGTGCCGGGCCCACAGTAGTGCCCATGCGAAGTGAACAAGCGAAGGAACCATGTTTGGAAGGTCTGCTTTTCCTAGAGGTCAAGGAGCTGAAGAGAACTTGCTAGAAGGGGAAATAAGGTAGGCCAAATATGTAAATAAGTATAAAAAGACCCCAGATGAAATGGGGAATTTAACTCAATTGCATAAAATATTTCTTAATATTTATGAACGGTCTATGCTGTGCCCACCATGTGGCAGGGAAGGACAATTGATTCAACTGCGAGGCTTTCTCTTCGGCCAGGGCACTCCTATAGAGGGCTAAATATTTTGAATGTTGGCCCTGATACCCATCCCATTGTGTAATTAAACAAGACAAAGTCCTTGATCTGTAGTCAAATGAAGAGCAATCACTACATACATAAATTACCATTTATCAGGAAAGTGGTGATAAGGCATACTGGAAAGGGTCAAAGTGTAGCAGAAGACTTGGGGAGGGCAGGTGAATTTGGAGGCTCCTGGGTGGGGAGGGTTATCCCAGGTGGACTTTGGCAGAGCACAGAGCTGGATCGGGTGGGGGCAGGGGTGGAAGTGGAAGTGCAGTCAGTGGGCATGTTTGAAGTGGCAGAGTCCAGAGTGGTTCGAGTGTGGGTGCGGATCAATCTAGGATTTGGGAGCTAAACTTAGACTCACTTTCTCCTGGTTTGCCAAGTCTTTTCAGCCACGTGTCAGGGAACACAGAGGGCTTGGAGCAGGTGATGGGTGTGCTCCAGGCTGCCCTCAGAAGGGGCCTTTGGAGGATGGGTTAGCAGCAGGAGAGGCCAGACCAGCCAAACAGTCAAGGAAGGGAGAAGAGGGCCAATTCAGGGGACAGGCACAGACGGATGGGGGAGACTGATCTTAGTGGCTGGTCACAGAAAAGAACATGGGGCAAAGGTAGTCCCATAGTCAGTTTGGTGAGGAGGTGAGGCTGAGGGGCCCGTTTAGGACATGCTGGGTTTGCAGCAGCACCTGCAGAACATGCCAGAAGGAGATGTCCAAGCGCTTGGGCCCAAAGCTCAAGGAAGCATAGACAGCTACTCCCAGAGTGAGCTTTTGAGGCTGCCTTCGTCTCTGGCTTCTTGGTCATTACATGACCTGGAGCTCAGCTCTGTGCCTTGCCTCCAGCCCAGGCAAACAGGGCCTCACTCTCCGGCCCCTTTCCCCTCGTCAGTTGCATTTGTCTAATCACCTCGTGGCTTACAGCCAGCACAGTCAGCCCAATGTCCCACAGGAGAATGGAACCCGTGGCCCAAACCCATCGCCTTGGTAACTTCATGGGCCATCTCAGGCTCATGTTGCGCCTGGGGCTGTGTATACTCCTAGAGCTTTTCTGATCCACTTTCTTCACATCTTACCTTCTGGAGATTAATGCTGGTCCTCAGCCCAGCAAGAACAGGCAGCTTATGCCGGGTCTGCGCCACGCCATGCCAAGTGGAATACAAACAGAGAGAAGTCCATGGGCACTGACCCCAACCAGAGGGCCTCTATCGTCAGGGAGAGGGCGTGGGGGAGCTTTCACAGGAACGTGGCTGCTTGAAATAAGAAACCTTTCTAGGAAGAGCAAACCATCATTGCCAGAGAAACAGATTTCCTCCATTGGTGGAAATAGGCTGCCCCTTACTTAGGCGGTTACTTCTCCCAAGCGAATCCTCAGCCCCACCCATGTGCTTTCCTCTCCTATCTCCAAACATTCCTAACTATGCCCCTGTGGCCATCACTATGAGTTTTCGTGTCACCCCAAAGCTGAGTTTGTCAAAGGATGAGTCACAGACTGCTGTGAGATGTTCCCCCAACCCTGGAGAGTGACCTCCTTTGGGTCAGGGACCATGTCTATTCTTCTGTGTATCCTCGGAGCCATGCTCATTGCCTGACCAATAGTATACACACCACGCATGAGAAATATCTGAGTGTCAGGAGCCCCAGGGAGATAACATTGAATTCCTTTCTTATGCCCACCCTGGTGAATCCCACCTGTCTTTTGAGGGAGCAGTCCAGTTCTCCAGGACCCCAGGAGTCAGAATTGAGACCAGCAAGTAGAAGCTTTGAGAAATCAGACTGTGACATGATGTCTGGCAGAACATTCAACACTCTCCAAAGATAAACAGAAAGGTAGGGAGCTTCCTGACACAAGATATATTCAAGCAGAGACTGGTGGGACACTATTTCTATAAAGATTATTTACTGCTACCAAACCCTGGATAAATAGGAGTGTGGACCTTGGATTATAACTGAGATGTTTCTGGAGGCATCATTGCCTTGTCCTGCTTTGTCGCCTCTGACACATCATCTTTCAGGACCTCTTTTGCCTCAGCTGTAAACAGGAGACGTGTGGGGAGGCTTCCAAAGGACAGGAACCAATCATTCCACTGAGGCTGTCTTTGCAAAAAATAAACTCCTGGTAGTAAAGGGTCTTTGCACCAGTGTCTACTGCAGCAGGGTTTATATAAGTTGAAAACCAGTGACTGAAAACCTCAGTATAGCAATAGGAGAATTGTTCAATCACTTATGCTATATCCTTACTATATCTTAAGAGCCTAATATTAAAAAGATTATGTTAGAGATTTGTATATGGGAATTTGATCTTGGTCTGTATTTTTAAGCAATTACTGTGGCATACAGCACAATGACATTTTACATGCATGCACACATAGATCTGTCTTTGCCATGAGCGGAGACATGTAGAAAGATGTGATTGTTAGTATTGGTCACATCCACAAGTCGGACTAGGAGGGTTGGAGAGGTTATTGGTTATAATTAGACCCAGGTCCCAGGTCCATGAGACGGAAAACTCACAAAAGCAGTGGCTTAAGTAAGTAGGAGATTTTGTTTCCTTTCACAAAGGGAAAGAACTAGTGAGTCTCAATAGTCATTAGCCCTCTCTGTCTCTCTTTCTGCTTCACTGTCCTTGACTAGCAGCTTCTAACCTCCAGGTCACCTGCGGTCAAGGATGGCGGCTGGTGTCCTGGCAACATGTCCAGCGTCCAGGCAGGAACAGGGAAGACGTGATCATGCCTCTTTTAGGGAGCTGTCTCAGAAGCCCCACCAACCTTACTTAATTGCAAAGGAGGCTGGAAAATGTAGTTTTTTAGCTGGCTACACTAATCACATTGTATTATATTGCCTCCTATTATATTTTAATCTATTGAGAAGCCCCAATAACAAGGGCTTTATTACTAAGGAAGAAATGGAGAATGAATCCTGGGTGACCAAGGAATGATCCTTGCCACAAGAAGGTTATTAACTTTTATTTTGAAATAAATTTTCATATTATCCGGCTAACTCCAATAGGAATGCATTGCTTACGCTTTGAAGAATCCAGTTAGGAAAGGTGTTTACAAGAGAAGAAAGGAACTCACTTTTCCTGGCACACAGCGTGAGCAACCAGACATTTCATGTTATCTCATTTCACCCTCACATTAACCCTGCGGGGAAACTTGGCTACCCCTTCCCTTCGCAAGAAGAGGGGTCCAAGATGCAGAGGAATGACACAAATGTCCAAAGGCATCATTGTCACCAAGGGGCAGAGCCAGAACTGGGGTCCAGGTGTGTGTGATTATGAATTCTATGCTGCAACCTCTAAGACAATTTTCAGGATGGGCGAAAACACACACACACACACACACACACACACACACACACACACACACACACACGACTCCTTGATTGGCAAGGAGCTGGACTCCCCACCAGGTTATTGGGATGAGACCAGGAGGCGAGCACGGCTTCTCCCTTAACTCCTTGATCTCCGATGGACGCATCCAACGGGGAGGCTCACCACCCAAAGCTGTTTTCCCTCTGGAACCTGTTCATTTCCCAGCAACATGAATCTTTTCTTTTCTGTTCCTTTTGTTAATTTTCACACCAACAAAGACAAGAAGGTAAAAAATAAAGGACATATTTTCTTTTTTCCCCATTTCCTCACTTCAGTCGGAATTCATAAGGGTGAGGACAGGATCAGAGCCTTCCATAAACACCGGCTCCCCTCGGATTTTCAACAGCGTGAATTTATGAGGGAGCCGTGGAGGGGAACCTACGGGATGATATTATTCCAGCCAAGAGGCTGCCAGCGGCCTGCTGAGTGGGAAAACACGAGCGCCGTGGGTATTTTCCTTGGAGCCCCTTCGATTCCAGACAGGATCGAAACCAGCCGGGGAGGCCCTGCGCTCCCCGGCACCTCGCCGAGGGGGCTTCACTCGCAGCCTCTCTGTCTCACCACGACACGCTTTCGTCCCTAAATGCACGCGTCCCTCGGAGAAATAGGACCTTTCTTCCATGGAGAGCCCTCACTGTGTTGGGTCCCGTTTGTCCTTTTGTTAAGGGCCTCGTCCTGCGCTCAGGAAGCCAGGGAACGAGCAGGGCTTCCTGTCCCCGAGGGCCCGTGGAGTGTTGGCACATGGGGGTGTTTCTGCACTTGCTCGGGGCGTGGAAAGGAGCCGGCCTGACCCGCGCTGGACTCCTCTCCAGCTGCGGGAACTCGGCCAGTGGCTTAATCGCCCTGGCTGGGTTTCATCATCTGAGAAGTGGAGGGAGTGAAGCTGTGTCTTCCCTTTACCTGCTGCTCTGGACTCTAAGTCCTTCAAGGGTGGGAGAAGGTATCTCGCTCATCTCTGGGCCAATACAAAGTTGCTGTGAAAATCAGGGGGAAAAAATCGAACAAGAGTGTTCTCCTATTTGTGCCAAGAAAGACTACACCCTTAGCGTGGCTCAGAGGCAGCAGGGTAAGAATGTGTTACCGTAAGACTGAAGCCAGAGTTCAAATTCCACCTCCACCACCTACCTGTTGTGTGACCTTCAGCAAATAATCTGACCTCTCTGTGCCATAGTTTTCTCACCTATAAGTGGAAATAATGAGAGTGATGATTTCGTCTCTGAGTTGATTTGTGAAAGGTACTTAGAACAGTCCTAATAATACAAACTCAGCAAACACCGACAGCCGTCTGTTACTATTATTCATGAAGCAGCTCAGGGAAGGTTAGGGCTCCTCCCACACCACATTCCCTCCAGGGAATTGTCACTTCCAGAAGAAATGGCTGCTTCTGTGACCAGAGCTTGGAGGGGCAGGGTGACCGCTCCCGCTGCCCCTGACAGGGCATGCTGGGTCCCCCACCCCTAGTGGAACCCAGGAGGTACAATTCGAATGAGCCAATGGTTGCTGGAAAACAACTCATCTGAAACCAGTGAGTTGTGCCAGGATCCAGCCTTCACCTCCCAGCCGTGCTCGTGGTGCGACCTTAAGCTCAGACAAAACGTCGATTAAGTGAGGTAAACACCGTTTTCTCCGCAGGAAGGATGTTATTGGACGGGATCTGAGGTCCCTCCGGGCTAACTCGGGACACTTGAACTTGGCGGTTTACTGAGCACCCCGTAGTGCTGGGTGATGCGTGGCTTTCTCTTGAGCAAATCTGAGTCACAGAGCCCCTCCTGAACACCGAGCCCTACATCAGCTTCTTCACATATTTCCTTCTCTCCACAGCCTGGGTTGAATGTCCTAGTCAGCCCTGTGAGCGGGTAGTTAGTGAGCACACCTGGCCCTGATGGAGCACTGTGGTTAAGCTGGAAGGTTCTGAGATCAGTCTGCTGGATGTGAGTTGTGGGTCCACCCCTAACTAACTCAGTGCCTGGGGCAGCCTCAGCTTTGTCCTTGGTAAAGTGGAGATAATAGCTGTGTCTGTGGGTATAAAATAAGTACATCCACACTCCGTGCTTGGCACACATCGTATATTAATGATGCCACCAAATACCAGCTCTCAGAGGACAGTGCCTGGATGGCCCAGGCCCTGGGGATAGAGAGGTGACAGGCACGGTCCCCAGCTCCGGGAAGATGGTCTGGGGAAAGGTGGTGATGAGCCTGCCTCCTTTCCCAGCGAGGCTCAGGACTTGCCCAGGAACATGGATGACACCACATGGAGGTCCCAGGACCACCCTCTGTGTGCTTCATGCTGACTAGTCTGGTCCCCTCATCACACATAATCTCCAACCTCTCTGCTCCTCTCCCCCACTCCAGGTCTGCGGGTATTTGCAGAATCCCCTCGCCTGGTTGAAGATGTGCTCTCCGCACCATCTCTGAGTCTGGGTGAGCCCGCGGGGCGCAGTCAAGGACAGGAGCCAGGGCCTTGGAGGGCCAGCTTTTATCTGGAGGCCTCCTGTCTTGCATACCCCAGTGTGTGGGAGCCAATAGGCCCATGGCTGTGGGAGGGGGAGAACTAGGCGCTGGGGAGGCACCATGGGGAGGAGTCAGGGAGGCTGGCCCTGGGCGAAAGCCTGACAAGGGGACTCCAGAGACCTGTAGGGGACAGTTTCTAGAGTGTGCTGCAGCCTGGGCCATATCAACCTCCCATGCTCACCTGCAGAATGATCTGTGGCGCCTGAGCTACTCGGGGTCGGGATGCTTGGTGCGTGAGTTTGGGAAGGGAAATCTAGAAAGGAGGGGGCAGGCGCTGCCATCAGGGCTACTGCAAACTCCAGAATCCATAAGCCAGCAGCATATCAGCCCTCCCTCTGAAACACCCTCGGGCCCAGCCCTCCTTCGCCCTCCGGTCTGCAAACCTGGCCTCTAGAACTGGCCTCCACCCCCACCTCCTTGCACTGCCTCTGCCCAGCCGGACTCTAGTGGGGTGAATTTGCAAAGAAAAGCTGAGACCCGGGCGAGCTCTCAGTTCGAGTAGTGTGCTGATTGGGTGGGTGACCAGTTGCTCTGTGCTCCTCAGTGTCCCCACCTGCAGAATGGGAATAGCAGTAGCATCTCCCTGAGACGTCCTGTGGATGAAGACACAGGAACAGCTGGGACCTATTGGCCAAGCGGAGGCCGAGTACTTGCTCAGAGGAAATCCCTTCACCCTGACCATGCACTCTGGGGTGGGCAGCGAATGCGTCGCCTCCGCTTTATTGCAGAGGGAAGCAATCCCAGAGAGCTTGGGAGTGTGCCCGGGTCTGTGGAATGATGCTGAGTAAAAGGATGGGGAGCTGGGAGCTCAACCAGCTGTGCAGATGCTGAGTCTGGGCCCTGACCCCAGGCTGGGGTTCAAGTTCAGCCGCTGCGGCTGCAAAGGCACTAAGCTCCCTGTGTCTCTCGCTCCTCCTCTGGTAAACAAAGCTGAGCCTTGGAGAGTTTTAAGCAGGGTGGCGACAGAATCTGTCAAGTGTGGCTAACTGTGTCCTACTGATGGGGCTGGCAGACAACTCATGCCAACCCCAACATGGCACCGGGCCTGGGTGCCAGTCCTCAGCAGGTGAACAGGTTTTGTCTTCCTTGGCATTTTGTGAAAGGGAAAGACCACCTTCCCTTTGGAGCCCCAGATGCCCCCAGCTTGGGAGAGAGGAGCAGAGCTCCGGAAATTCTGGAAGCCCAGGCTCTCGGAGGCGCCTGCCCCAGGCTGAGCCCTGTGGGAGGAAAAGCAGAACAGAAACAGCCGGGGAAGCAAACACACAAACAACCCCACAAACAAGGGACGTGTTTGTTACAGAGAGAAAGGGCTCATTCAGCTTTGGGCCCTGGACGCCCCACACTTCCTCCAGGCCTGGGGCTCAGGCTGCTCTCACATGGCCCCGGGCATGGCTCCCCCAAAGCCACCTGTGACCCCCGCTGCAGCCTGGGCCCTGGGGCCGAGTCCTGACACACCCGAGTCAGTCTGGGTGGGGCGGCTGCAACGTTCCCCAAACGCTCACACGCTCACTGCGGGCTCCGCCGCACGGCTGGGTGGCAGCTCCTTTTCACTTCCCCTTCCTTCTGCTCTTCTCTTGGTCTCCTCTTTTCTCTTCCTTCACCTCGGAAGGAAGGATGGGGAGCTGGGAGCGCAACCAGCTGTGCAGATGCTGAGTCTGCGCCCTGAGCCCCGGCTGGGGTTCAAGTTCAGCCGCTGCAGCCGCAAAGGCACTAAGCAGCGGAAGCGATGGCTGAAACAGAGAGAATTATTCCAACCATCCTGGGGTGGGGGAAGGTAAAGCATGATTTATTGAGCACCTACTTTGTGCCGGGAGCTAGACTCAGCCTTTTCATCTACGACTCCTGGGCAGAGAAGGAACCGAAGCTCAGAGTAGTGAAGTGGCTGATCTGACTGAGGCTTCATTTTCAGTCCGGCACACAACCCACCCACGAGATGGTGTGATGGTGGAACTAGGGTAGAGAGAAGGAACGGCTACCATGAATGAGGACCCAGCCAGCACATAGTAGGTGTTCAATAAATGCATGTTGCATACCATCTCTGAGTCCCTATGGTATGTGCGGAAGATGTGTTTAAGGGAAGGAAAGAAAGAATGGCTACTCTAACTGATTCTTTTATTTCATTCAACAAATATTTACTGAGCACCTACTATGTGCTATAAACTGTGTAGAGACCAGAACATAGCAGTCACAGAGACACAAAATGCCCCTGCCCTCGTGCAATTTATGTTCTAGTATAATGTTAGGGAGAGATAGCCCTTTCATGCACTTATCCAACACAAATGTGTTAGGTGCTTCTCGTGTGCCAGGTTCTGTTCTCTGCCCAGCGTGTTTCCCAATTCTGTCAGGAAAGCAAGCCACAGGGCTTTGCACCACGCTGTGCCTTCGAGGGGACTTGAGAAAAGGTGACTTTTCCTCTGACGCCTGCCAGAAAATTATCCTAATTAATACACAAATCAGCAATAACAACAATGTGAATGGGCTGCTCAGAAGCTACTAAAGACACTCTCCAACCGTAAGGAAGTCCCTATTAACAAAAGTTAGAACTAACATTTACTAAGGGCTCACTCCCATTCCAGAAACTGTGTTATATGTTCCTGGTGCCACTCAGGCCTCCTAGTACCCCAGGAGATGTGGCTGAACTTTGTGCCCCTCCAGATTCATGTGTTGACACCCTAACCCCCAAGACAGGATGTGACTGTATTTGGAAATAGGGTCTTTAAAGAAGTGCTTAAGTTAAAACAAGGTCATTAGGTTGGCCCTAATCTGACATGACTGGTGTCCTTGTAAGAAGAGGAGATTAGGGCACAAACAAGTACAGAGGAAAGACCAAGGAGAGGCAGGAAGAAGATGGCCAGCTACAAGCCTGAGAGGCCTCAGAAGAAACCACCCCTGCTGACGCCTTGATCTTGGACTTCTAGTCTCCAGAATCATGAGAAAATCCACTTCTGTTGTTTAAGCCTCCCAGTCTGTGGTACTTTGTTATGGCAGCCTTCACAGGCTAATGCAGGTAGACACTATTTTCCCAAAACACAAACTGATTCTCAGAGAGGTGATGTCACTTGTCCTGGGTCACGTCACTGAGAATAAGTGGGTGAGGCTGGGCCCTCAGATCTGCCCGCATCCGCTCCTGTGCGCTTAGCCACACAGCGCTGGACAGGTTTTTCTTTTCTCATGCTTTTCAGGCCTGTTTCAGAAATGTGTTTTTTAACTACGGCTCTGCAGGGTGGGGAGGGAGCTGGCACTGAGCCCGCCTACACACCCACAGACCCTGACCCTGGGAAGACCCTGCAGGGCCCTGGGAAGTGGACTGTCTGCTGGTCACGCCTCTGCCCCCATGGCAGGGACAAGCTAAAGGAATTCTCCACGCATTCTGTTTTATTTTCTAAATAGCCCTCATCTTCAGAGGCAGTGACCTTTGGAGAAAGAAAGAAAAATGCAAAATATTCTAAAGACAGTGAGTAATTTAAAAAGACAACTCTAGACCAGGGAACTACAGGCTTTTTCTTAAAGAGACAGATGATAAATATCTTAGACACGGAGGGCCAGACAGTCTCCAGGGCAACTCTGCCATAGATAATATGTAAATGAGTGAGTGTGGCTGTGCTCCAATAAAACTTTATTTATAGATACAAAATTTGCATTTGACATCGTTTTTACTGTCACAAAACTATTATTCTTGTGATTTTTTTTTTTTTGTACCACTTAAAAATGTAGAAATAAATCATTCTTAGTTTGCAGACTCTATGGGAACAGGTCTGGGGCCAGATTTGGGTGTAGTTTGCCAGATGCTGGGTAGGTAATTGTATTGAACATTTTTGGGAAATAATTTAAGGCCCTTGGAGCTGGGAGGGCCTGGTGGTCAAGGCTGTCCTACCTTGGCCTACAGATGGGGACACTGAAGCTCAGAGCTTGAAGTGACCAGGAGCTCTTGGGACCCTGCTCCATCTCTGGTCTCCTGGTCTAAGCCCCTTTTCCCACCCTGAGGGCACAGAACCCACCACCGGAGTGATGGTATCTCTTTGCAGAGTAATCTCCAGACCTAGGGGCACACTGCCCCACCTCCTGATGGAAGTCCCAGGACCACCTGCTCAGGCTCAAGTGCTGTGAGTGAGAGTCGGGTGGCACACAGTGAGCGCTGTGCATGGGGCTGTGATAACAGCAGGCTCAGTCGGTGAGCCCTCAGCCCATGCCGAGTGCCACACAAAAGGCTTGCTGAGCAGCATGGCAGTGCCCCTTCGAATCCTCACAACCCCGTGAGGTTAGTTCTGTTACTGTGTTCACTTCTCAGATGAGGCGATCAAAACTCAAAGTTGAGTCACTTCACCCAAGACACACAACTAATAAGTGGCAACCCCAGGCCTCAAGCCCAGGCCCTACTGGCTTCATAGCTGGGTGGACAGTCAGTGGTGACATGACCAGCCCCCCACCTCACCCCGTTGGCCCCTCAGGCCAGATGTTGGGCTTGGTAATCAGTCTCCCTGACCATGGGGTGGATATAGTTAGCACATTTTTGGTGCATTCACAGGGACATTTCTCAAAGAAGGCAGAGCACAGAGAACCAGGTCAGTGAGACACCCCTGGAGGCAAAAGAAGGTCCTGTCTTTCTGTCACCAGAAACTCACCACCTTCCCTCTCTGTTCTGTTCAGACCAGTTTATAATCAGTCCTGAAAAACAGCCACATGGTAAAAGACATGCTACCCAGGGATGCCTGTTGCTGTGTGTGTCTGAAGCAATAGTATGAAATCAGCCCAGATGTCAAAATAAGAGCTGAGTTTAATAACTGATGGTCTATCCAAATGGCAGAACACTGCATGGCCGTGAAAATGAGACTGAAGAATATTGATAGTTATTGCCCTGGGGAGGAGGCTACAGCATATTAAGAGATAAAACTGATTATACAATCAGGTTCTGGTAAAAATCTCATTTAAATGAAAAACGCATGTATGTGGGATATACATGCATAGAAAATGTCTGGAATTTAATACACCAAAATTTTAGCACTGTTACTTTGGGTTCATTCATTCACTCAACTAACATTTATTCAGTATCTACTCTGTGCCAGGAATCATACTAAGTGCTAGGAACACAGTAGGAAATACAAGAGAAAATTCCTGGGAAATTGGGTGGATTTTGTTTATTTTTAAATGGACTTTATTTTTTAGAGCAGCTTTAAGTTCACAGCAAAACTGAGCAGAAGGAACAGAGGTTTTCTATGTAACCCCTGGCCCCACATGCACAGCATTTCCCACTATTAACATCTCCTTAAGAGTGGTACATTACATCATTTTCACCCGGAGTGGTTTACATTAAGGCTCACTCTTGGTGTGTGATGCCATGTAGCCACATTATGCATCACACTGAATAGTTTCACTGCCTTAAAAATCCTCTGTGTTCGCCTAGTCAGCCCTCCCTCCCCCTCAGTCCCTGGCAACCACTGATCTTCTCACTGTCTCCATAGTTTTGCCTTTTCTAGAATGTCATAGAGTTGGAATCGGACAGTATGTTAACATTTCCAGATTGATTTCTTCCACTTAGTGGTAATATGCCTTTAAGGTTCCTGCCTGTCTTTCCATGGCTGATCACTCATTTCTTCTCAGCGCTGACTCACATTCCAGTGTCTGGATGGACCACACTGTATCCATTCACTTATTGAAGAAATTATTTCAACGTGCTAGCAATATAAAACACATTGAGATAGTTTATATTGTTTTTTATACTAGCTCTTTGAAATCTGGTGTATATTTCATACTGCCAGTGTGTCTCAATTCAGATGCTAAATTTTCATCTGAAAGCCTTGGATCTGTATTTAGATATTATAACATTTGCAGTTGAAAAAGTAGCTTCACATGCCCAACTTGTTTCAAACACTCTTAAAAGTTTTCTAATATCTGGATTGAGTATCAGTTTTTAAATTTTTATTTTAATTAATTAAAATGAAAACAAATTTATAACTCAGTTCCTCAGTTGCACTGGTCATACATCCAGTGCTCAAAAGCCACTTGTGACCAGTGGCTGTCACTTTGACAATAGGGTTCCAACACTTCATTCATTCACCACACATTCCTTGGGCATGTCTCTATAAGCCACAGTACCCACCCTGAGAAGGAGCAGAGAAAAAGGCACGGTTCTCTTGTAAGACAGCATCATGGTGTCCCTTCTCTCCCCCACAAGTCACTTCTCTTCCCTGTGCCTCAGTCTTCCTTTCTGTAAAATGGGCAAAAGGGGGTAAGTCTGTCTATAATCCCCCGAGGGCCCACACAGCCCCATTTAGTGTGACTGCCTCAGGGGAAAGCACATGATCTTGGGGTCAGGCTGAGCTGGGTCTGAATCTCAGCTCCTCGAACAAGTTATGGTCCCTCTCTGATCCTCAGTTTCCTCACCGAGCCTGGCAGGATTGTAGGAGGTAGCTTTTGTGGAGCCTTGAGCTCTGCAAACCACCAGCCCTGAATTAATGCTCTGGGACTGAGGGTGGTTGACTGGAGGACAGGTCCCCACTAAGCAAGTATAGGGGAACAAGGGGGAGCAGCAAGGACGGAACAAAGTCCAGGGGGCACACTTTAGGCCCCAGGGAGGGGTCACCCCGCCCTCTTTGCCTCCCCACTTCCCACCTGCCCCTCTGCCTGGCCCCGCCTCTGGCAGGCAGGAGGCTTTGTTCACATGCCGCTGACTCACCCTCCGCCTGAGGGTTCCTAGGAGGGGTGTGAGGCTCCGCACGTCCTGTCCGATGGGGTGGGCGGGAGGCGGGTGGGGAGGGAGATGGCTTTCAGTACCAGGTCTCCTCTGCCTGGGAAGCCTCAATGGGAAAAAAGATGCCAGCTAAGGGCCCTCTTGGGGTTCAGGCATCCAAACCCTGTCCCAGCACCCCAGAGCTCACAGCTCTTCATGGGAAACAGTCATCATTTTATCCTGAGGCACAGGCTTGTGGGTGCCAGGCTCGGCCATCTAGCCCCGCAGCAACCCCCCTGGGGGTCTCTGCTCCCGGAGCTGCAGTTTGCTGTTGCTGCTGTATAACTGAGGAGTGACCCCAATGGAGAAAAATGCATAGAATGTGCATCTCGTAAGGGTATGTGCAATGGTTTTACACCATGAAACCACCACCCCGATCAAGGGGGGAAAATGGGGCACACCTGTAATGCTGTCAACAATAAAAATAAATAAAGTGTAAAAAGACAGAGAATATCTCTGCTCTGCAGGGACACCCTGGATCCCTATCCAGGTCAGCATCCAACTCTTCCACATGATGTAACCCCGATTCTGACCTTGTCCCCGATCCATCTGCCTTCTCTTGAACTTCCTATAAGAGGAATCACACAGTGAGAAGAGCAGATGTCCTGGGCTTCATTCATTCACTCATTCATTCGTTCATTCCTGAGCCATGGCCATGCTGCTCACAGAGAGGGCTCCCACCTGTGCCCTGAGCTCTGCCCCCATAGTCTAATTTAACCCTCATGGGTCTCTTTGACTGGAGGAAATCGAAACTCAGACAAGCCTAGCAACTTGCTCAGTGTCACACAGCCAGTTGGTGCCAGGGCCAGCTCCAGAGCCTGGTGTGGCCCAGCCTTAATGCAGGGCCCCCCACTGCCCTGCGGATGCAAAACGGGTTCTAGGGAAAGTGGCTTCACAGGGCGATCCATCAGAAATTCCTAGCTGAGCAGGTCATGGTGGGTAGTCATGCCCCAGCCATATAACTTCCTTAGTAAAAGTTGTATCTTTGCCCTAGGCAAGCCCTGTCCATTGTTTCTGTGTGCCTAGGTTAACACAACTTTGAAATAAGCAGAAGGCCCTTGGGAGAGCACATTGTACCTTCAACCATCCAGTAACCCAGCCCCTGCCTTGCTTCCTCCCACCCTCATGTAACCTTCCTTAGTTCCCTCTTTCATCTCAAATGCATAAAAGAAGCTGCAAAACTGTCATTCTCAGGAGCATTTGAGATCTTGCTTCCCAGCAATGTCGTCAGTTTGGCTCAAATAAAATCTTATAAATCTTATAAAAGTTCTTTACAGGTTTGGATGTTTTCACATCGACAGCAGCATGGACCCAGCCACCTGGCAAGGTCTGGGGTCTCCACCAAGGAAGCCAGCAGGCTCTGACCTCCAGAAAGTGTTCCACAAAGCACACCTATGGTGGCCACGTGGGCACCTGGAAACCAGGCCCTGGGCCAGGGCTGAGCAGAAGAAAGGGCTGCCCAGGGAGGAGCACTTGAACCAGGGTAGACCCTGCTTTCTCCAGGAACCTCTCTTGTTCTGGGCTCCCACCCTTCTCCCTTTCTCCCACACCCTCCCTCCTTCCCTCTCCCTCCTTCTCTCTCTCCCTCTTTCTCTCCCCTCCCCTCCTTTTTCTTTCATCTCCTCCTCTCCCCTCCCCCTCCCCATAGCTGCTACAGTCTCCTGCCCCGCTCCCTCCTGCCTGTGCCCACAACCTGTGATTTTAAAACCACCAGGGCCTTCAACCTAGTTGTTACTGGGCAAAGTACTGGCTAGCAAACAGCCAGATGGTTTTGCAAACATTTCCCAACGTGCACAGCCAGGTGGGGAGCTGAGGCAGGAACCAAGATGACTATAATCGGGGGCAGGGAATGATCAGGGCCTCGGAGAGAACAGACCTACTTCTTAAGTCAGGGTCCTGGCCCTTGGGTGTCTCCAGTTTGCTGGGAAAGACACAAACAGGTAGTTACAGCGGTTGACATAAGGGTTGTCATGGAGACTGTGCCAGGATAATGTGTGCCCAGGAGAGGCCCAAAACTTTGCTCAGAGCCCACGGGAAGTTTCTAGGAGGGGCCCTGTGAGCTGGGCTACAGAAAATGCTGGAGCTGGAAGAGCTGGAAGTGGGGTGCTCGTGGTCCAGGCTCAGGAGAGGTGGGCAGAGGGCAGCAGCGGGGGTGCACTGGCTTGATCCAGAAACAGCCGGAACCCAGGTCTGTGGAGTCAGGAAGCCTGGGCTCTGTATTCTTCACTGCCCGGGACTTTCTGGGTGACCTGGGTGACCAGGCAAGTGATTTTGCCTGCCTGTGTCTGGGAAATGGGATGAATGTTACCTATGCTCGAGGCTACAGCCAGAGTCCCACTGCTCTCATGGGCTGCATTTCTGCTGGGACTCCCTGTCTCCCCCTGCAGGAGGAGGCCCCCGTGCCAGTGTCTCCAAGGCTATAGATTACCCTCAGGGACACACCAGGTCCTCGGGACTCCCTGAGTCCTCACACCTCCTCAGGCCTTAAAGAATGGCGACAGCTACCGAGCACTTACAGTCACTGGATGCCCACATGCCTCACCTCTGACCCTCACAGCTACTCTGCTAATCAAGGTTAGCATCTTCACTTTATAGACAAGGAAACTGAGGCACAGAGACAAGCTATGTGCCCGGAGTTGCACAGTGAGGTTAGACCCAGACCCATGCCTGGGCACAGGGCACTAGGTAAATCTTTGGGGACTGAGTGGCCGTGCACAAATGAGGAGTGGCATACACAGAATTTAAGCACTAGACCCTATGGGTGCAGGGACAGGAGACCAGGTCCCGACTATTTCCTGACAACGTTTCTACTGCTGATCCTTGATCACCTTCAGTAAAGGGAAACTCAGTCAGGAAACTGAGTTCTGGGCCTGGTGGCGGGATCGCAGGGACCATGAGGAAAGTCCCTCTCCACTTTAGCATTCGCACTCGGTCTCCCCCTGAGATATTGTGGGGTAGCTCACTCTATTAGCAGCCTCTGCTCCACTGGGATCTGGGCAGTCGTGAGCAAACATTTTATTGTAGGCAAGGTACCTATGGCCAAGATAAGCAGGGCAGGAGTCTGGCCCTACCCTGGAAAGTGGGTCACTGGAAGAAGGGGCAAGTTCCTTCTGTTTTGTTTTGAATTAGGGTGGAGAAGGGAAGGGAGGGGGCACAGTGTGGAGAGGTAGGAACAGGGCACTGTGTGAGCAGGACAGCAGCCCAGAGCAGCTCTCTGATGGGTGCTTGGGTGGTCAGGGGGTGGGTGGAAGGCTAGGGGCTGGGAGATCAAGGGACGTGGACCTTGTCTCTACCTGGTGTGGAAACTTCCAGAAGCTCCCTGCCCCGCCCCCCCCACAGGACAGACCAGACGTCCCACACCTCTCCTCCCTCCTGGCCCTTCCTCCTCGCTCTCCACTCTCTGGCAGAAGGACAATGCGGGACCCCAGCCCTCTCTCACATGCGCAGCACGATGTTTTATGTTCTTCCTCAAGCTGTTGGGCTGCCTGGGACATGTTGCCCCATCTGGCCCCAGAAAGTCCTCCTCATTCTGCCACCTCCTCCAGGAAGGACCCAGGGCCTCCTCTGAGTCTCCCCACCACCTTGTGCTGCCTTCAAGTGCAGTGAGGTGTGTGTGTCTCCCACCCAGACTGGACTCCTCTTCCCCGGGACTGGGACTGGTCCTCTCTGAATCCCCGGTCCCCAAGGCTGGTGCTCAGGGAACCACCACCACACTGCACCCTGGACACAGGGCAGGGCAGCTCCAGGGCTCCCCAGGCAGAGCCTCTGCCTCCGCCTTGAGGACAGGCCCACGCATCCCAGGAACTATGGACTCCCCTGGGCCTGCCTTAAATGTCCATGCTGCGTGGGAGGCAGACAGCCTAAGGGTGCCCAGAATTAGGCAGATGTGCCCCGGTTTTTTGGACATCCGGCTGGGCTGCCCTTCTCCCCCCTACAGCTGGGGGAGGGGGAGAGAAACCAGCTTCCCAGCCAGGGAGGTGGCAGCTGACTCAGTGGGTGATTGGCGGCATCATGGTGGGGTCCCCTTGGACTCAACCCTTCGTCCTCTGCCCAAGGCTGCAGGGGCAGAAGGGATACTTGGAGATATCTCCTGAGCTCGTAACATAGGAGGAGTGCAGCTTCCACAGCAGTTAAATGATGCAATTTAGTGGAAATATTTCATAAAATCAAAATCGCCCTTGAGAAGCTTTGCAGTGGCTCCATGACTTGCAGTTTGGGACAGACAGCACTGTGCAGGGACATGCATGGGTCTGCCGCCCCAGGCCAGGCTGCCAGTGCCCTGCCTGCAGTCCCAGTGGCCTGCTACACAGGGCCTCCCACCTTCACCACATCCCCCTGTGGTCTGTTTCCTGGTTTTAACACTGAACATCCCACATTCCAGGAATCCTCTCAACGCTGAGCAAACCGGGACAGCTGGTCACCCAGCACCACAGCTGCTCAGTGTGGAGACCAAGAGTCCTCCAGATCTCAGGTGAACTGATGCTAACCACATCCCGTTACCAACATGTAGACCCTCTCCAACCTCATCGCCCCCCCTCCCTTGTCTTCACGCCCCCTGCTCCAGCCATACTGGCCTCCCTGAGGGCCCTTGAATATGCCATGTTTCTGACTCGCAGCCTTTGCACCGGCTGTTCCCTTTCCTCTGAATTACTCTCTCCCTTATGTCCACATTGCTGTCTCCTTCCCTTCCTCTGGCCTCTGCTTATATGCACCCCTGTCAGTGAGCCTGCCCTTCTATACAAGAGCATCCCTCTCTATGGAGGGCAGTCTCTAACACGGAACCTGCCACCCTCCCCTGACTCTGAGTACCTGCCCCTGCTCACATCAGCAGGTGGAGTGGTTTCCTGCCCTGTGAACCTGAGCTAGCTTTGGACTCTTTCCACCAGTAGAAAGGGGTGGAAATAGTGCAGTGCCTGTCCAGGCCTATCCTTTAAGAGCTTCCATTTCCTCCCTCTTAAAAGCCAGTTGCCATGTAAGAAGTGTGAAGGTCCCGAGGCTGCCATGTTGTGAGGAAGCCCTTGCTAACTGTGTGTGTGGAGGTGTGTGTGTGGGGGACGCTTAACAAGAGATAGATGCCAGAGCAGCCCCAACTGCCACCTCAGACAAGGGGCCAGCTGTGGATCCAAGATGCCACCTTGACCAGTGGAGCCCCTACTGGCTCCACGTGGAGCAAAGAACCATCCAGCTGAGCTGAGTCCACGTTACAGAATTGTGAAGACTAATAAATCAATTTCATTGAAACCGTCACATTTGAAGGTTTGTTGTGCACTACTTAGTAACTGAAAAAACCTTCCCATGTGCACCCAGCATTCGGCCTGGGCCCAGGCTGGTCCATGATCGGGCTCGCCTGCCTCTCTGCCTTCCTGCTCTGCACCGTCTTCTCCCCGGTGCGGACCAGCAGTGTCAGCATCACTGGGAACCTGTTAGAAAAGCAAATGCGTGAGCTGCACTTGAGAAACTCTGGGGTGGCTGCAGTGATCTGGGTGTGTGCTTATTAATCTATTAATAGATTTTAGTTTTTAGAACAGTTTCATGTTCACAGCAAATTGAGCAGAAAGTACAGAGATTCCCATATACTCCGGCCCCTACACGTGAAGACCCTCCCCCATCATCAACATCCCACCAGAGTGGTGCCTTTGTTACAACTGATGAACCCACATTGACATGTCATAATCACTCAAAGTGCGTAGATAACACTGGGGTTCGCTCTTGGTGCTGCACATTCTATGAGTTTTGACAAACATGTAATGACATGTATCCAATTTTACAGCATCATACAAAGTAGTTTCACTGCCCTAAAAATCCCCTGTGCTTCGCCTATCCAGCCCTCTCTCCCCACAACCCCTGGCAACTATTGATCTTTTTACGATCTGTAGTTTTGCCTTTTCCAGAATGTCATATAGTTGAAACCATAGAGTACGTAGCCTTTTCAGATTGGCTTCTTTCACTAAATATGCATTTAAGTTTCCTCCATGTCTTTTCAGGGCTTAATAGCTCATTTCTTTTTAGCTCTGAATAATGTTCCATCACCTACTGAAGGACATTTTGGTTGCATAATCTGTGTTTTCACACACCCTCCAGGTGAGTCTGATGCTTACTGGCATTTGAAAAAAGTTTTTTACACCATAGCCCCACATATTTGATACTAGCCATTTTCTTTGCTGTTCCCTATGCCTACATGCCTTTTTTTTTTTTTTTTTTCAGCTCTCCTGTCTTGCTTTTATTTGGAGGGCCCCTAAAATGCCATTTTCTCCAGAAACCATCCCACAGTCTGAAACAATAGCTTCCCGAGGATGTCTACAGGGAGTGCTTGTCCATTCTGGCTGGCTCTGCCTGCCACCCTCATCAAAATGTGAGCTCCTGCAGACAGGACCAGGTTTTCTTCAACTCCCCAGCCCAGCTGGGCTTACAGTGGTGCACAATAAATGCTGCAGGCTTGAATAATGTAATAAGGCAGCAATCTAGTAAGCTCTTTGGTACAGATGCACAGAGAAGCAAGCCACGTGGCAGAGTGACTTTTATCACATTCCCAGGAGCAACATCTTACAAACACATGTCTCTCCTGACCAAAATGCAGTTCTAAAAAAAGAACTGATAAAATTATTTCTTTCTAACTGTGAGGGGGGAAAAATGAACATGAATCAAGCATTGTCCATCTGCCAGCAGTTTTGTGCTTCTTATCTTGTCATTCCCCAGCCCCCAGGTGGATTGTGGACAGTTCCAGGGGAAGGCAGGGCAATGCTCAGAGACTCTTAGAGGCTTGCTCTAGGTCACACAGCCAGGGCTTCCTTGGGGGCCCAGGGGCCTGGGACTGAAATGCTACCCCACTGGGCCAGTCCACATGCAGGAAAGGCCCCAGTGGGGTGAGAAACAAATGTTTTGCAGGAACAGACCCTTCCACCCTTCTTTGCTCGATCCCCAAACTGCCACCTCTTTTGGGGCCCCACATCTCAGGCAGTTCCTGCCTCTAGGAGACATTGCATGTGTCCCTTGCAGAGACAAGCAGAGATGTTCCTCATTCCACAGGCTGCTTAGCTGGTCAGGCCTGATCTGGTCAGACTCCAACTTGGTTTACAAGTGGAAGTCATAAAACAAGTGGAGAGTGCCGGGGAGCAGGCTGTCCCCTACTTGGCGGGAACACACTCCTGCAGCATTGCACACAGCCAGGGGCAGGCAGCCATGGACAAAGGATACAGACCGGGTGATGCCTGCCCCTGAGCCTGATGTCCAGGGCCTCCTGTACACACCCTATGTATGTACGTTGTGCGGTGCATGTAAGGGGGCCAGTCTAGTGTTTAGCGTGCCTGCCAGGTCACCTGAGTTGGAAATCCAGGGACCGCCACTCACATGGGGCTCTTGCATTATTCTAAACTTCAGTTTCCTCATCTGATGACAGTAGCAGGATCTACCTCTGGGTGGCTGTGAAGATTTGGGGACACAATGTCAACCACTGGCCCAGTGCCTGCCCTGGGGCAAACTCAGTGGATTTTCAAGATTGCCATCTATCCAGTGCTGGGTCTGAGGCAGGGTTTTCAATAGGCTGTTTCCAAATTGTCACAGCCAAACTGGGAGACTCTGACTTCCCAGGACTCAAGAGAGAACAGTGCTGGGGTGGAGCGGGAAGGTAAGCAAGGGCATGTTGTCCGAATCTGGCCATTGGTCTTTCTCTTCCAGGTAATGTCTCCAGGCTCCACCCAGACTCTCAAACCCAGCTTATACAGAGTAGAGGCAATAAATACCCACAGGCTTTGGCGATGTCCAAGTCCTTATTTGAAATCCACATGTCATGTTTTATAGGCTGCAAAGCCTGCCCCCATCCATGTCTCTGCAGAGCTGTGACCTAGGTGACACATGAGATAGCCACGGTGGCCAGAGAGTGCAAGTACAGACCTGGATTTGGATTCTAGCTCTGCCCCTTGGGAAAATCTCTTGCTACCTCTGAGTCCCCACTGTTTCCTTCCCTAGGAGAAGAGAAGAGGGAGAAGAAGCCATCATCCCTAAGGATCCGCAAGGATGCACATCACCTGCCAGGTTCGGAGCAGGCGGAGAAGGTGCCCCAGACGATTACCAGCTACTCCTTCGCTTGCGCTAAGGCAGGATGGTTAGTGCCTTACCAAGGATGTTGGGGTGGCGAGGGGCAGAGCTGGGAACTGGACCCCAGAGCTGCCCGCTGGTAAACCCAGCACTTCAGTGCCCCCGGCAGCCACCTGCCCTGCCTTCCGCCCACCCTGGCCTTTAGGAAGTTCCCAGGCTCCCAGGAGTGCAAAAGATGCTCACAGGCGGCTGAAATCTGGGTGGATCAAGCACTTGCAAAAAAGCGCAAGGGGGGAGCTGTGGGAGATCCCAGGAGGGGACAGTCTCACCGGAGCAAGGGCCCAAGCTTCTCGGAGGATGCACAAGGCTGGGTCTCAAAGGATCAGCGGGGCTGGAGGAGGGGTGGGCGGGGCCCCGGCATGTTGGAGCCTGACACTGCCTTGGCATTGGGGTGGCGCCGGGATGGTTTCGGAGAGGTTGGCAAGGCGGGACTTGGTTACCACTGAGGGCTTTGGCAAGGCTGCACTCGGAGGCAGAATATGTGTTCCTTTCTGGATTCTTCTGCACACCCCTCCTTCCTCATGGTCCCCAACTTCCCCCTTCTACCCTACACCAAGTCCAGTGCCCCTGAATTGGTAGAGGAACCAACATTCGTGGTGTCCCTCTTAGCTGGGTATGTGGATGGGTCTTGAATACATAGATGGAACTCTGAAACATAAGATTAGATCAGAAAAGAGAGTTGCTTAAAGTCACACAGAAGGTAGGGGACAGTCAGGATTTGAGCTCCCTCCTCTCTGGCTCCCAAATCCAGGATCTGTCCATGAAACATGTTGCCTTGAAGGCCAAGGGAGCCTTTGTGCTAAAGACCAACAGTCTCAGGAGGAATAGTCCAGCCTCCTTAATAACCACTCAGAGGGATTATTAGGGCCTGTTAGCAAACATCCATCGATTTTTTGCTCTCACTGATGCCACCCTGTACAGGAGGCACTATTATTATAATCGGCCTCTATTTCACACCAGGAAACTGACACAGAGTTTAAGGGGCATGTCCAATGGTACATGATTGACAGGACCTAAAGGCAGCCTGGACCCAGCTTACAGCCCTAACTGGAACAGTTACTGAGGTTGGTCAGGCTGTGCCCTGCACCCATGGAAGTTGAAATCCAGCTTGAATTCTGCTCTGGTGCTGTGCCTGCTGGCTACTCGGAGGAAGGGGCACCTTGGTGTAATTCATACACAAGGACCTCCATGCGAAGCTTGTCCTCCTGGGAACAGCAGCTGCTGACCACATCGAGGCTTTTGTTATTTGCACGATTGATTTTTTTTTTTTTAAATCATGACCTTCTCAAAGCCATCTGAGACAGAGATTAAAAAATGCCAACTGCACGAAGGCTGTGAAATGGAGACCAGCCACCAGCCACAGCGGGAAAGGCATTTAAACACCTCCCAGCTCAGACATTCCCCCGCAGACAGAGGCGAGCCCTGGAGCAGTCTTTCTGCGGGCGGCTTGGCAGGCCTGTCCGGGCGGCGTGTCCACACCAATGCCCCTGCTATCCCTCTTCTAGGAATCAGTCTGGCTGACATGCCCATCAGACTTTGCCAAGATCTCTGTAAAAGCATTGTCTATAAAAGCTGAAAATTGGAGAGCACCCCAAAAAAACAAAGAGTAGATGGGTCAGATCCAGCCGTTATGGCGTGTCCAGATTTAAGCACCACACAGACCTGGAAATGAAGGAGGTAGATTTGCTTATAACCATGAAAGGCACAAGATTTGCTTGAAGACATTTGGATAAACAGCACTTCGCTGTGGGTGTATATATTCAATCATGTGGAAGGCAGTGGGGGGGTTCAGTTCAGTGTTCCGGAGTAAGATGGCTGGGGTGCTGGCCTGGTCTCCCACACTGGCCGGGTGAGCATGGGTGGTACATGCGAGTTACCCGATTTCTGTGTCTCAGGGTCAAGGGCTCTGACTGTGAGCCAAGTTTCCTGGCTTTGCCACCTCCTTCCTGTGTGACTTGGACCAGGTGACTCACTCTTGCTGTGCCGTGTGTAGAAAACCAGCACGCTGAGGATACTTTCCTCCCTGAACTGTTGTGAGGATTAAATAAGTGAAACCACGGGACACTTTTTTTATAGCCTGAAGCACAATGAGCCCCCAGGAGTCTCAGGGATGCTGGAGCCTGGGAGAAAATGCTGGAAAAACATTTGCAGCCAGCACTGACCATTGGTTATCTCTGCAGAGCGTTTGCTGTTAAACTCACACATTTCATTACGTTGAAGACTTTTGGAAAAAAGAATGACTTTTGCATTCAGAAAAAGAAATTGATTTCAAAAGAAGGCACTGCAAATGGCCCTCCGGGGAGGTCGATGCGCCTTTTTCTCTGTATTCCCTGGAATAAAGGGAGGAGAGACTCGGAGCCAGGGCAGGACTCACCCACCACCCCGGGCTGCAGCCCCTCCAGGCCCCTTACCCTCTAGCGCCCTGTGCTCACCGCTGGCATTGTTCTGACCCCCTGGGCTTGTCCCTCTACTTGCCAGACTCCCCCAAAGTCCTGGGAGCTCTCCAAGGACAAGGACAGCATCGAACTGGTGTCTCTGCGTCTCCAGGCCTGGTCAAGGGCCTGGCACACAGTAGGTGCCTAATGAAGGCGTGCTGAAGACTGGGTCTTGAATGCCTTACCCACGGGCTCAGTGAAGGAAATTCTGTCTCCAGCCCCATGGTAAACATGCTCCCTCTGACCCCTCAGGAATGCTCTTGGCTCTGGTTCCCATGTCAGGCCCTAAAAATGAACATTGTGTGTTAATTACACAACAAAACAGCGCATTCTGGACTCAACCTCCGGACGGCTGACCCTCTGGGCGGCCATGTGGTCAGCCAGCTGCAGCACAGGCCGTCCCTGGGGAAGGGACCTCCAGCCCCTCCAGTCAGGGGCAGCAGCCTCCGGGGCCTCTGGGGCAGACAGACCACAGACCTCGGAAATGAGAGACCCGCTCTGCCTATTGAACAGAAAGTTTTATTTCTACCCATGTGTGTGTGTGTTGGGGGGGGTGGGGGGGTGAGAGGGTGCCCGTGTGCAAACAAAACAGAAACAAAAATAAAAAATGCAAAAGAGAACAAAAGGGAAAATTTCCCATTCCTACGTAAAGCTTTTATCCTGCTTTTTCCCCTCCCGCAAATATTGAAAATTGTTCCTTTCTTATTAAAAACAACCGGAACTAGCATGTTGCTAAGGGCAGCAGACATGCCTGGGGGCACCGTGGAGGGCAGTGGGGTAGGGGGGACTGGAGAGCTGGGTCTCGGATGTGGACGGGGGCGGCCAATACTCCGCTCCAGCCCACGTCTGCCCTGCAGGATGGGCCCAGGGATACCCATTTACCCCTTTCAAATAAAAACCCAGAGATCTGCATTTTAACTTAAAACATATCAATTTTTAAAACTGCTGAGGGGTGGGGTGTCACAAGAAGGAAAGGAGCAAAGAAATGTCTTTGGGGCCATATAAAGCCAGTGAGTTCACAGTTTCTGAGGCTGCCCCCATGTTACAGTTGAGTAAATGCAGATGAGCAGCCAACCCACGGTCACAGAGTCAGTGAATGGTCCACATGGAGGTGTCTGGTGTCCCAGTCTCATCTCACCCCTCTGTTCTGCACTATAGGCCCCGGGTCTGCATACTCCAGTGGTGGGGGTCCCTCTGGAGAAGACAGGACCACCTGCCTGCCCTCCAATCCCCAGTGCCCCTCTTCCAGAAACCCACATGACAGTGGGTTTGTGCTCAGTGTGTGGTAGTGAGTCCCAGTGAGGCAAGTGGCCCACACTCCTGGCCCCAGGAGGAAGTCCAGAGGTAAGGGACCTGGGCCATCACAGACATACTGGGATCAGGAAAGATGAAGGCTTCTGTGAAGTTGGAGATCAAGGACAGGGAGACCAATGTCAGCTTTAAAATTAGATCAGTGAGATAATACAAGGCTGTGGGTAAGGGATAATTCATATCCCGGGCAAGAAGCAAGATCATGGGAGATTTCATCATGCTAACTCAGAAGGGCAAGCAATTTAAAAGATATGAATTGTTTATTTCTGTAGTTTTCCATTTAGTATTTTCCGATGGGGGTTGACCGTAGGTTACTGAGCCCACTTACCAGGACCTGAATCTGCCTTGATTTTGAACTTTGCAGTGTGCCAAAGTATGAGAAAGGAATATTTGTTGTTAAGCCACACAGTCTATGGTATCCGTTTCTAGCAGCCTGAGCTAAGGCAGGGAGAACAGGGCCCACGATTGGGTGTCAGGAGACTGTGTTTGCGTCTCTTTGTTGCTAGTTTTCCCAACTGTACAGGAGGGTCAATAAACTCTACAGCTAAGGAGATGTCCGCACCAAAGCTGACCAGTGCTGAGGGTCCAGACAAGGATGGAGCCTGTACCCTCCAGGCTTTAGCTCCCTGGAAAGGCTCCAGACCACCCCGGGGGGCGGGGAGGCAGCCCGGGGCAGGAACCTCACGCAGCACTTTTCAGGAATGCCTGGGTCAGCGCTGGGGCCGAGATGTGCAGGGTCCGGGAAGCACGAATATACCTGTCCCTTCCCTGGTTATATATTTGCCTGCTCTGGCCCTATCTTTAGAGGAGTTCGACCAGTCAGCCCAGCAAATGCACTTGGACATGGCCTTGTGCACTCGTGGGTTTAGAGCTTAGGCAGCACTTTAGCTATTCAGGTTTTTATTTAACTAGAAGAAAAAAATAGAGACTTGCTCCCTGCCCACATATACTCTACATAGCTGCCCAGCTGACCTTGGTTCCACTCAGGATCAAGGTCAACCTGGGTCTGCCTATCAAGCCAGGCTTGTAGGGAAAGAGCTGCTTGTCCTTGTGCCCAGAGTGCTGGAGTGGCACTCCTGCCCTGTGAATGGGGATGGGAACAGGGTACGCTTCTCAAGGTTTTAGGGGGGATTGAAAAGCATAATGTAGGTGCCATGTTGTCTGAGTAAGAACCTTGCTTCATAAGATCAGCATCACTATTTTTTTTATTATTATTTTTGTTAATCTTCACCCAAGGGTATTTTTTCCATTGATTTTTAGAGAGTGGAAGGGAGAGAGGGAGGGAGGGAGAGAGAGAGGAAGATAGAGACAGAGACAGAGAGACAGAGAGAGAGAAACATCGATGTAAGAGACACACATCCATTGGTTGCCTCCCACACTAGCCCCAACAGGAGCAGGGATGAAACCTACAACCCAGGTGCGTGCCCACTGAGCCACACTGGCCAGGGCAGCATTACTATTAATGACATTGTCCCTAAGCCTCTCTGCCAGCTCACTGCCCTCCTGTTCCTATTCTTTTTTTAAAAATATATCTTTATTGATTTCAGAGAGAGGAAGGGAGAGGGAGAGATAGAAACATCAATGATGAGAGAGTTGCCCTTGGTCAGCTGCCTCCTGCATGCTCCCTCCTGAGGATCAAGCCTGGAACCCGGGCATGTGCCCTGACTGGGAATTGAACCGTGATCTCTTGGATCCTAGGTCAATGCTCAACTGCTGAGCCACACCTGTCAGGGCTCCTGCCCCTAATCTTTTACTCCCTCACCCTAGGTTGGGTAAGACACCTCCTTGTTACTCCCCTCTATAAAGCACAGCCCACGATGGACTTCATCATCGTTTTTGCTTGTTGAGTACCTCCAGGCCAGGGGCCAGTTCTCACTCATCTAGACCCCAGATCAACAGCACTTGGTCAGAGCCAGTTTCTTAAATGAATGACTAATTGGGTGAATGAATAAATGAACTGCCAACGACCTTTCCAGCTCCTCTGGAAATGCTCTAGGTCTTCACTGATCAATAGTGATCTGTGCCCCACTTTCTAGGTCGCGCCCTAGAAAACGATTGCCAGGTTCAGATGCATGACAGTGTTCAATGGACCGGACAGCCTGGCAGGTCAGAGGCCAGAGAGGACACGTGGGCCAGGCCCAGGGTGTAGTTCACCCCCCACTGGGGTGAAGAAATATCACAGGTGTGTATATCTTTTCATTCAGCTCACCCCGGAGTGGTCTTGCTGGGCTCCCAGCCTGGCTGGTCCAATTGCCGAAGAGGTTCCTTAAACTGCATCTGAAGGCTCCCCTGATGAATCTTGGGGATGCACAAGACCCATGAGGGAGAGCAACCCCCTGCCATGCCCAGACCCATTCCACTCTGAAACTTAGCCCTGGAAGGCCTGCCCCTGTAGTCCCACGGAGACAGAGGGACATTTTCTTAAGGATGTTAATAAAATACCGAGAGAGGACACACAGAGATGGCATCTCATTTTCTTTGGCACCATGTCTGTGCTTTACATTTTTATTGTATTTTTTATTTTTTGAGAACAACACGATGCTCATTCTTACACCTGCTTCTAAGGTTTAATACTTACCACACTTTGCTTTTCTTTTTGCTTTTCTTTGCTGGGACATTTGAAAGTAAGATACAGACACCATGATCACTTACTCCTAAACACTTCCACAAGTATCTTCTAGAAACAAGGGCACTGAGCACGGCCAGCATGGCTCAGTGGCTGAGCATCAACCTATGAGTACTAGGTCACTGTTTGATTCCGGGTCAGGGCACATGCCCCTGTTGTGGGCTGAATCCCCAGTAGGGGGCGTGCAGGAGGCAGCCGATCAATGACTCTCAACATTGATATTTCTGTCTCTCTCTCTCCCTTCCTCTCTCTGAAATCAATAAAAACATATTCTAAGAAAAAATAAAAATAAAAACAAGCCCATTGTTTCACATAACCACAGTCCATAATCTCACCTGAGAAAATTAACAATACATTCCTAATGTCATCTAATATCTAGTTCATATCCAAATATCCAGATTTGTCCCCAAATAACTTTTACAGTGTTTTCTTTTTTTCAAGTCAAGTTCATGCAATGCTCTGTGTCGAATGCATTTTGAGTCTCTTTTAACCTAGAGGCATGTCTCCTGCCTGCAACTTTGGTGTTTTGCATTTTCTTGTTGACATTTGCCACTGGTCAAGAGCAGGCCATTCTCATGAAGAATGCCCCACACTCGGAGCTGTCCATCGTCCCCTCAGCCACCTACAATTGGTTCCCCCTGGGCCTGGACTAGGCCATGTTCAGAGCTGGTATGGCTGGTTATTGGTGAAGGGATCTTGTGACACCCTCAGAGATAAAGGGGTGGCACATAAAGTGAAGGCCCAGGGGGATTGAGCAGAAGACTTGTTTGGGGATGAGTCACCATTGTCACTTCAAAGGGAACCCAGAGGATCTGGGCAGGTGGTTACATCTGGATTACTCCCGCCCCTCACCCACCCGTGTCACCTGCTGTCCCCTTCTCCAGCCAGGTGTGTTGTCTCACACAGTCTCTACTTCCCTGTTCCACACACTCACTGTCTCCTCAGCTCAGGTCCAGGAAAAGCCCTGGGCACCCACAGACTTTGCCTCCACCCCTGCCCTGTTCCATGTGAATCCTGGGTGGGTGAAAATGTTCAACACCACACAGGAAAATAAATAAATAGAAGATAAAGGAATGTACAACTTGATGAAACAGCAGCAGAAACATAGGTGATCATTGTTACACTTCATTGAGGAGAGGACCAGCTTCACATGTGACATAGAGAGCTGAAGCTGGACACCCTGCTTTGTGTTCACGAGACCCTGCGAAGATCTCAGGACACTCTCGCTGCCATGGGACCACTGGCCTCCCTTTCACAGACTAGGAACCAGGCCCAGAGAAACGCAGGTCCCGAGGTGAACCCCAGGAGAGGACTCACACCCAGGTCTTCCACCTCCCAGCGGGCCACCTTGCCCTTGAGAGGAACAAACACAACTTGTCCAAGAGCAAAGAAACTTATTCTAGAGATTCTCAAGGGCAAAGGTGCAGGGACGTGCCTGTATCTCAGAGGCCGGGACAGAGTTACTGGGTGCGCATCAGCTGACATCCCTAAGTGATGTTTACGTGCCTGAAATTCCACCGTGGCCCCAAAAGACACTTGCTCTTCCTGACATTCTCCTTCCCGAGAAATGACGAACGACTCCATGCTCCCTTCTGAGAGTAAACACCATTCACTATCTCGAAATCAAAATCCTAGATAGTAGATATAATTTTACAGTTTTAAGAAAATACATACAAGGCTCTAACATTCATACAAAGGAGAAATGGAAGGAAAATGATTTGTAAAACAGTGTTCTATAGTTCAATATGCAAATG